>NC_073262.2:21563863-21866893 GCF_029289425.2 Pan paniscus | reverse complement strand
AAAATTTCCAACTATTTTTCAAAAAGTAGTTGTATCATTTTAAATTACCACAAGCAATTTTATCAGTTGTTCCACATCCTTGTCAACATTTGGTATTGAAATAATTTTTAATTTTAATTATTCTAGTGGATATACTACTTCACTGGATATACTACTAGTGGGTATACTACTTCTAGAGGAAGTACTACTTCATTGTGGTTTTACTTTGCATTTCCTGGATGCATCTTTAAATATTTATTAAATGTCCTTTGTCACAGTACAAAGGTTCCTTTCTTTTCCAAGTTTTGTTGGGTTTTCATTATGAATGACTGCTGAATTTTATTCTCTGTAATTTATGCCTCAGTTACATTGATTTAGGGGAAAAACTCAACAGTATACTTGATGGGGAAACAGTATCTTCGGTATTTTCCTCTAAGATCGGGAACAAGACAAGGTAGTCTGCGCCTATCACTTCTATTCATCTTTGCCCTGCTGGCTTCAGCCAGTGCAATAATGAATTAAAAAATGAGAAAAACAAAAAGGATAAAGACTTGTAAGGAGGAAGTAAAACTGTCCCTATTTACAAAAGACATGATTATTTACACAGAAAATCCTAAGGAATCAATGAAAACAACTACTAACAGTAATGTGTATTAGCAAGGTCTCAAGATACAAGGTTAATATACAATCAGTTAGTTATCTTGGGGTTTATCCCAGAAACACAAAGTTGGTTTAAAGATTGAAAATCAATGTAATTTACCATATATCTACATGATAATCTAGGTACAAAATTCTATAGAATTTACAAAAAGCTACTAGAATTAAGTGAGTTCAGGAAGGGTACAGAATACAAAATCAATACACAAACTTAACTGTATTTCTATATGCTAGAAATAAACAATTTGAAATGAAAAAAGAAAACCAACAATACTATTTGCATGTTTTTTCTATTTACCAAGTTGCCAAAAGCAGAATTTGAAGTAGTAACCTTGATTTACCCCTTTTCCTCATGAACTCACTGTATCTGAATCAAACCAACCAGTCCTGCTGACTTTATCTCCTAACTGAATTATCTCTAGCACTCATCTTCTTTTCTTCATTCCCCACAGCCAACCACTACTTTCTTAGCAATTTCTTTATTCCAACAATCTCCCAACTGTCTATTAGTTGCTGGCTACACTATAACCACAGGGATATGTGTAAAATACAAGTCTTGTGTTTAGTCATATAAATAAATTCATAGGTAAGTTTGATTTTATCATGGATTAAAAGGCTTTTCATGATATCATGTACTGCTCAAATCTCATCTTTTACCCCTTCTCCTTTTATTAAATAAAAGTTTAATACTAAAACTTTTTTCCAGTTCTTCAAATTCAGCATTCCTGTTTCTTCACTCTTGATCTCTGCATATGCTCCTGCTTCTTTCTTAAACACTTCTGTGCACCCCAGGTCTCTTTGCCATGCCCTCTCAAAATACAACAGAGTTAAACGAGACAAGAAGCAAAAAACTGCATTTAGCAGGCTACCAAAGAGGATTACACAACAGGCAAATAAGAGCTTGAATTAAGATATTACAGTGGAAACATATGAATAGATAAGAGAGAAATAGTGAAATATATAAAATAGATTTAAGCATTTTAGCAACCATGTATTCAAACATGGCTTGTTGAAATAACGGTCAGCCTGTATGTGACTTTTCCCATATTTACTCAAACCTAATGAAATAAATAATGTAAGAATTGAGTTACATAAAAGAAATCTTCAAAGGGTAAATAAACTTACCCCAAGTAAAATATGTCATAACTTAGTAGTGTTAATTAACAGCATACTGGGTTAGAGTAGTGATTTTCATAATATAGTTTCTTGGACTAGCAGCATTAGTGATACAAGGAAACTTATTTGAAAGGCAATTTCTTGAGTTCCAAAGTAGACCTCCTGATTCAGAAATCTCTAGGCATAGGTCCCAGAAATCTGTATTTTAAGAAGCCTTCCAGTTGTTTCTCATGCAAGCTCCAGTTTGAAAACCACAGGGTTAGGAGCTGTGCAAAGAGGAGTAAACCAGTCAAATATCATAATCCAACAAAAACTACCAGAAGAATGCACCTGCAGAAAGATCAGGCCAACAATAATTAATAATCTACCCTCTATCCTACTTAAGAGCAGTATAATTCAATTTAATAGGGAAAGAAACAGTAAATGCACAGGAATAATATAATCTCAAGCCTCTGTTAAATAGCATGCTGATAAAGACCACTAAGAAAAAGCCACCTTTAACTGCTCATAAAATTAAAGAAATAATGCATAATGAATTATAACCACAATATTATTTTCCTCATTTATTCAACATACATTTACTGTTACTACTACAACAAGATATTATGCTAAAAGCTAAAACTGTGATAAACAGGCTTTAAATTAAAGCAGGAGAAATTCTGAAAAGTCAAAGCTTTAAGTAATTTTCTTTGTTGCACTGGAACTCATTACCAGGGAAGATTCTAAAGGAAAAGACAGTCAGCTATTATTCTGTATTTGTTATTTCATACTTAGGAGAAAAAAACAAAATGCTAGGTGCCTTTTAAGTTTATCAATTATAAACTCAATTACATTAATTTCAATGTCTAAGGCAACAGTTCTAATTCTCTAAAACTAATATATAAAAATACACATAAATATACACATAATATATACATACATGTGCATATGTATATGTAACATACATAAGTTTTAAGATTTAAAAACTATGAGCTAAAGATAGGTAAGAATTAATTCTTGTAGAATCTTAGCAAATTCCCTTGCATCACTGATAGTAATTTTCTTATATGGTTACCTCCTCTCCTTAATATGTTCATTTACTCTGTAAATCCTATGCATCTATATCATCATCACTTGGGAAGCAACATCATATGGTAGAGAGTACAGGCTTTGAAGTTAGATCTGAGTTCAAGTCCTTTCTCAGCTACTTCACTAAATTGCGTGACATTAAACAAATTAGTTGACTTCTATAAGTATTAGTTTTTCATCTTTAAAATGATTTTAATGACACTTTCATCATAAGTGAGGAAAGTATTGTGAGAATAAAATGGAATATTATTTAGTTGATTAACAAATTCACAGTAGATGTTTTATAAATGATACTCCCCTACTCCTTTCTCTTGAAGCATAGCATCTTTTTCCTTCAGTCCGTTAATTATCCTCAAAGCCTTAATTTCACATTGACAACTAGAATTGGAACGCTACTTACAAGATTTGTGCTCTTGACAACTAGAAATGGGACACTATTTATAAGATTTGTGCTCTAAAGATCATTCTGTGGACACATTTTGGCATCTCAGAAATTCTTCCAAATATTTAAATAATGAAACTGCAGTGCAGTGGACAAGACTAGCATGGGGAGTTAGGAGATCCAGGTCCTAGTTTCACTAATGCCAGGAAGTAGCTTTGGATTGGGATAATGTCTTCTGAAAAATTAGAGTGTGAGGCTAGATAATCTCTAAAGCCTCTTTTGGACCTTTAAAATTCTATGATTCTAACTTTTCTGGAAGAATTACTTTGAATCATAAACAACTGGACTCTTGGAACTTGGAATGTATCTTATTTGAGAAGGAATACTCAAGATAGAAAGACAAAGAAAGAAAAAGTAGGAGACAGCAAAAAGATCTAGCTCCAAATACCTGTTTCCCTCCATTCATTCTGGTGTAATTAGCTCTACATCTTTTTGTATATGATATGTCTTTTTGTATACAAATTTATGTGATAGAATTTTTATCTCTTGTAGTATACATGATCTCGATATTAATCCTTCTGGAGTACTTCCTGAAAAGGACTGTTTTCATACTTATGGTAGTGACTACAGTGGTGAGTCACTGGTCTCTTCCTCTTTTGTCATCTTGTCACTTACCCCGTCAATCTAATGCCAGCCTACAGCTACAGGGCCTGACTTATGAGGGTCAGCAAGAGCTAAGAATTATCTATTTTTTCTCTTCATGAGGTATACTTAATGAGGTATAACAGTCACCTTTCAGGTATTTGCTTGGCTCACAATTTGCCTTTCTGGTAAGAAAGGAAAAAAACCTTATATCTGAGGAATAGGAGCACCTTTAAATGATCAGGACAAGAAAGGCATTTAAAAAGTAACAGCAGTCACATCTCACTCTCCCTTCAGCTACAGTTACCTCTTGAAGCTACTTGCTATGTGGGCTGTAGACTGAAGCCAAGTAGCCATAAAATGTTATACACCCTATAGTTCAACCATGTATAGCCAATCGCTAACCAACGTTATTTCTGTAAATCAATGAGAATTCCTGAAGAACAATTTTTGCACTTACTCGCTCTCCTGAGTGATCCTCTTTATTCTTTAAAAACTTGAACCTTTCTTATGTTCTCCAGAGCACTCTCCAAGGCAACTTGCAAGTGTATCCTGGGCTGAGGTCCTCAACCTTTGCACTTGAATAAACTCTCTTTAAACTACATTCTGACCCTTTTGATTATTTTAGGTTCAACCTGGGAAAGGCTGCATTACTGACATTTCTACTCATTTCCATTTTTACATGGGTTTATTTATCAGGAAACAACAGTACAACTCTAGGCCCCTGAAGAAGCTCAAGTGGTCTAGTGAAGGCATCAAAGTATGAGGAAAGTTTATTTTAATTTTAGTTCAGTATAAAAGCATTTATTTTCACTGAAACTAGCTGGCCCTTGGTTTGTTTTTCTTTGTGTCATCCTCATATTTTTCCATGACTGGTTTGTAATACAAAATCAGTAAATGATGTCTGAAAAATAAGTGGTAGTATTTAACGTTTGATATATAATTCCCACTAGCTATTCATTCAGAGAATGAAGATCCTAACCATGAGAGAGAGGAAGAAAAAAACAAACCAACTTTTCTCATAAACATTATTTGTATTTTCTATAGCCCTTCTATTAATATAGCCTTATAAACAGATTTCTAAAACATTAATCCAGAACCATTTCTTCAGCCTCCTAATTTTTCTAAAAGTATACAAAATATTCCCTTCAAAATGGAGATCCTCTTACACTAATCAAAAGAATATACTTTATTGTAGAAGTCCCTCACTGTATAAGCATATAAATTTACAAAGAATTCAATCAGAATTTGCTTGTATACCCTTTATCTCGGTTCAGAGTAAGGTATATCCTTTAGTGCATTTTATAACACTTAATTGTCAAAGTAAACATTTCTATTATTCATCACATGCTATCTTCTATTTCTATGATGTGATCTCTCTAATTAAAAGAACCACAATTGCAATTACTGAAGAATAAGTAAAAATCCAAGAAATTTAATGCCAAATAATTGTACAGCTCTGAAATTTAATCTCTATCTTATTTGTGAGGGTCTCTGATGAAATTTGGAAATTTGACATTGAATAAATTAAGAATTTTTATTAGAAATAGCTCTCTATAAATACAATAAAAAACTAATTTTACTTTAGTGCAGACTAATTTATATACATCTGAAGGTATTTTAACCTTTATGCCCAATTTCCTCTCTTTCAGTCAACAGGCATAAATTGGATTTACTTTTTAGTTGTCTGAGACACATAATTAATGAAAGTGACATTACCTGACATAATTATGAAAACCTTAAAGCTAATAACTTCTGAAAGATTAAAATGTCAAGAAAAGAGGAACAAAAGCAAAAGAATTACCTCTATTTAAGTCAAGTAAAAAAAAAACTCATCAAATCAGTGAACACTGTAAATCAGAAAGGACTTTCTATACTAAACTGAGAGGAAAAACTAAATGAAAATGAAAGACAAAATCTTACACTTACTGGGTTATCTGTGGAATCATCAGCCAACTGTAAACCAAAATAGTCCTGCTCAGTCAAATCTAGATGCTTGAAGACGACATCCAACAAGACTTGCCCCTGATCATGTTTCTGTAAAAAAAAAAAAAAAATTGAATGAAATCAACTTTGATAGGTTACATTCTTCACATTTTTTAACCTGGTTGACTTTTGTCCTCGTCTATTAACCCAGTTATGCCAGAGGTAGCAAACGTTTTTTTGTGTGAAAAATCAGGCCTTGGCAATGACCTTGAGCAGTAGGATATAAATAACTCCCACAAGCTTAGCATGCCAATAATGGAGCACTAGGCATAAATGGGTTAACTTGGTAACTGTTTTCATACCAATGACTTGGTTGAGAAAAAAGACTTAACATGTGACACAGCTCTTTTGGAAAACAACCTGACCTTAGGCAAACTGGTTTAAAGAGCATATAATAAATATGAAAATATAAAGAAACATTTGATTGAAAGTACTTTTCACTTTCAGGCTATCACGATATTTTTGTTAGTTTATATTATTGCCACATTAACTCATGCATATATCTATATCATTTTGTTATGCCTTTTATTCTTATATTTAAATTGTGACTGGAAAGTGACATATTTGGCTAAATATTACTTAAAATATAATTTTATATTAAATAATGCCATAAAAGGGGAAACGAAGATGGTAACAATTATTTATAGCAAATTGATAAAGGATTGCTAATATTTTCATTGCCAAAGTACTCAGAGAACTTTAGAAAACTATCTCATTTTAACCTCATACTAATTCTATCATGTAGGCATTAAAGAGTAAATACAACTTCCCCAAGTTCCAAAGCTGTTAAACTGTGGTACAAAAGGCATGATTAGATAATCCCCCCCAATAAAAAATATAACTTATGAGTAAAAACAGACAAATGATCAACATGTTCAGTTAAAATAAAAAAAGAAAATGGGAAATTATAATGACATGCCATGGGCAAACAACCCCCAAAATAAAATCCAATGATAAAAAATAAAGACAAGAAATACTTATTGCTGCTAACATGGTAGAAAGATATCTGTTGGGAAAGCAATTTGACAAAACAAGCAATAACAATATCAACTACTCTGGCATCTTAACATAAGTAGCAAACAAAAGCTAATACTGGAGGAAACTTCTATACCTATCAATAAATTCACGAGAGAAGTTTATTCTCGTTACATTTATATACAACATATATTAGAAAAACATGTGCAATGGTTTGAGTTTGTCCCCTAGAATTCATGTGTTGAAAATTTGGTCCCTGGTATGGTGATTTTGAGAGACAGGACCTTTAAGAGGTGATTAGGTCATTTAGAAGGATTAATGTCGCTTTCCAGGGACAAGGTTAATTCTCAAGGGAGCGAGTGAGTTCTCACTATCACAGTACTAGATTAATTACCACAAATGGGTTGGTATAAAGTGAGGCTGCCCCTGGAGTTCTATCCCTTTTACATGCACCCACTTCCCCTTCTGCTTCTCTGTCATGTTATGACAGCACGCAACCCTCAGAACAGACCAGATGTGGCCATCTGATCCCGGACCTCCCAGCCAAAATAAACATTTTTTTTTTTTTTTTTTGAGATGGAGTTTTGCTCTTGTTGCCCAGGCTAGAGTGCAATGGCACAATCTGATCTTGGCTCACTGCAACCTCCGCCTCCCACGTTCAAGCGATTCTCCTGTCTCAGCCTCCTGAGTAGCCAGCATTATAGGTGCATGCCACCACGCCCAGCTAATTTTTGTATTTTTAGTAGAGCCAGAGTTTCATCATATTGGTCAGGCTAGTCTCGAACTCCTGACCTCAGGTGATCTGCCTGCCTCAGCCTCCCAAAGTGCTGGGATTACAGATGTGAGCCACCACGCCTAGTCAATAAACCTCTTTTTAAAATAAATTACCCAGTCTCAGGTATTCTGTTATAGCAACAGAAAATGGATATGGTAGAGAATAGCAATATATTTCACCACTAGTTTTTCTTCTCATTAGCTATAGCAGTTTAGAAGCTTCCAGATACCAGTCAGAATTCAAACTTATGGCTGAAACACTAAGGACATTTTTTTTTTTCATATAATGGAAAGTACAGAGGCACAAAAGACTCCAGCGCAAGCTAATTTGGCAGATGAGGGACATTAAGACTAGGTTTCTTTCCATCTTTCTCATCTGCATTCCAAGTGTTGGCTATATTCGTGAGCCTTTAGCAAGATGCTCACAGCAATTCCAAGATTCATATCCAGGTGACAATGTTTAAAAGAACAAGCTTCCTTGTAAAAGTTACCTTACAAAGACTCTTATTGGCCAGAATTGGGTCAAATGGCTATCTGAAAAAAACTCATCAATGATGGGAAGTATGTGCTCCAAACAGAGCTTCTCAATGTTGGCCCCCATCTAAATCGCCTGCAAATGTTTTATATACTGATACAGTCTACCTCCCTGACCTGTCTCTCATTCTGATTATATTTGTCTGGGGAAGAGACCAAGCATTAATCTTTTTTAAAAGCTACTAAGGTGAATCCAATGTACCTTTGGTTGAAGAAACTATGCTTTCTTCCACTAAATGTATGGATTTATTTCTGGACTCTAGACCTTGCATTTTCTTTTCACTTCCTATATATCACAGACTGGGTACTGTAGAATTCTGTTACCCAGAAATGCTAATAGGTGCTGATGAAAGAGCCCAAGAAAAGCCTGCTTTCTCTAGGAAAAGGACCAGATAAGGGTACGTGGTAGGACAGAAACCTGACAATGCCAAACTCAATGGGAAAAAAACTGAGCCCTTCTCTACTAGTGTCCACGGAAATCAAATAAGAAGCCTAGTTTCATGTGCCACCTGGTTTGAGTAGGCAGCAAGTGAAAAGCCTGAACTTCTACCCACTTCCAAACAGTACCGAGTAGTACTTCATAATATCTCCTCTAGGGTGGTGTTAAGCAGAAGCAGAAAACATATCCTGAACTTTCACTTAGGCTTATTGGTAGCAGGAGGTGTTCGGCTTCCCCTATTGAGTTGGTATTAGGAGAAGCTGAAGAGGAAGCCTGGACTTCCACTGCTATCATCACATAGCTGTAGCAAGTGGTGTCTCCCAAACAGACAGGAGGAAGAAGATTCAGGAGAAAAGGTAGATGGAAAAAGGGATAGTTAAATCTTGAAATGTAATCCTGGACAGGACACTTAACAATGAACTGACTACATGTAAAACTGACCAAAATTTAAAAAGTAAGCCAAGACCTGTATGCTACCAAGGTGACTCCCTACTACAAAGACAATTAAATGCGATCCAAAGTCTCGTAACAAAATGTCTCAAATGTCTGAGATACTACCTAAAATCATTTATTATAGCAAGAGCTAGGAAAATCCCAATTAGAATAAGAAAACACAATCAACAGATGTCAACACCGAAATGAATCAGATATTGGAATTATCTGACAAAGATTTGGAAGCAGTCATCAGAAAAAATGTTTCAATGGAAGCAACCATTATGAATGCTGTTGAAAAGAAATTAGAAAAAAACAAAGATTATTTCAGCAAAGTAATAGAAGATATAAAAGAACCAAATGCAAATTATATAACCGAAAAATACAATAACAAATAAACACTGACTAGATGGGCTCAACAAAAGAATAAAGATAAGAAAGAAAAAAAAAATCAATGAACCTGAAGAAAAAGCAATAGAAATTACTCAATAAGAACAACACAGAAAAGGGCCGGGTGCGGTGGCTCACACCTGTAATCCCAGCACTTTGGGAGGCTGAGGTGGGCAGATTACGAGGTCAGGAGATCAAGATCATCCTGGCTAATATGGTGAAACCTTGTCTCTACTAAAAAAATATAAAAAATTAGCCGGGCATGGTGGCACGTGCCTGTAGTCCCAGCTACCCAGGAGGCTGAGGCAGGAGAACCGCTCGAACCTGGGAGGCAGAGATGGCACCACTGCACTCCAGCCTGGGCAACAGAGCGAGACTCCATCTCAAAAAAAAAAAAAGAACAACAGAAAAAACAGACTGAAAAAATAAAAAGATGACAACAACCAGACTGTCAGCGACCTGTGGGACAAGAAAAAAATGAGGTGACATTCATTTCACTCCAGTATTTAAGAGATGAGGAAGAGTGTCTAGGATGATAAAATAATAAAACATTTGAGTATTTTGTTTGTAAAATAAAATTTTTACAAATTTGGCAAAAACAAAAACACAGATTCAAGAATCCAAGTGAACCCCAAACAAAATGAATCAAAATAAATCTACCTTATAACACATCATAATCAAAATACTAAAAACTAAACACAAAGTAAACATCTTGAAAGCAACTTAAAAAAAGAAATTACCAACAGGCAATGACAATTCAAATTAGATTGAATTTCTCATCTGCAACCAAGAAGGCCAAAAGGAAATGTGTTAGGCTGTTCTTGCATCACTGTAAATAAATATCTGAGACTGGGTAATTTACAAAGAAAAGGAGTTTAATTGGCTCATGGTTCTGCAGCCTGTATACACAGCACAAATATCTGTTCAGCTTCTGTTGAGGGCCTCGGGAAGCTTACAATCATGGCAGAAGGCAAAGTGGAAGCAGGCACATCACATAGCAAGAGCAGGAGTAAAAGAGCCAGTGTGGGAGGTCCCAGAATCAACCAGATTTCAAGTTAACTGAGCAAGAACTCGCATATCACCAAGGGCATGGTCACAAGCCATTTATGAGGGATCTGCTCCCATGATCTAATTGCCTTCTAATGGGCTCTACCTCCAACACTGGGAATCACATTTCAGCATGAGATTTGGAGGGGACAAACATCCAAACCATATCAGGAAATGTACAAAAAAACTTCAAGTGCTAAACAAACAAACAAACAAAACCCAAGCCTGCCAATCCAGAATTCTATGTCAACAGAAAATACTCAATAGGAATGAAGAGTAAATGATAATATTCTCAGAAAAATTTAAGGAAATTATCACGAACAGATCATTTTCCTAAAATAATGCTCTAGGAAATATTACAGGAGTTATTAAGAAATTATTTTAGGCAGTTAGGGTAAGGAGTCCTCGGTAAGGTTTTTTTTTTTTCTTTTAGTAAAGGCAGCTCCTGAAACATTTCTTTTTTATTTTTTTTGAGATGGAGTCTCACTCTGTCACCCAGGCTGGAGTGCAGTGGTGTGATCTCGGCTCACTGCAACCTCCACCTCACTGGTTCAAGCAATTCCCCTGCCTCAGCCTCCCCAGTAGCTGGGATTACAGGCACACGCGACCAAGCCTGGCTAATTTTTTTTGTATTTTTAGTAGAGACGGGGTTTCACCATGTTGGCCAGACTGGTCTGGAACTCCTGACCTCAGGCAATCCGCCCGCGTTGGCCTCCCAAAGTGCTGGGATTACAGGCATGAGCCACCGTGCCCTGCACTTTTCTTTTCTAATAGAAAAGCAGCTTGAAAAGCAGCTACTTGGGAGGCTGAGAGAGAAGAATTCCTTGAACCCGGGAGGCAGAGGTTGCAGTGAGCCAAGATCACACCACTGCACTCCAGCCTGGGTGACAGAGTAAGACTGTCTCAAAATAAAAAAAATTTAAAAAATATAAATAAAAAAGAAATAGGAGATCTTAAGCTGAAAGTCACAAAAGATAAGTAACTGAGTAAGAACTACTCATTTTACTCAGTCTCACCCCTACCTCACCAAATACTTTTTGCCGTGTCTACCTCTCCTTTCAAGATTCATTGCCAAATATTAGAATTTCTTTTTGATGGAAGTTATTTACCATGCCACACCTGCAGGAATTGCTACACTCTACTATTTGCAGTAGGATTATAGACTGTAGCACCCTCAGGGTACAATATTGGACAGAGAATCTCAATTACTGTAGCACTTTGCTTAATTATTATCCTCCTAGTAGGAATAACAGTTACTAACAGGAAGTAAACATGAGCGTTTTACTACCAATAAGTCTGTTAGGACTTCTTATCAGACTTAGTAATATGTCACATCCTTTGGCTCCTGCAGTATCAGCCATGGCCCATTTGGACAACAAGACTAATTGCTGGGTCTGTCCTAAGTGGTTTGCTCAGTTTAATGACACTAAGGAACCCCTCAATGACCCACAACTCACCATCGTAGGATTCCCTTTGTTAGCTTTACCTTTAACCCTTAAAGATTTATGAGGCATAAATGGGACATAGTATGGCGGCACTTTTAACTGGGTAACTAACTCCTCTCAGGAGAACGCTCTTCCCCTAGTGCCAAACAACACTCTCCCCAAAGATAAATTTCACACCCTCAGGCTGGTAAAAGTTGATCGGGTAATAGCAAATGGCTCCCTCTGCTTTAAAAGCAGTAGGGAAGGACCATACTTGGGAGATCTCAGATACTGTAACATCACACTTGTAACTGCTGATAGTTCAAAGATGTGGGGAGGAAAACGCAACAGGAGCGATCTAAAAGGACGAGAAGCCCTAATGGGGGGCTTTCAGAATCTAGCCTCTCCTTCTGGTTGAAAGTCCCGATGGGAGTGATATGCTCTAAGTCACCACGTTGACTATAATGTAAAGAATTACACAGGCTGGGCGCGGTGGCTCATGCCTGTAATACCAGCACTTTGGGAGGCCAAGGTGGGCAGATCACAAGGTCAGGAGATCGAGACCATCCTGGCTAACACAGTAAAACCCCGTCTCCACTAAAAATAAAAAAAATTAGCTGGGTGCGGTGGCAGGTGCCTGTAGTCCTAGCTACTTGGGAGGCTGAGGCAGGAGAATGGTGTGAACCCGGGAGGCGGAGCTTTGCAGTACGCTGAGATCGCGCCACTGCACTCCAGCCTGGGCAACAAAGAGAGAGTCCGTCTCAAAAAATAAATAAATAAATAAAATAACACATGAGCCTTTCCAAACATTCCCCCATGGAATTCCAGACCCTTGTATGATGCTTGCTCATAGTAGCAGCTTACAAATCTGTGGGGGAACTGGAGACATCTGGACTGACAGCCCTTGCCACAGGATCATCTGAGATACTGGCCAGGGCATATTACGTCTCTAATTTTTCCAAACTCCACTTGTCAGGTGGATCCTTCTCACTTGGCATGTCAAATTCCAAACGGCATCGTAAATGACTATCCTAAATACGGATATCCTTATCCCAAGGATGCCCCTATTATATGTAAAGAAGAGAAACTTCTAAGATATGAGAAAAATCTACCGGTGTCTCTCACAAGCCACAACTTAGAACCATCCCTTCAAGGAACAGGGCTATATTTTCTTTGCGGCTCCTGGATAAACTTAATCCTCCCAAGGCCTTGTAAGGGAACTTGTACTACAGTAGCAATAGTTCCCAACTTGTTATTTTTAAATTCTACCGAGACAGCAGCATCATCTGGGGACATCCCTAACTTAGGGTCTTTTCTGGAAACTGCATTATCTTGTATATGCTGGACAAAGAGATCTATCATTTCTATGCCCTTGTATGGAGAATTAACTGAAAGGGTAGACTGGGGAGGACATGCACATGAAAACATCATCTTAGAAAAACCATGGATGAGAAATTCTATAGACAGAGGTCTATTCTGGTTTATGGGCACCCCTGTCCTTGAAAGATCAGTACTTAATATTTCCATTATGATACAACAAGGATGGAAAGCAACTCTAAGTGCCATAGAGGCACAACAGCAATCTACAGACTAAAAACCTCAGTAGTAGCACAAAATAGACAGGCCTTAGATGTCCTTATAGCTGAAGTAGGAGGTACCTGTGCACTTTTAAATGAAACACGCTGTTTCTGGATTAACACCTCTAGTCAAGTAGGAGAAAACATACAGGTACTTAAAGATCAAATCAAAATAATTGACAGGCTAAGAAAAAATGCAGGCTTCAGCCCGGGTGGCCACAATCCCTCTTTAATGAATTCCAATCATCTTTACGGAATTGGTTAGCTCTTTTATTAAGCCCCCTCTTGCTTACACATCTTGTATTCATATTTGCACCTTGTATACTCAATACTATAACTCAAATTGTTTTCTCTTGCCTAGAAGCAATCAAACTCCAAATGGTGCTGCAAAACGAACCATGCATGGGCAGGCCATTCTTCCAAGGACCCTTAGATCGACTCCAGGAGGAACCCTAGCTGCTCTTCCCCACTTGACGCCCCTTTTCAGCAGGAAGTGGCCAGAAAGAGTCGTCGCCCAAAACTCTCTAACAGCAGTTAAGGTGACATCTCCTCAGGGGGGAATATTACAGGAGTTATTAAGAAATTATTTTAGGCAGATAGAGAGGGTAAGGAGTCCTCAGTAAGGTTTTTTTCTTTTAATAAAGGTAGCTCCTGAAACATTTCTTTTCTAATAGAAAAGCAGCTTAAAAAGCCAGGCCAGCAAGCTTTGATATGCAAATGCTGGTGATTAGAAACTGGGTCCATTCAGCATGGTAATTCCTCCGTCTCCTCCTCATCACCATGTGTGCCAAGTGTCATGGCTGCCTCCAGATGACTCTGCGTGTGCAGGACATCATGGAGACCTGTATTTGCATATTAAAAGGCCAGGGTGGGAGAGCCAGGTTTTTCACAGACTATGTGAATGACACACTTGGTCAAACCAATGCCCTGAGCCCTATGCAAATCAGACACCGCCTCCTCCAGCCTCCTAATATAACAGACTGTTTTCTGGTGCACTCAGGGTTTTCCTCTTCGTTCAGAGCCCCCCTCCCTCTGTCTCTCTATGGGTGAGCCTTTTCCTTCTTTCTTATTAAACTTTCCGCTCACTGAAACCTTGAAACCATGCCACATGTGTCCGTGTTGTTTATCTAATCGGTCTGAGACAAAGGACCCTGGTGTTCCTCTAGTCATCAGAGCCCTATCAGAAGTTCTCCAACCAGAAAGTAAATAACATGAAGAAACTTGGAACAACAGAAAAGAAGAAAGAGTAATGAAATGGGAGAAATGGAAGTAAATAAAAAAGCCTATTCTTCTCTTTAAGAATAAATGTTTAAAGGCTAAAGCAAAAATTATACCTATTTGATGTGCTCCTAATGTATATAGAAAAATACTTAAACACAGTTATATTATATTGGGGAAAACACAATACTATTATAATTATATTATAAAGGGGGAAGGCAAAGGTCTCTAAAAGTAGATAAGGTTTTTATATGTACTCAAAGCGGTAAAATGTTGTTAATGATATAGCATAAAAAATTTTTAATGTATATTATAATAGCAAGAATCACCTAAAAAAGCTATCCAAAGACACTCAAAGACACTACTCTCAAAGACACTATAAAAACAAAAATGAAATTCTAGAAAATGCCACAAATCTAAGAAAAGCAGAAAAAGTAAAACAGAATTGAAAAGCAGAACAAACAGAAAATAAGGAAACAAATAATAAAGTAATAAAACTAGTAATAAAATGGCAGAAAACAACTTAAGCCATAGAAAAGGGACACATATAACTAGGGATGTCAACATCCCTCTCTCAGCAATTGCTAGATTAATCAGCAAAGATGTAAAAAAGAAAATCAGCATGGATATAAAAGAACCCAACAACATATTAACTAATAGGATTGACTGACATTTCTAGGGCACTCTACTCGACAACAGCAGAATATATGTTCTCTTCAAGCATCCATCAACATTCACAAGACAGGCTATATCCTGGGTCATAAAACAAACCTTACTAAATTCAGAATAACTGAAATCACATAGTGTGTTCTGTGACTATAATGAAATCAAAATAGAACACAGTGAGAGAAAGATAGGAAAAATTTGGAAATTAAACAACTTCTAAATAACCCACAGGACAAAGAGGACTCTGGAGAAAAAACAAAACAAAACAAAAAAAACCACTGAACTGAAAGAAAACTCAACATATCAAAACTTGTGGGATAAGGCCAAAGCAGAGCTGAGAGGAAAATTTATAAACCTCAATGTTACATTAAAAAAAGGGAAGGTCTCAAATCAAGTCTAAGCTCCTACCTAAAGAAAATTAGAAAAAGAGAAAATAAACCAAAATTAGGGAATACAGGAAAGAGCAGAAATCTAAGTATTTGAAAACAAAAAATAGACAAAAGTGGTAAAACAAAAATCTGGTCATTTGAAAAGATCAATGAAATTAACAAACCTCAAACAAGACTAAAATAAAAAGGGGAAAAAAAGACACAAATCAACCTTTACAGAATTGAAGCTGTCGGAAACAAGGGCTCGGCGTAGCCAAAAGAAACCCGCACCTAAACAGAAAATTTCTCAGCAAGGCACTTTTACTTTGGTGGAAGAGTGTTGCCTGCACCTGTTACAACTGCAAGAGCACACTGAACAAAGGAAGGAAGGGGTTTTTAACCCTAACACAGCTCCTGTTTCTGTGTCCTTCCCCTGTTGGCTGGGGTCAGACCGCACAACCTAAGCTGATCCCCGTTGGCTTAGACCTAAATTTTTTTCCCAAATAGGGTAAACGCGCAATCTGCAAGAAAAGGAGAAGCGGGAAAAAGAAGGAGGTAGGGTTGATTTACAACTTATGACCAGGAAGTTGAGTCTTTGAAGAGGAATTTAGTTGTCCCAACAAAGCTGAGGATGTAACTACACACTCCAAAAACATTTACAAGGTAACAAAATAGGAGAAAGGAATCTATTAAGCATAAATTTGAGAACTTGGATGAAACAGACAAATTCCTCACAGACCAAAACCTACTAAAATTCACCTAATATGAAATAGATCATTTTAAAAGACACACAATAATTTTAAAATTGAAATCATAGTGTTACAGGTAGTTAGGCAGGCGTAAGCCAGGCAGGAGAGGGCTCTCCCCATCCACCAGGAATGTCAGGTGATCAGGTGATGGTTCCACAATTATTGCATTGCCTCTCTAAAGATAATTCAGCAGCCGGAGGCAGGGACAGACAATCTCCTGATAATCTACAGCTGTTAACATTATAAAGTGTTAATTGAATGCAGGCCCCAGGGAGAAGTAAAAAGGGCGTCCAATAAAATCTCAGGTGTTGGGCGAGGGAACCCAGGCATGTGCATTAAGAGACAAAATAGCAGAGCCTGGCTTTCCGAGGGCACACCACTGGAAAAGGGAAGAAAGCCTCAGATGGGCATGTATAAAACTTCCTAAATCCACTGCATGTGCTCACTTCCAAAGGGTAAGAAGGGCACTGTGCATGTGGACAGCCCACCGTAAGGAAAGAATCATGGGGAAGGGTTCCAAGACTCCAGAAGTCCTATAAAGTCCTAGGATCACAGTTAAACGTGGCACTTGACCTTCTTGGTGCCCACTTGGGTCTCTTCCAAGTGCACTTTCCTTTCTTTCCTGTTCTAAAGCTTTTTAATAAACTTCCACTCCTGCTGAAACTTGCCTCAGTCTCTTTTTCTACCATATGACCCTCAGTGGAATTCTTTCTTATAAGGAGGCAAGAATTAAGGTTGCTGCAGACCTGTAAGGATTCACTGCCGGTAACTCGGGACACCTTCCACCGGTAACAACAGTTTCAAAGCAAACCTCCCCAAAAACAAATCTCCTGGGCCTGATTTCACTGGAGAAGTCTAAAAAATACAAATCATTTAGATGAGAATTAAGAATAATTCTACACAATCTTCCTCCAGAAAACAGTAGAGGATGGAACTTCCCAAATTGCTCTATGAAACCAGCATTGGCCTGATACTTAAACAGAAAAAGACAGTATAAAAGAGAAAACTACAGACTAATGTTTCTCATGAACACAGATGCAAAAATCCTCAAAAAATATTAATAGTAGCAAGGGAACTGAGCAATATCTCAAAAGGATTATACACATGACCAAATGGGGTTTTACCACAGATGCAAGGCTGGTTCAGTGCTTAAAAATCAATCCAGTAATAATGTACAGAAAGGAACTCTATGGATCTGCTCCTGAGCATACCAACTACTATTAGGGAAAATTATAAAACAAAAACAAAAAGCAAGAATTTAGTCTTGGAGAATTCACCTAAAAGAAAGTAACAAAGAAAACAGCATTTATTCCACAAAGTCTACTCAATCTCAGTAAAATCAGCAAGACCCTGTGGCACTTGAGCCACAACCCACTCCCTCCTTCTTCTGCCCTGGCCAATGTTCCACTCTGGGAAAATGTGGCCAGGAAGATGCAAATCCCTTTTCCCCCAGATCCTAGTCAAGGGATACAGGAGAGGCAGACCACCAGCATTTCTCATGCTTCCCAGCAACATTATCACAATTTAAATTCCAGAATGGTATGTCAAAGAATCAAAAGCAACCTTCCTCCACCCAAAGCTTTACAGGGCAAGACTCTACCTCAGACACAGATGGTCCAGAATACTGAGCCCTAATCACCCTTGCCTCAGCTTACTCATAGGGCAGAAATTCCATGTAGGGAGAGGCAAATCAAGTAAAGGACACTGCCCCTACAAGAGCCCTGCTTGTAAGGCAGGAGTTTCACTCCAAGAGAAGCCGAACACTGTCCCCACCCCAGCTCCAGGGCAGTGGAGAAGCTGTGTTAAAGGGAGACAGGCCACAAGAACAGAAAACTTTAGAACTCTACCCAAAGAAACTGACTTTATTTGGTAGCGAGTATAGA
Organism: Pan paniscus; assembly: GCF_029289425.2. Lineage (NCBI taxonomy): Eukaryota > Metazoa > Chordata > Mammalia > Primates > Hominidae > Pan > Pan paniscus. The sequence goes on along the minus strand of NC_073262.2, from coordinate 21,848,587 downwards.
GAAGTTCCAGTCTAAGAGTGCTCTTGAAAACAACATACGTCAGCTAGTTTACCAGAGATAACCAGGGAAATACGATAAGCAGGTAAGACAAATAAAGTAAGAACCCTCCTAGAGTCAGAACAAACATCAAAGATTGGCCTCAAAAACTATCCCTGCAAAGGGGCTTAGATTTAACTGGATCAAGACTGTGGAACAATTTATGCTCTATTTATACATTGATGAAAAAAATGTAGAAATTAGACAATAATTATTGAAGCTTAACAGCTGCATATGAAACTGACAGAGGTAGTTAACCTAACAGAAATCAGAGGAGTCAAACAGAGCCCTGATAAACCACTGTCATCCCAGGGTGACTGTGAGAATGCCTAATGCTGTGTGCACTGTGAGAAGATATCAGAGGCTAAAATAGTTCAATCAAATCACTGAAAAACAAGTAAACAATAACGACAAGCCTTGGAAGGGAGGGGTCAATATATTATCAATAGTTACAATACACAATCTAAAATGTCCGGTTTGCTTGGACGCGGTGGCTCACACCTCTAATCCCAACACTTTGGGATGGCTGAGGTGGGTGGATTGCTTGAGCCCAGGAGTTCGAGATCAGCCTGGGCAACAAGGCGAAACCCCATCTCTGCAAAAACAGTACAAAATTAGCCAGATGTGTTTCTGTGTGCCTGTAATCCCAGCTACTCAGGAGGCTGAGGGGGAAGATCAACTGAGTCTGGGAGGTTGAGGCTGCAGTGAACCATGATCACAACCACTGCACTTCAGCCTGGGTGACAAAGCAACACCCTATCTCAAAAACATATAAAATAAAGTAAAACGTCAAGTTTAAATGAAAACATAACACAGGAGAAGAAACAGAAACATATAAGAGAAACAGAAGAAAAATAGCAGGTAACAGGAACTGCTCGTGAGAGGGCCTACATGTTAGACTGAACAATACTTCAAAGCAGTCATTATAAATATATCCACAGAACTAAAGGAGACCATGCTTAAAGAGGTAATGAAAGGTATGATGACAATATCTCAGATACAAAATATAAAGAGATAGAAATTATAAAACAAAATCAAATGGTTTTTCATAAAAATACCTGTCATGAAAAATATATTTAAGGGGCTCACCAGTAGATCTGAACTGAAAAAAGATAATCAGCAAACTTGAAAGCAGATCAACAGCTTATATAATCCAAATAATACAGAGAAAAAAGAATGAAGAGGCCAGGTGTGGTGGCTCACGCCTGTAATCCCAGCACTTTGGGAGGCCGAGGTGGGTGGATCATGAGGTCAGAAGTTTGAGACCAGCCTGACCAACATTGTGAAACCCCGTCTCTACTAAAAATACAAAAACTAGCTAGGCGTGGTGGCATGTGCCTGCAATCCCAGCTACTCAGGAGGCTGAGACAGGAGAATCGCTTGAACCCAGGAGGCAGAGGTGGCAGTGAGCCGAGATTGCATCACTGCAATCCAGCCTGGGTGACAGAGTGAGACTCTGTCTCAAAAAAAATAAATAAAAAGAAAATAAATTAAGAGCCTCAGAGAAATGCAAGCACCATTAAAAGCCCACCAATGTATGTATAATGACAGTACCAGAAGAAGAGGAGAGAAGGAAACGGAAGAAATTATTTAAAGAAATGTGGATGTGGGCTGGGTGTGGTGGCTCACGCCTGTAATCCCAGCACTCTGGGAGGCCGAGGCAGGTGGATCACGAGGTCAGGAGATTGAGACCATCCTGGCTAACACACTGAAACCCCGTCTCTATTAAAAATACAAAAAATTAGCCGGGCATGGTGGTGGGCGCCTGTAGTCCCAGTTACTCGGGAGGCTGAGGCGGGAGAATGGTGTGAATCCGGGAGGCGGAGCTTGCAGTGAGCCGAGATGGAGCCACTGCACTCCAGCCTGGGTGACAGAGCGAGACTCTATCTCAAAAAAAAAAAGAAAAAGAAAGAAAAAGAAAAAGGAGAAAAAAAAATAGAAATGTGGATGTGAACTTCCCAAATTTGATGAAAAACACTAATCTACTCATGCAAAAAGCTCAATGAACTGTAAGTACAATAAATGCAAAACGATCCACACCAAGAAGCATTAGAGTAAAAATGCCCCAAAAAAACAAAGAATATCTTGAAAGCAGCAGAAGAAAAAATGACAACTCCTCATGTACGAGGAAACTCCAAAAACATGAATAGCTGACTTGCCATAAGAAACAACAGAAGCCAGAAGACACCTGGATGACATATTCAAAGCACTGAAAGAGGCAAAAACACTAACCAAGAATCTTGTACTCAGCACATCTTTAAAAGACGAAGGCAAAATAAAGACAGTCATTTCCACATAAATGAATACTGAGAGTATTTGTTGCCAGCAGATCCACCTTACAAGAAATACCAAAGGAAGTTCTTCAGGCTGAAAAAAAGTGACCCCAGACAGTGATATGAATTTACATGAAAAACCAAAGAGCACTGGTACAGGTAAATGAGTAACTATAAAACAGAGTATCTCTGGCCAGGCATGGTGGCTCACACCTGTAATCCTAGCACTTTGGGAGGCTGAGGTGGCGGATCACCTGAGGTCAGGAGTTCGAGACCAGTCTGACCAATGTGGAGAAATACCGTTTCTACTAAAAATACAAAATTAGCTGGGTGTGGTAGTGCATGCCTGTAATCCCAGCTACTCAGGAGGCTGAGGCAGGAAAATCACTTGAACCTGGGAGGCGGAGGTTGCAGTGAGCTGAGATCATGCCATTGCACTCCAGCCTGGGCAACAAGAGCAAAACTCTGTCTCAAAAAAAAAAAAAAATATATATATATATATATGTGTGTGTGTGTGTGTGTGTGTGTATATATATATATATGAGTATCTCCTTTTTTTCTTAACTGATTTATTATAGTATAAATAGTATAAAACCATATGTGTGTGTATATATATACTCGATATATTGTTTTTTATATGTATACATATATATGTATATGTATATAATTATAGTGGAATCAAAGTTGTTTTGGCCTATGGAAATGATACCAGATGGTAACTTGAATCTATAGAAAGATATGAAAAGCACCAGAAATGATCAATAGAAGGCTAATATACAATTTCTATATATACATACTTGCTCTCCTCTCTTCTCTCAGCTTACTAGACATAAAATTACATAAATTATATAAAGTAATAATTTTACAGAATATATTTTTGGGTTTGTAATATATGTATATATAAGAATAATAGCACAAGAAGGGGAAAGAGGAAATTGAGCTATATAAAGTAACATTTCTATATCTCACTGTAATTAAGTTATTATAAGCCTGAAGTATTCTGATAAGTTAAGATGTATCTGGTTAAGTCCTAAAGCAACTAGTTAAAAAAAAAGAAAACTGAAAAAAACCATTAAAGGAATTCAAATGTTACATAAGAAAATATGCACTGAATGCAAAAGAAAGCAATAAAGGAGGAAAAGAGAAACAAAAAAAGCAAAAAGTAAAATAGTACAAATATAAATCCAACCATATCAATAATAACATTAACTGACATAACAAAAATCAATCAAAAGGCAGGGATGTCAGACTGGTAAAAAAAAATAAATAAGACACAAGTATATGCTGCTAAAGAAAGACACACTTTTCTTTCAGAAATACAAATATATAATAAGTAAAGGATTTAAAAAGTTATACCGTAAGGAAGGTGGAACAGCTATACTAATATCACACAAAGTTTTAAAATAAAAATGTTACTGGAGACAAAGAGGGAAATTTTATAATGCTAAAGGTTGTTCCATCAGAAGATACAAACATAAAAATATATGTACCTATAAAACAGACAATTCAATAATATTTGGAGACTCCCATACTCAACTTTCAATAACATATTAAACAACAAGGCAGAGATCAGTAAGGAAATAAAAGACTTGGAACAATGCCATAAACTAACGAGACCTGACTGACAGGTCAGACAGAACACTCCATCCAACAATAGCAGAATGGGCATTCTTCTCAAGTGCACATGCAATATTCTCCACAATAAACCATATGGTAGGCCATGAAATAAACCTCAGTAAATTTAAAGGAACTGAAATAATACACAACATATTCTCCAACAACAAATGGAATCAAACTAGAAATCAGTAACAGAAAGAAATTTGGAAAATTCACAAATATGTCGATATTAAATAGCACACTCATAAATAACCAAGGGGTCAAAGAAGAAATCACAAGAGAAATTAGAAAATACTTCGATATAAATGAAAATGAAGATAACAACATATCACATTTGACGGGATGCAGGTAAACTGGAGAAAAATTTATAGCTACAAATGACTGCATAACAAAAGAAAAGATCTCATATAAAGAATCTTTTACCTGAAGACACTATACAAATCTAAACCCAAAGCACAAAGAAAGAAAGGTTAGTGCAGAAATGTATAAAATAGAGAACTAAAAAACAATAAAGAAAATCAACAGAACCGAAAGTTAGTTTTTTGAGAAGATCAGGAAAACTAATAAACCTTTAGGTAGACTGAGAAAGAACAAAAAAAGAGTAAAAAGTTATTAAAACCAGGAATAAAAGAAGGTACATTAATACTGAAGTTACAAGGGGAAAAAAGAGATGTTAAGGAACATTATGAACAAATGTATGCCGATAGATAATGTAGATGAAATGGACAAATTGCCAGAAAGACTCAAACTACACGTATTAACTCAAGAAGAAATAAAAATTTTAAATATACCTATCATAAGTAAAGAGACTGAATTAGAAACAACTTTTCATAAAGAAAAAATCAGATCCAGATGGTTTCCCTGGTGAATTTAAAGAAAAAAATTACATTTAAAGAAAAATTCATACCAATTCTTGGCAGAATATTCTAAAAAAACTCAATATAATCCACCATATTTAGTTTATTTGTTTAAAATTTATTTGTTTGTGGTAATCCACTATATTAACAGGCTAATGAAAAGTCACATGATCATATCAATAGACAAGAATCATTTTTAAAAATGCAACATTCGTTCGTGATAACTTTTAGCAAGTTAGTAATAGAGAACTTTCCTCAATGTGATAAAGAACATCTATGAAGTCTCACAGCTAACATCATATATAATACTTTATGCTGTATTTTGATAATTGTTACATGAATCTAGACATGTAAAAAGTAACACATCCATGCAAATACACACACACGCACACACACACACACACACACACACACAAATGACAGCATGTAAAAACTGGTGATAGCTATAAAAGATCTGTAGATGGTACCAATGTCAACTAATGGGACTTTAATATTGTACCACAGTTAGAGAAGATGTTACCATTGGGCCACTGGGAGAAGCTGAGTAAACAGTAAATGAGACCTCTCTGTACTATATTTGTAACATCCTGTGAACCTACAATTACTTCAAAAGAAAAAGAAAAAAACGAAACAAAACAACCAAACCCTACTCTACACGTCTATCAATAGTAGGCATTCAATAACTATTTTATTATATCATGAGTCCACCTGAATTTTTCTGTTTTCTATAGCTTTTTTTGAGTTGTCATCTTGTGTTGAGTGGATTTCCACCATGAAAACGGTTGGCCATGAGTTAATAACTGTTATAAAGCTGGATATACAGAAGTTCATTTTTACAATTCTTTCTACTTTTATATGCTTACAACTTTCCCTAGTAAAAATCAAAGTAATAAGGCCATGTGGTCTCTTTCTTAGTCTTGAACCCTACTGATGCCTTTAAAGACTTCAAAATATTTCCTCTCAAAAGAGAATTCATTAATTTGAAGACTTTTATTGAGCCTCTGTTATTTAGTAGACCTTATACTAGGACCTGATGCACACGTGCTTCCTTAGATTAGAAATGCAATATAATTCATCGAAAACAAAACAAAACAAAACAAAAGTTCCACCATTTATAAACTGTGACCTGAGGGAGCCTTCCTTATCTTTCTGAGTTTCACTCTACTCCTCTGCATAACAGATTAAAATCTACGTGAGGAATAAATGAAATCATATGTTGTAAATTGTAACAAATTATTCATTCTTAGTTTGCTTAAATGTTGAGAGCAGATATTTCCATGAACTAACCTGGTATGAATATGGATTCATTCTTCTCAAGTTCCCAGGATCTTTTCTTACAGATAGTGTCACCCTGAATCTAGTTAAAATTAGTTACCTCAAACACCAGCAAATTTTAACACCAAAACTATGAAAGAAACAACAGCAAGCTTATGTCTTCTTAACCAACTTTTCAATCAATAATGTTATTTTTCCACCATTTACTGTGCTAATCTGATTACGCAGTAAAAGCCCATGATTATTTACTTTAGAAGGCTGCTGAGTAATGAGCATGGGAAAGGAGAAGAAACAGATACATTCATAAACTGGTAGAGAGAACATAAATTGTGTAAATCTACACAAGCCTTTTAGATGGGAGTGTGTGACTAAGATAATTAAAAATGTAAATCCTCTTGAGCTAGCAACTATACTATTAGTACTACAGCTGGAGAAATAGATATATATGCATAAATACATCTCTGCTTCATTGTAACAGAAAAACACATGCATTCAATGGAATATCTGCAATCATTAAAAAGAACCAAAAAGATTCTTTGTATGTAGAAAGCATACAAAAAGAGGAAAAGTAGCAGGTAACAGAAAGCAGGAAGTATTCCATGACTCCAACTCTAAGAATATATAATGTATACATATAAACACATACACACACATAGACACATACATGTATGTGTATATATGCTGGCATATGCAGAGAAAATGTGGGAATACACAAGTTTATTACAGTAACGTGTAAGCACAAGGGTTTTTAACTTTGTATTTTACACTTTCAAACCCTCTAGGGTTTTATTAATGAGAAAAAATATTTTTCAAAATAATTTTTAAAATTATGATCTGGTGGGTGGTTAAAATATAAGAAAATATCCAAAAGCAATCGCAACAAAAGCAAAAATTGACAAATGGGATTTAATTAAACTAAAGAGCTCTGCACAGCTAAAAAAAAAAAAAAAAAAAAAAAGGAAAAAAAGAAAAAAGCCTATCAGAGTAAACAACCTACAGAATGGGAGAATATTTCTGCAATCTATCCATCTGACAAAGGTCTAATATCCAGCAGCTACAAAGAACTTAAACAAATTAACAAGAAAAAAACAACTCCATTAAGAAGTGGGCAAAGGAAATGAACAGACACTTCTCAAAAGAAGACATACATGCGGCCAACCAAAAAGCTTAACATCACTGATCATTAGAAAAATGCAAATCAAAACCACAATGAGATACCATCTCACACCAGTCAGAATGGCTATTAAAAAGTCAAAAAACAACAGATGCTGGTGAGGTTGTGGAGAAAAAGGAATGTTTTATTTACACTGTTGGTGGGAGTGTAAATTAGTTCAACCACTGTGGAAGACAGTGTGGCAATGCCTCAAAGACCTAGAGGCAGAAATACCATTTGACCCAGCAATCCCATTACTGGGTACATACCCAAAGGAATATAAATCATTCTATTGTAGAGATACATGGATGCCTATGTTCATCACAGCACTATTCACAACAGCAAAGACATGGAATCAACCTAAATGCCCATTAATGATAGACTGGATTAGGAAAATGTGGTACATATGCACCATGGAATACTATGCAGTCCTTTGCAAGGACATGAATGGAGCTGGAAGCCATTATCCTCAGCAAACTAACACAAGAACAGAAAACCAAATACCGTATGTTCTCACTTGTAAGTGGGAGCTGAATGATGAGAACACAGGGACACAAGGAAGGGAACAACACCTGTGAGACCTGTGAGAGGGTGGGAGGTGGGAGGAAGGAGAGTATCAAGAATACCTAATGGATGCCAGGCTTAATACCTAGGTGATGGGATGATCTGTGCAGCAAACCACCATGGCACATATTTACCTGTGTAACAAACCTGCACATGTATCCCTGAACTTAAAACAAAAGTTGGAAATAAAAAGCAAGCAAACTATAAAACCAGAAATCACCTGCTGAAGAACAATGCAAGAAGATTTAAAAAGGAAAAAAAAGTATTTAAATAAAAAAGTGTTCACATTTTCTCTTTGAAGTCTCCATTGAAACCTACTTCTTCTATTAGTCTGAATTAAATGGCCTTCCTGTTTTCCCCTCATACTTTCCACTGGAAGGAAGCCTGTCAATAAGTCACAAATCTAAGGCATAATTTCTCAAATTCAATACAACTTACTCTCTAAGCAAGCTGCATACTGATGACAAACTTTTAAATACAGTCAATTAACTAGATGGCTTAGCAAATATATATATTTGCAACATATAGCAAAATGTATATGTCCTGTAATGTATTTTGTACAATAATTTCACATTTGTTGATATTTACCTAAGCACTGAAGTATCTTCAAATACTATTCATAATAAGGAACCTCTAATTATAAGAAATACTTAACACTTTGGTCTACAGTCTTATATCAGTGTTTGGTTGCCTGCTTGCAGTTTTATTTTTATTGCAATTTTTAAAATGTAAACTAACCAAAAAAAGTATTTTTAAAATTGTTGCTACTTCTGATATGCTTAACAAGTGAACTAAATGATTTTTAAGTATTTCTTGGACAAAGGCAACATTTAGTAATCATATTTATGTGTTTGAAAGTTTTGTCCTCTCATCACTCACTTCAGAAGATTCTGGAAACAATGTCTTGGAAGACAAATACTATACATGCATTATTAGCACTATAAATCTTCTGCGAGTATAAGAAATGCAATAAATATATATTGAGCATCTACTATGTGTCAGAAACATTGCTAGGACCAAAAATACAAGACTAAAAAAACCTTATGATAGCAAATTCTCCTAAAATTAGTATTGTCATGGGTATCATATTGGAGAAGGGGACTTGAGGTGAGGGTGTGGGAATGAAAACTAATTAAAATAATTAATTTAATTATGATAAGAAAGCCATAGGGGAAAAAACCCTTAATTCACTCAAGAGTGCTAGAAAAACCTTCCAGAAATAAGGGAGTTTTAAGTTACAATTGAAGGATGAATAAAAGTTCACCAGGTTTGGAGGCAGGTATTTCAGGCAGAAAGAATAAGTACATAAGAAAACTCACAGTCAAAAGGCAACACTTAACTGTAAGAAAGAGAGATAAATGTAATGGTAAACTGTGGCCAGAATTCTAACATATACCAAAATCCCCAGTAGGCTGTTAAATAAAACAATCAATACATACTTGGTTAGTTGAATAAGTGAATGAGTGAATGATAAAACAGCAAATAGAAGCAATTTTAAAGTTTATGTGCTTTTAGTTCCTTTGCCGGTGTTGCAGATTCTTCAGTCTTTCTTATTTCACAAGAGGACCAGCTAGAGAACAAGGCACTTGAAAGAATCTCTAAAGCTCAAGGGATAATACATCTACAGAGAAACTAATTTACTGGTTATTGTTTCTCTAAAGATGAAGAGACTGGTCCCGACAGATCTTATTTAGCTTTATCACTAGAATTTTAAGTCAATAACAACTGCCAGGCAAAAGGAGCTTCTTGTTGGCAGACCAAGTACAAGGAGAGATATGTTAAGACAAGTTTGCAGGAAAGACAAAGCAGCAGCTCTGCAGACCTGCAGCAGGGGAAAATACTTTGGAAGGTAGTATGTTTCCAAGCCAAAATGGAAACAGTAAATATTAATGTCACAGGATTCATGGGGTGTCACTTCGGCAGCCAGAAACCTCTGTGGCTGGCGGCACCTTCTGCCTGAGCATTGCTCATACCCGCGGGGCTTGTTCCGCCCACTTGACCTGGCAGGCTACGCCTGGTACATGTGCAGGAGTACATCCTGCACATGTACCCCTGAATTTACAATAAAAGCTAGAAATAAAAAAGCAAACAAGCAATAAAACCAGAAATCATCCATTGAAGAAAAATACAAGATGATATAAAAAGGAAAAAAAAAGTATTTTAAAAAAAAGTGTTCACATTTTCTCTTTGAAGTCTCCATTGAAACCTACTTCTTCTATTAATCTGAATTAAACGGCCTTCCTGTTTTCCCATCATATTTCCTACTGGAAGGAAGCTTGGCTCGCGCTACCGGCCTGGATTCCACACCTGCCAAGGGCGAGTCAGGCGCGGAGCAGCGAGGGGTGTGTGGGCGAGTGAGCACAGGGTCCAGCCACTGCACACAGCCAGGGCAGGCAGCCCCAGGCACTGGCATAGGTGCCAGCTCCATGCAAGGCTGTGGCTGGACCAGATGTAACACACGAGACTTCCGATGCGGGCACCTGAGTCTAGATGAGGGGAACACGGTGGTGCCTGGAAGCTTGGAGATGCCAGGAACACAAGAACCCCAAAGAGGGTGTCACAGGTCTGGGTTTCTTTTCAGCTTAGCTACGTAATTAAAAGGGTACCCTAGGTATGGGTTCCCCGAAGGGCTGCAGCTCTTCTCTCCTTCTCGTTGCCCACAACATGGCGAGCAGGGGGCGTGTTTTAGCCCTGTTTGTGTTACAGTTCTCAGTACTGCCATTCAGCAGGTCCAGAGTTCTTGTCCTCCATCCAGGAAGAATGAGGTATGTCAACAACTGGAGGTGAGCAAGGCAGAGAGGAGTTCACGGAGCGACAGAACAGCTCTCAGGAGACCCACAGTGGATGGCTCCTTTCCACAGGCAGGTCGTCCAGACAAGTGTCCAGCTCTCAGTGGAGAGGAGGCCTATGGTGGGTGGCTCCTTTCCACAGGCAGGTCGACCCGACAAGTGTCCAGCCCTCAGTGGAGAGGAGACTCCTGATGGGTAGCCCCTTCCCACAGACAGATTGTCTCGAAGAGTCGAGGAGACCTAACCCAAAGTGGGTAGCTCCTTCCCACGGCTGGTAAATCCCAACATCTGTGTGAATCGGGCTGTTTTTAGGGACTTCAGAAGGGAGGAAGTGCATGCTAACCGGTCCATGGGTGGCCATGCGTGGGCCCAGAAAAAGCACTTTAAGTTATCCCTCTCCAGGCTGTGGACTCAACTTGGAACTGACAGCCCAGCCCCCATGCTTCCGGTCATCCCTGGCTTGAAGGAGGGGCTTCACCGGGAACCTTCCCCTTTACGCCCAGGAGCCTGTCAGCTTCCTGCCGCCATCAATCATTTCGTCCACGGTGCCCAGGCTGCCGGAGCTGAGGGTTGCCTGGAGGCCCGTGTCGAGCCATCCTCAGCCCCCTACAGGCCTCCCTCCTGTGCTCATCAGCGTCCAAAGTCCAGAGGGGGCCGAGGCAGAAGGAGGCTGGTGTGTTATCACCACCCTGCACACACACACACCCAGCTAGGTCGCCACAGCGCCTGGGCTTGGCCTCAACTTTGGAAATTGGAGCAGGCGCTGGGAGCGAGGAGAGGCCAGGCAGTGGGAGCAGGTACTTCCAAGTCTGCAGGGGCTGAGGGGCTTCCTGGACCCCCCAAGAGCACAGGGATGCCCAGGTCTGCAGCCGTGGCTGGGCAGCTGCAGTTGCCCCCAGAAGGGCAGGTTTCCCACTCTGCCAACTTGGAAAGGGGGCAGGGCTCCTACCTGTTCCCAGCTCCCGCAGGCTCCGTGGAGTGCACAGCCCCAGCTGCGCGTCCCCCACTGCAGTTGGTGTCTTTGCAGCGGCCGCTCCAGACAGGCTGCCACTGCCATCACTAAGGCTGAGTTCTTATTTGGCTAGTTAGTAGTCTTGGGTGAATTTTTCTTGCTACACAGGCCAGTTTCATCAACCCTAAACTACAAGAAAGACCTGATCAGCAGTTCCAGAGTTCTACTGTGTAATGTCTAAGGCTCCTTGAGTGTCTCGGGCTGAGTTACTGAGGAAGAAAAGTCTAAGAAGGCCAAATCTGGGCTCCTAGCTTTAACTATAATAATGAACTTGATTCGTCATACACATATGAAGTCTCCGTGTGTGTAGTGGTGTATGCATGTATGCGTATCTTCACTGGAAAGACACTTATTTTTAAGTGTCTAAAAACAACTAGTATAGTGATCTCTGAGGTCCCTTTCATATTTCTTTTATTTTTGAGATGGAGACTCACTCTGTCGCCCAGGCTGGAGTGCAGTGGCGTGATCTCGGCTCACTGCAACCTCCGCCTCCCGGATTCACGCCATTCTCCTGCCTCAGCCTCCCAAGTAGCTGGGATTACAGGTGCCCACCACCACGCCTGGCTAATTTTTTGTATTTTTAGTAGAGACAGGGTTTCACTGTGTTAGCCAGGATGGTTTCGATCTCCTGACCTCGTGATCCACCCGCCTTGGCCTCCCAAAGTGCTGGGATTACAGGTGTAAGCCACCATGCCCGGCCGGTTCCTTCCACATTTCTAAAGATGCTCTCCTGAAGATGGACAGAAGGACTATTTTCCATATAAGAAAAAACATAATTATTTAATAGGTTGGGCAGGTCAGTAAGAAAGAAAGTAAGAACCAGTTCGTTCCATAATGTTTAGTCCAAAGGCATACAGACTTAACAGTGACTGAAATCCTTCAGATCCTTATAGAGAATATAGACTGATCACCTCACTGAATGAAGAATCCATCATAGGAATACATCTTCATTTGGGGGAGTGATTAACAAGAGAAGGCAGAAACTTCAAGAGATAACATAAATGGCCAGGCATGGTGGCTCACGCCTGTAATCCCAGCACTTCGGGAGGCCGAGGCGGGTGGGTCACGAGGTCAGGAGTTCAAGACCACCCTGGCCAAGATGGTAAAACCCCATCTCTAGTAAAAATACAAAAATTAGCTGGGTGCGGTGGCAGACGCCTGTAATCCCACTGAGGAGGCTGAGGCAGGAGAATTGCTTGAACCCAGGGGACGAAGGTTGCAGTGAGCTGAGATTGTGCCACTGCACTCCAGCCTGAGCGACAGAGTGAGACTCTGTCTCAAAAAAAGAGATAACATAAACATACTGATTTTGATAAGAAAAAGATTACTTACTGATGGATAACTTAAAATTTAGTAGTGGCTTAAGGAAGTGACAATAGACTCCATTTTCTGCCCTGAGCTCCTTTATAAAGCAGGAAGAAGGGAAACCAAACAATACAGTACTCCAAATACAAAGTATGGACGCTATCGTTGAAAATGAAAAATGCTGTCTATATGTAAGTCAGTGGAAAATTTTTCACATACAGGATAAGAGCTCTAAGTAAGAGTTATATCTAATGAAGTTAATAACAACAACAGTAATAGCTAAACTTATTCACTGCTTACTATTGCCAGACACTGTTGTTCAGTGTATATGGATTGACTCATTTAATCATGAAAACAACCCTATGAGATAGTTACTATTAAGAGTCTAAAGATGAAAAACTGAGGCACAGGGAGATTACACAGACTTGTAAAGATCATTCAGGTCATGAGTGGCAGGACTTATACTCTATCCCAGATTATCAAGCTCCAGAGTCCATGCTTAGAGCCACTATGCAATACTTTGCTTCAAAGACAGTTTTTAACTGTGTCAACAATGGAAGGGTATTATATTTAGTACTCCCACCTGAAGGGGGAAATTCTTTCAGCCAACAATATACAATTGCTTTGTATAGCTTATTTTAAAATACCAACTTCCTTTTCCAGCAATATGGCATTCTAGATAATCTAGAAATCTCAGCAACAAAATACTTAAAACATGCTGGATAATATTAACAAATACCCTTTTAATTACATAGCTAAGCTGAAAAGAAATCTCCAGTGTGCAGAAAGGAAAAATAGAAGTTGGGTGTAACTGTGCTAGGGTTGTCATGGACAGGTTTCTTAAAAAGTAAGCCATGGGAAAGGTGTGTGAATTTTGGGGAGAGGTGATGAGAGGTTGTCTGATGGAAGAAATACTAATGTTCCTCAGTAGAGTAGGGTGACTATAGTTAAAAACAAGTATTATATATTTCAAAATACCTAGAAAAGAGAATTTGAAATGTTCCCAGCACATAGAAATGATAAATACTCAAGGTGATGGATACTCTAAACATTGACTTAATCATTACACATTCTATGCATGTAACATGCACCCCGTATCATATGTACCCATAAATATGTACAAGTATTATATATCAATCAGAAAACAGGTGGGCACTGGAAAAAAGAGAGGGGAAAAATAACCGAGCAATTCGGGTTTATCACAAACAGGTGGAAAAATGTGCAGGCCCTGCGCCTAAATAAGGTGAGATACAGAACTAAGTCTTTCCCAGTGAAAGCCCAGAGTCTGGATAGCAACATTTCTCAATGAAAGGTAGACTAGGAGGGGGAAAAATCCTCCCATAAGCCCAAGATGAGAACAAGTTAAGTTTTTCTGCCTCCAAATGGGATCTGGAATGAAGAAGGAAAGTCTCACATGGGTGTGAAGTTTGATTTTACATTATATACTGTTTACAGAACCCCAAAGGTAAAACATTGTGATTAAAAAAAAAAAAATTAGTCTGAGGTGAAAATAAAACATCTTCAGGAATGCATCCGTAACTCCGACTGAAGGTGATTCACAGAGTTAACACTTACCTGATGACCAGGTCACAATACAAAATTATAAGACACAAGAGTAATCAATTTATTAACAAGAGTTAGCAGGACTCAATTATATCCCTTTAAAACTTCAAATAATTAGAACTATAGAGATTACAAACTTAAATGATTAAAAGTATTAAAGATACAAAAGGATTTGCTCTATCCAATATAAAAACTTATTAAGCTAAAATAATTAAGACAATATGGATTGGCATGAAGATACACCAAGAGACCATTAGAATAGGAAAAAGGGCCCAGAAAACTGACCTACACAAATGTTATTTACAACAAAGTAGTACTGAAGAGCACGGGAAAGGAAGGTCTTTTTCAATGAGATAACAATAAGCCAACTAGACAGCCACATGGAAAGAATAAAACAATCAAAATCCAAACTGCACCATACCACAAAATTACTTAAAGATGGATTAAAAAGATTAACAACAAACTTCTGACAAGACTAGATAAGAACAATGAAGGAAGTGAAAGAAGCAAATTAAACAAACAGATCAGAATAAAAAAGGGAACAGAATGATAGAGCACTTAGACTTATAACCATTAAAGAAAAACCAGTAAGTAGTTAAAAATCTCACACATAAAAATCATCTGACATTGAAAGCTTTTATCAAACCTGTGAAGTTCTAACAACCTTCAAAGAGCAAATAATCTCCAGTTTACTTAAACTATTCCAAAGAATGGGAAGGCAGGGACTGTTACCCAGTTAGTCTTATGATTCTAATTCAAGAGGGAATGTGAGTAAAAGAATGTATAAAGGCAAATCACATGCAGGAATAGAGATGCAAAAACCTCAAATAAAATATTAGCAAACTGATTTTGCATCACAGTAAAAAAAAGGTACAAGAATTTCATGGAAAATTCAGTATTGCAAATGCAGTACATGTAATTACTAACATTAACAGAATAAGGCGAAAAAGATATACAAGTATCTCCTTAAAAATAGGGGGGAAATCAAACTGAAAAATCAGTAAGAAAAAAGTTGATTCTTACTTCACATCATACAGAAAAATTCAATATAAATTTAAAGCACAATTATAAAATTTCTAGAAGAAATTATGTGAGAATATCCTTATATTTTCAAAATAGGAGAAACTTTCTCAGAAAAAGATCCCACAGTATGAACAATAAAGAAAACAAGTAAATAAATCTGACTATATTAAAATGAAAACTTTCTGTGCAAATAAAGACACCAAAAAAAATGACTCCTCTTTTTGACAGACAGTACAGGAGATAACGTATTATGGAAAACTCCTCTCAAATACAATAAAATTGCCAGATAAATTATTTTCAAAACTTTTTGTTTTAGTCTGTTACTGAGCTAGCATGGAAAAAAAGTAGAAACAAAGATCCAAAGCAAAGTGAAACCAGGGAGCCTACCTAGTAAGACCTGTTAAGGTCAGTTTCTAGTCCTTAAGTTTTCTACCTCCAATTTTGATCACAGAATATACATGGGAATCAAAAGTGATATTAAGGTCTATTCAGGATGGATATACAATAAGAGACCCACAAGCTTTCTATGAACTATTCTCACAGAGTAAAAGTAAACAACAACAAAAAATCATACCACATAGAATGGCAAAGAAAAACAAAACAATAACTTAAAAAATAAAATCAAAATTGTCTGTCTGTTGAGAACTTACTATGACGTAGTCAGAAAACCCAAGTGAAAAAAGAAACTTCAAGTGGTTCTAGTATGATGATGCCAACAGGTTACTTGCAGAAGTAAATAAAAGTCCTCTCTGTAGGAATTCAAATTTCAACCAGCACTCAAATATTGGCAGAGTATATATAAAAAACATGACCCAGATATATGTTGTCTCAAAGAAACTCAAAATATAATGATATAGGTAGATTGAAAGTAAATGATGAAAATGATTCACCATGCAAACATTAATCAAAAGAAAGATGTGCCTATAATATCAAATAAAATAGATTTCAGAGCTAAAGAGTTTAACAGGGACAAAGAATTATTATACAATGACCAAAGGGCCAATCCACCAATAAGACATAGCAATCCTAAATGTGTATGCACCAAAATAATATTTAAAATGAATGTTGGAGAACTCACACTTCCTGATTTCAAAAGTTTCTACGAACCTATAAGACAATGTGGTGCTTCTATAAGGGTAGACATTGGAACAAAAAATAATAGAGAGTCCAAAAATAAACTATTCCATTTATTGTTGATTTGTAACAAGAATACCAAGACCACTCAAGTGAAAATGAATTATTGTAGGTGTCCCCAACCCCTAAGCCATAACCAGTATCAGTCCATGGCCTGCTAGGAACCAGGCCACAAAGCAGGTGGTGAGCGATGGGCGGGTGAGTATTGAGCTAGCAAGCATTACTGTCTAAGCTCCACCTCCTCAAATCAGTGATAGCATTAGATTCTCATAGGAACATGAACCCTATTGTGAACTGTGCATGAAAGGGATCTAGGTTGCAAACTCCTTATTAGAATCTAATGCCAGATCTCAGGTAGAACTGTTTCATCCCCAAACCACGCCCTACTGCCACCCCCCATCCATGGAAAAATTGTCTTCCTTGAAACCAGTCCCTGGTGCCAAAAAGTTTGGGTACTGCTGAATTATTGTATTAGTCTGTTCTCATATTGCTACAAAGAAATACCCAAGACTGGGTAATCTATAAAGAAAAGAAGTTTAATTGGCTCACAGTTCCACAGGCTGTACAGGAAGCATGATGCTGGCATCTGCTTGGCTTCTGGGGAGGCCTCAGGAAACTTACAATCATAGTGGAAGGCAAAGAGAGAGCAAGGTGTCTCATGTGGCAGAAGCAGGTGCAGGAGAGAGAGGGTGAGCCAGGCACAGTGGCTCATGCCTGTAGCACTTTGGGAGGCCAACGCAGGTGGCTCACTTGAGGTCAGGAGCTCGAGACCAGCTTGGCCAACATGGTGAAACTCCGTCTCTACTAAAAATAAAAAATTAGCGGGGCGTGGTGACGGGCGCCTATAATCTCAGCTACTCTGGAGGCTGAGGCAGGAGAATTGCTTGAACCTGGAAGGCTGAGGCTGCAGGGAGCTGAGACCGCACCACTGCACTCCAGCCTGGGTGACAGAGACTCGTCTCAAAAAATAAATATATATAGAGAGAGGGCAGAGGTGTTACACCAGGTATCATGAGAACTCACTATTGCGAGGACAATACCAAGAGAAATGGTGCTAAGCCATTCATGAGAAACCACCCTTATGATCCAATCACCTCCCACCAGGCCCCACCTCCAACACTGGGGATTACAATCTGACATGAGATTTCGGTGGGTACACAGATTCAAACCATATCAATTATCATTTCAGCAAATGGTGCTGAGACAAAAAGATATCCACATACAAAAGAATGAATTGGACCCCTACCTCATACCATATAGAAAATTAACTCCAAATGAAGTTTGGACCTAAAATTAATAGCTAGAACTACAAAAGTCTTGGAGGAAAATATAGGAATACACACCTTTGTGACTATGGCCCATGAAACATTATTATGCAGTACATGACTGCAGTCTCAAAAATAGTGTAACCTACAATGGTTACAATGTAACCACTTGACACCTACTCAGATAGCTATTAAAAAAAAAAAACCTGGAAAATAACAGTGTTGGTAATGATATGTATAAATAGGCACCTGGTACATTGCTGGTGGGAATTTAAAATGGTGCAGACACCACGTAAAACAGCTTGGCAGTTTCTTAAAGGTTAAACACTGAATTATCACATGATCCAGAAATGCTCCTCCTAGATATAGACTCCGAAGAATTGAAAACAAAGACTTGAACAGATACTTGTATGCCAATGTTTGCAACATTAATCACATAAGTAAAAGGTAGAAACAACCCAAGTGCCTGTCAGCAGATGAATGAGTAAACAAAATGTGGTATACCCATACAATAAAACATTATTCTGGAATGAAAAGAAAGTGAAAGTTCTGATACATGCTACATGCTTCCTTGAAAACATTAAGCTAAGTGAAATAAGCCAAACACAATAAGACATATATCGTATGATTCTACTTATAACCAATACCTAGACTAGGTAAATTCATAGAGAAACAAAGATTCGAGGTTAACAGGAGCTGAGGGGAGAGAATCATGGGAACAACTGCCACATGGCTAGAGTTTCTGTTTGGCAAAATAAAAAAGTTGGAAATAGACACGAA
Source organism: Pan paniscus (assembly GCF_029289425.2). NCBI lineage: Eukaryota > Metazoa > Chordata > Mammalia > Primates > Hominidae > Pan > Pan paniscus. Next base: position 21,829,941 of record NC_073262.2, on the reverse strand, counting down.
AGGTTATACAACATTGTGAACTTAATTGATACCACTGAATTGTATATATAAAAATGGCTAAAGTGGTAAATTTTGTTATATGTATTTTACAACAATTTTTAAAAATTAATTCTGTGATACATAAAAACATTGAACCATACACTTTTAAAAGGTGAATCATCCACTTTAATGTGAATCACATCTCAATTAAACCGTTCAAAAAAAACTCAAAAAGTAAAAAGCTGACAGTCCTAAAAGAAGAAATGGACAAATCCCTCATAGTAGGAGATTTCAGCATGAGAAACAGAAATCACTGACAAACCACAGAAAGAGTGAGATAAGAATTGGAAACCTAAATGGTCAACAAATATATGGGAAGAAAAACCCAAAAAACACAATGAATAAAGGGTGGTGGATAGTGGACATTCTTACCTTGTTTTCCAGTTTCAGGGGAAAGCTTTCAGTACAGTCATGTGCCTCATTAACTGCTTTTCAGTCAATGATAAACTGCATATACTATGGTGGTCCCAAAAGATTATAATGGAGATAAAAAATTCCTATCACCTAGCATTTACTATCCTATACTTTTTATTGTAGAGCCTTCTACTTATGTAAAAAAGAAAGTGAAAAGATGTTGGGAAAAGAAAGTGAAAAGATGTTGGGAAAATTCACTAACAGAAGGTAAAACCACAATGAAATTCTACAACATAAGCAACAGAATGGCTAAAATTTTAAAATATAAGGTATTTTTGAAGATGTGGGACAAACGCAGTCTCATAAACTGCTGGAGCATACATACTTATAGCCACTTTGGAAAACTGTTTCACAGTGTCTCCTAAAGCTGACCCAGCATTTCTACTCTTAGATAATTGCCCAACAGAAGTATATGAATATATTCACCAATATATGTATTGTAAGATTGTTTAGAGCTACAGTATTCATAGTATCCCCAAAGTGTACAAATCAAGGGTCCACCAACAGTAAACTGCATAAATTTTGGTATATTCATGCAATGATGCCTCATTTTACGTTGCTATGCAGCAAGTACACCACAATGTTAAGACAAATACACAAACATAAACCAAACAAATATTAGTATTACTCATGGTTCTGTGGGTTGACTGGGCCCACATGACGGTTCTCACTTGTGGCTACAGTTAGACAGCAGATAGTAAAGTCATCAGAAGTTTGATTGAATCTGACATACAAGATGCCTTGCTCATATGGCTGGCAACTGATGCTGACTGTTGGCTGGGAGGTCAGCTGGAGCTAATGACCAGAGCACTGACATATGGCTTCTCCATATGGTGAGAACATCTCACAGCATGACAGCTGAAGTCTAAAATGGACTGTCCCCAAGAGTGTGTGTTCTAAGGAGACCCAATTGGAAGCTGCAAGGCTTCTTATGACTGGGAGTCACAAAGGGTAACTTTACTGTCAGGGTTAAAAGTGAGTCACTTAGAAGCCAGCCAAGATTCAAGGGGTGAGGGACTTTACAACGGTGTGAGTATCAAGTGTATGTGTAGGGGGCCATCTATTGACACTAGCTACCATAAATGAAGTATTATACAGCAATGGGGAAAAAATACTTACATTGAACTACATATATGAAATTGCTTATAATTACAACCTACAAAAACACAATCTCATATAGTTTAACTCAATAACATTCAAAAACAAAAACAAAACCAGACTATAATGACAGACCTCAGAATGGTGACTACTTTAGGCAAGAGACAAATAATAACAGTAAGGAAGCACAACCGATGCATCTGAAGTACTGGTAATATTCTATTATCTCGATCCAGTGATAGTTTCACAGGAGATTTCACCTTATAAATTCTTGTCTTACATTTAAGATTTGTTCTTTATTGTATATATGCTATACTTGTAATAAAAAGTTATTTCTGGCCCACTTGCACTGCCGAAATCCTCAATAAAATACTAGTTCACATTCATTCAGAATGGGAAGAAGTTTTTGTTTGACCAAGGAAAATTAGCAAGTTAACAGCTCAGTGGAGACGCTCATGTAATGCTGATGCACACAAAACTTGCAAATTTTACTTTATATTTTAAATGCTCCCTACTTCAAAGTTAGTACTTTGAAACATTCTACTTTCCCTCTTTGCCTTCCTTTAAAGGTTAAACTCAAATAGATTTCACCCCCAACAGGGTGATAAAAGATTTGTGAATCGGTTTGCTGATGCAGTTATACCTATTTATCCATTGTGTGATTAGTATCTTCAAGCAACCTTCAAGTATTCTCACAACGCACACTATCAACTTAGGAAGCAAATGTGTATGTATAGGGGTACGGCTACAGACAAAACAAAATCACTTGACTCAACTTTCTGAAGAAGAAACGCCTAGTTAGATCAAAACTGCAGCTAAAAAACTATTTTATTTTTAGAGATAGGGTCTCACTCTGTTGTCCAGGTTGGAGTACAGGGACACAATCACAGTTCACTGTAACCTCGAACTCCTGGCCCAAGCAATCCTTCTGCTTCAGCCTCCCAAGCAGTTAGGACTACAGGTGCATGCCACCATGCCTGACTAATTTTATTTTTTATTTTTGTAGAGAAGGGGTCTTGCTATGTTGCCCTAACTAGTCTTGAACTCCTAGCCTCAAGCAATCCTTCTGTCTCGGCCTCCCAAAGCACTGGGATTACAAACATGAGCAACCACACTCACCTAAGATTATTTTAAAAATTTACTCATCAAAAATATGTTATTGAATATTAACCTTAGAGCACAGTTTTCCAACTTTGACACTGTCAATATTTTGTATTAGGATCATTCTCTATTGTGGGGGATAGGGGAGGGACTGCACTGTGTATTTTAAGGAAGTTTAGCAGCATCCTTGGCTTCTAGCCACTAGAGGCCAGTAGCACCCACCAACCAACTGTGACAACAAAAAATGTCTACAGACGTTGCCAAATGTCCCTTGGAGATTGGGCTGGGGAGATGCAAAGTCTGCCCCATTTAGGAATCATTGCTTTAGAGTTTACAGTTCCTTTAGAGTTTATAGTTTCCGGTAAGGGCTCAAAAGCTCTTGCTAAACACTATCCTTGTACAGATTATTTTCTCATTCAGCTTTAGAAAAACACTAAACAGAAAATCCTACTCCATGAGTGAGGAGAAAAATAAGTATAGTGCAGCTAGGTTTTAACATGGATTTTGATTCTGTCTCACTTGGTATATGCAATGAACAAACAGGAAAATGTGTTCTATAAATATATGGCTAATTATAGAATGTTAATGAGGCCAAGGCAGTCTCCATCTCTCCCAACTGTGTTTCTCTGTAAGGCCAGAGAATATGTGCATCAGAACTATCTTGTGTACTCATTTAATATATACACACCTGGGTCCCAACACAGACCTATAAAATTGAGGTGGAAAAGCACCAATCTGAACTTCTAATAAACCTTCCTTAGTAACTTACTATTATATTCTTATGTTCAACAAAAGATAAGAAAAACAGCACCGCAGACTATTTATCTTTAGTCTTTCATGGCCATAACTTTTCATTTTTAAATTTGTGTCACTTTTCACAATGACATATAGAGATGAAACAGAAGACCATCCAATTGATAGCAGATGTTGTAGGAAATAAAAACACCAGTTTGAAGGGTCAAAGAGCTTGGATTGGCAGAGCGTGGTGGCTCACACCTGTAATCCTAGCACTCTGGGAGGCCAAGGTGGGTGGATCTCTTGAGGTCAGGAGTTCGAGACCAACCTGCCCAACATGGTGAAACCCTGTCTCTACTAAAAATACAAAAATTAGCCAGGCGTGGTGGCGGGCATCTGTAATCCTAGCTACTCGGGAGGCTGAGGCAGGAGAATTGCCTGAACCTGGGAGGTGAAGGTTGTAGTGAGCAGAGATCACACCAGTGCACTCCAGCCTGGGCTACAGAGCAAGACTCCCTCTCAAAAAAAAAAAAAAAAAAAAAAGGCTTGGATTCTAGTCTGGGCTCTACTACTTAGCATGTGGCTGTGGGCAAGCCACAAAATCCCTGGATTTGATTTCTCTATCTGTAAAAAAGAGATAACTGCCCCACCACATTGTTACTGACAAGAATAAAACAAATGTGAAAAGTGAAAACTCTGTGGAAATAATAACTCTGTGGAAATAATAAACACACATTACTATTACTTGATAGATATTAATACCTATGACTAAACTGAAGGCCATATCCCAGTAAAATTATGGTAATATTAATCTGGATATATATAAAAAAGCTGTTTCTACAGAAACATACTCTATTATTCAAAACTATTAAAACTAAAGCATATCTCAGTTAAGCAAGTTGACAGATGGACAACACATTGAAAAACAAGATAATTTCCACAAGTTGAAAAGCTGGGAGAAGTTATTCAGTTTATACAAATAAGTATATACGTAGGAAAGACCCTATACAACTACCAAATAAAAACTTGCTTTCTTTTAATATGGCTTAAAAATGTTTATATTTGGCCAGGCACAGTAGCTCATACCTGTAATCCCAGCACTTTGGGAGGCCAAGGCAGGCGGACCACTTGAGGGCAGGAAATCGAGACCAGCCTGGCCAACATGGTGAAACCCCGTCTCTACTAAAAATGCAAAAATTAGCTGGGCGTGGTGGCACGTGCCTGTAATCCCAGCTACTCAGGAGGCTGAGGCAGGAGAAGTGCTTGAACCTGGGAGGCAGAGGCTGCAGTGAGCCGAGATCGCACCACTGCACTCCAGCCTGGCAGACATAGCGAGTCTCCATCTCAAAGAAAAAAATGTTTATATTCAACTCCTTACATAATAATAAAGGAGTCATGTCACCAAAAAGAAAATCACAGTCCCAAATTGGTATCTAACAACAGGGCTCCAAAATACAAAAGATAAAAATTATATAACTGAAAGAAATAGATAAATGCACAATTATACTTGAAGACTTCAATGCTACTCTCTCGATAATTGATAGAACAAAGTTAAAAGAAAAACAGCAAAGACATAAAAACACTACCGTGTGCCTGTAATCCCTGCTACCTGGGAGCCTGAGGTGGGAGGGCTGCTTAAGCCCAGGAGTTGGAGACCAACCTGAGCAACACAGAATGTCTCAATTTTTTTAAAATATAAAAACAAAAATACTACTAACCAACTTAACCTGATATTTCTAGCCCTTTCCACCGCCCCGCCTCCCCCCGCAAAAGAGTAGAACAGACATCCTTTTTAAGTGCACATGGATTATTCACCAAGATATGTCATATTCTGGCCCTTAAAACAAACCTTATCAAATTGAAAAGAATTGAAATCATACAAAGTATGTTCTCTAGCCATAACAGAATTGAAATAGAAATCATTAAGTGAAAGATATACGGAAAATCCTCAACTATTTGAAAACTAAACGACATACATATAAATAATGCCTGGGGGGAAATAGGAAGTCTAGAGGGAATTTGGAAAATATTCTGAACTAAATGAATATGAAAAGACAACATATCAAAAAGATATAGTTATAGCATGTTGTCTTTCCACAGGGTCTCCACATGGTGGCCTCAGGGGAGCCAGACTTCTTACAGGGCAGCTAAAAGTTCTTCGAGAGTGAGTTTACCATAAAACAATAGCAGAAGCTAAAGGGTCTTTTCTAAGCTAGCGAGGGAAGTCATGCAACATCTCTTTCAACAGATTCTATTGGAAGAAAATGGCACTCACAAAGGCTCACCAAGGTTCAAGTAAAGGGAATACAGCCTCTCTCTCTCAGTAAGAAATATTTCGAAGATTTTAAAACCACCACTGAAATCTTCAGCAAACACAGAATTTGAGTTGTGGAAAGATATCCAAACTAGAGATAACAGATACCACAATCTTCAGCAACCACGAAATAATTGAAAGTGAAAAGATACAAAAGACAATAGTAAATCCTCAAGGAATACTGATATGTAAGAAACAGATGGGCTGGGCACGGTGGCTCACGCCTGTAATCCCAGCACTTTGGGAGGCCGAGGCAGGTGGATCACGAGGTCAGGAGATGGAGACCATCCTGGCTAATATGGTGAAACCCCATCTCTACTAAAAATACAAAAAATTAGCCGGGCGTGGTGGCGGGCACCTGGAGTCCCAGCTACTCTGGAGGCTGAGACAGGAGAATGGCGTGAATCCGGGAGGCGGAGCTTGCAGTGAGCGGAGATCGAGCCACTGCACTCTAGCCTGGGCGACAGAGCGAGACTGCGTCTCCAAAAAAAAAAAAAAAGAAACAGATGAAGTATATCCAGAATGTGATCACAGAGAAGAGAGCTTTCCTTGAAATAAGGAGCAGTACCAGTTTTTAAAGCTCCTAGAGGTCAAACAAAATGAGCCTTGATAAACTGATGAATTTCTTAACTAGATAATAATCACTGAGGAAGCAGTTACAGTAAAAGAATAAAGGTTGAGATAAGATTGCAATATTTAGGTGCTTGATTACAAACTGGTTAAGCTGACTCTTGTTATAGTCCCCAAAACACATGTAAAATAGAAATGTTGGGAGAGGCAAACTTCAAAAATAAAAACTTGATTTTAATTAAAATACAAGAATGTGATTTCAAATGTCATGGCAAACCACCATCCACTGTTGTTATTCTTCTAAAGGAAAAAGAATTAATAACTTACTGTTCAAAAATTCTTAAACCTACAGTTAAATGTGATGGACTGAAAATGTGTCTACCTTTACTCATTCCTGAAAGCCCATTAATTTGAGGGGAAAAAAAAAGAAGGAATGTACTAAAAACATAAAAACCACAAGAACAACAAAAGGAGAGAAGATATCGGCTAAAGAGATACTAACACACCGGCCGGGTGCGGTGGCTCATGCCTGAAATCCCAGCACTTTGGGAGGCCGAGGCAGGCAGATCACGAGGTGAGGAGATGGAGACCAACCTGGCCAACATAGTGAAACCCCGTCTCCACTAAAAATATAAAAATTAGCTGGGCATGGTGGCACATGCCTGTAGTCCCAGCTACTTGGGAGGCTGAGGCAGGAGAATCACTTGAACCCGCAAGGTGGAGGTTGCAGTGAGCTGAGATCACGCCACTACACTCCAGCCTGGGCAACAGAACGAGACTCCATCACAAAAAAAAAAAGGGGGGGGGGATACTAATACACTTTGGAAGATAGAAAGCATGTGGAAGAGACAGCAGAGCTAAACACCAAATACCTGCAGAGAAAGATATCAACAGGAAGCAAATCAAATAAACAGAAAGGCTCAAACATTGGAGGATAAGTGTGAGAAACAGCAAGATAAGGCATGAGGCTAAAAATGGGAAAGGAAGGTTGAAGATCCATGTAGGGAACGGTTGTGTCCCTCAGTTCTCAATCCCATACCTCCCCTGAATTATTCTAAGATAAACTGAAGTGGCTTCAAATCTAGGGACTTCAAGCATAGTGGAAAGCAAAAGAGTGTCATATTGCAAGCTGGTGGATTTCATGCACAATCTACATGAAATTAAAGCAAAAAAAAAAGTGAAAAGGAAAACACATTTTAAATGTCTACAAACAATACGTCATACATAAACAATCAGGAATTGAAATAGTATCAGACTCCTCATCAGCAATATTAATAGCAGGCAACATTTTCAAAACTCTGAGAAATTATTTCCAATCTAAAATTCTCTACCCAAACTATCAATTAAGTCTAGGGTAAAACTTAGACATTTTCAAAAACGAAGGATATAAAGAACTAGCACACATCCCACACAAGATATTCTTGATGAAGAAAAATGAAAGTCATCTCACAGTGATTCAAAGTAAGTGATGTCAAAAAATACAGTGAATCCAAAGTTGTAAATTAACCTAGTGCTAAAATTAAGTACCTATTTAATGTATCAAGTGCCTATCAACATCCAGATTTTACATGAAAAAATTAAATAATTGCAAAAGAAAGCCAAAACTACAGGCTCTGAAGTTTATCATAAACAAATCAAATGAATCATCAAAAGGAAATGTCTGCACATTCAAAAAAAAAATGTGTCATAATACTATTACTAATTCCTCACATAGTACAGCTGTCACTTTTCTTGGTGGAAACCAAACTGATACATTAAAAATTATAGAGGCCAGGAGCGATGGCTCACGCCTGTAATCTCAGCACTCTGGGAGGCCCAGCCGGGGGGATCACGAGGTCAAGAGATTGAAACCATCCTGGCCAACATGGTGAAACCCCATCTCTATTAAAAATCTAAAAATTAGCTGGGCATGGTGGCAGGCGCCTGTAGTCCCAGCTACTTGGGAGGCTGAGGCAGGAGAATCACTTGAACCCGGGAGGTGGAGGTTGCAGTGAACCGAGATCACGCCACTGCTCCAGCCTGGTGACAGAGTGAGACTTTGTCTCAAAAAAAAAAAAAAAAAATTATGGATAGAATTCAAAAGGTAAATGGAAAAACAGAGTCATAAAATGTCACTAGGAATAATATTTAAGAGGAAGAGCTACTATACTGAATTACCAAGAGGATAAAAGAGTTTCAGGATAAATATTTTCAAAAGTAAATCTTGCTATGTGTGCATACATGTATACGTGTATACATATACACATGCAAGTCCGGCTTTACGTACACACACGTGTGTATGTAAAGCTGTGTATATATATATGTAAAGTATACATATATGTATGTGCAAGTCCAGCTTTATTTTAAACATTTGGAAGCATAATTATTAAGTCTAATTATTGAAAAGAATGTTAAATAATAAGGGCAAAGACTCAAATAAATGGATATTACCTTTAATATGAAACCAAATTCCTGATATACAGATACTGAACTATCCAATTTGAGTTAGGAATAAACATTATGAATGGTGAGTTCAAAGATAAGACGCAATTTCTTCTCTAGAGTATTATGATCAGCAGAGCATATCCATCAACATTAACACCAACACCAGCATCTGGGCAAAGAGCCAGACCTTCCAGGTCTTCCCACCAGGGCTTCCTTGGGGGATTCTTGAATCCACATGGGAATGAGGACAGACAATTACCCAGGGGAAGCAGTGAGGCAGCAGAGAGTGAGTCATGTAGCTTCCTTATGTGATAACTATAACTCTTTCTATGCTCACCAACTCCATTCCAATGAATACTGAAAGTTTCTTTATGCAAGTACTAGGAAGAAAATAGAGCTATGTCATACATCCTTTCCCAAAGAACAGATCACATCTATCACAGATGGACATGCTATTAAATGAGCTTCAGGAGAGACATACAAAGCACTATGATGGCAAAAATATTTAAATGATTATTCCCTTCAAGAATATGAAATAAGTCAAAAGGCAGCATATTTAAGAGCCAAATAGGCCAGGCACCGCGGCTCATGCCTATAATTCCAGCAGTGTGGGAGGTCGAGGTGGGAGGATCACTTGAGGCCAGGAGTTCGAGACCAGCCTGAACAACATAGTGAGACTTCGTCTCTAAAGAATTTTTTAAATTAGGTGGTCATGGTGGCGCATGCCCGTAGTCTCAGCTACTTGGGAAGCTGAGGTGGGAGGATTCCCTTGAGCCCAGGAGTTCAAGGCTGCACTAAACTATGGTGGTACTACCACATTCCATCCTGGAAGATAGAGCAAGACACTGTCTCTAAACAAAACAAAAAAAACAACAGCCAAGTATTCCTTACACACTGTGAATACAGTAGAGGAAAAAAGGGTATAGGCTAAAATATTTATGAAATATTTTTAAGATGCTAGATATGTAAACAACAAACAAAAAAGTTAAATAATTAAGCATTAATAATTTATCAGCCAAGGACAGAAGCTTCTCTGACAACGGCTATGCCCAGATCAACTTGTGTGAAGGTGCATCTCAAATGTTGCAGATTAAATCTTCTAAAATATCAAATCCATTAGCCCAGCTGTTTAGGGTTCCATCTTTGGAAAGCAAGGGCCATTTCGATTTTATAAGATGAATATATTTACTATTATTAACTGAGATCTAAGTCCTATTTGGCTCAACTGTCTGGGTCAAGTAAACAATGAATCAGAAAATACAGCAAGTAACATGTTAAATGTTTCAAATCAAAATTCACTGATTATATAATGAGATACGTTTTCATATTTTAAAATAATGAGGATTTGGGGTTCTGATCATATGGAGTAGCTGGTATTGGAATATTCTCCTGTTACAAGCATCTATAAAAACCGGACCAAATATAGACCAAATAAAACATGTATGTAACATTTACAAGCAACAGATACCAACCAACACAGGGCTATGATCTTTGGGAGAAAAGGGCAGATTAATCAAGTCTCACGCTGGCTTTCTCCTTGGGGGCACTTGCCAAACCATACTGTGGAGAAACAAAGCCCAAGCAGACAGTGGCAGTCCTGCTAGGATAAGAAAACTAAAATTAATGTTTGGGGTTGCTATGGTGCCAGGGTTTTGGGGATAGGTTATTAGAACTGAGAAAGTGAAAGGAAAAAAGCTATAAAAATACACATGAAATTGCCCTTTGGTCCTTACTTGCTTCATAGGATGTGCATACACAGGGTTAGAATTTCTAGGAGAAAACAGCTGTTAACTAAACAGATTTCAGAGGTTGTGCAGTTCTAAGAAGATGTGGTCCAGGCTCGGAGGAGAGATATCTTGATGAATACCTTAGTCACTTAGTTGAGACCCTAGACAAACTGTGTCCTAGGAGTAAGAACAAAGGTGAAACAGACCTATCTTAAAAAGCTTAAAACTAATCTCCATAAGATCAAAGTAATCTGCTGGCTATTTAACTGCCTGCATAATATAATTCACTATTATTTAGAGGGACTTAATAATCCAGAGCTCCAACAAATAAGGGTCCAAACCTTTCCTATAAAGGGCCAGAAAGCAAATATTTTTAGGCTTTGAGGACACATAGTCTCTGTTGTACATTCTCTTTGGAAACAAACAGAGGCTGGGCATGGTGGCTCATAGCTGTAATCTCAGCACTCTGGGAGACAATCAAGAGACAAGGCAGTCAATAAAAACAGACTTAGGGGTGATGTAAATATATGTGTAGACAAGGAGGCTCTAGCTTACCACTCCTACTCAACATAGTATTGGAAGTTCTAACCAGGGCAATCAGGCAAGGGAAAGAAAAAAATGGTATCCAAATAGGAAGAGAGGAAGTCAAACTAACCCTGTTTGCAGTTGACATGATCCTATATCTAGAAAACCCCATAGTCTCAGCCCGCAAGCTTCTTAAGCTGATAAACAACTTCAGCAAAGTCTCAGGAAACAAAATCAACGTGCAAAAATCACAAGCATTCCTATACACCAACAAGAGTCAAGCCAAGAGCCAAATCGGGAATGAACTCCCATTCACAACCGCCACAAAAATAATAAAATGTCTAGGAACACAACTAGGCAAGTTAAAGATCTCTACGAGGAAAACTACAAACAACGGCTCAAAGACATCATAGAGGACACTAACAAATGGAAAAACATTCCATGCTCATGGATAGCAAGAATCAATATCGTTAACATGGTCATACTACCCAGAGCAATTTATAGATTCAATGCTATCTCTATTAAACTACCATTGACATTCTTCAAAGAACTAGAGAAAACTATTTTAAAATTCATATGAAGCCGAAGAAGAGCCCAAATAGCCAAGGCAATCCTAAGCAAAAAGAACAAATCTGGAGGCATCACACTACCTGACTTCAAACTATACTACAGGGCTACAGTAACCAAAAACAGTACGGTACTAGTACAAAAACAGACATATAAACCAATGGAACAGAACAGAAAGCCCAGAAATAATGCTACACACCTACAACTGTTGAGAAGAGCAACCCCAAGACACATAATGGTCAGATTCACCAAGGCTGAAATGAAGGAAAATATGTTAAGGGCAGCCAGAGAGAAAAGTTGGGCACATGTATCCCAGAAATAAAAGTATTAAAAAAAAAAAAAAAAGCAATGGGGAAAGGATTCTGTATTCAATAAATGGTGCTGGCATAACTGGCTAGGCATATGCATAAGGCTGAAACTGGACCCCTTCCTTAAGCCATATACAAAAATTAACTCAAGATGAATTAAAGACTTAAATGTAAAAGCCAAAAGTATAAAAACCCTGGAAGACAACCTAGGCAATACCATTCAGGACACAGGCATGGGCAAAGATTTCATAACGAAGACAACAAAAGCAATTGCAACAAAAGCAAAAGTTGACAAATGCATTCCCTTAACTCAGGTCTGTTCACACAGCTCTATGGCAACTTCTGAGATGGGTCTCAGCTTTCAAAAGAATTCGAGCATTACATGGATCTGTGACCCATTTGTGAATAAACCAGGTAAATCAACTTTGTCTGTGCTAGAAGAGAATCAACTGCTTGAGATTGCAAATGATGGTGGCCTTATAAAAGTATGTTTCAGACAACTTCACATCTCCGTAAATTCCAGATTAAAGTCAAGGTGGAACATCCTGAGATTGCTACAACAGCACTGAAAAGCCTGCTTCCATTTCCAACATCCTATCTTTATGAAGCAGTGTTTTCTGAAGTGACAGCAACCAAAATGAGATTATGGAGTAGACTGGACATAAGCAACACACTTTGGGTGTCACTGTCTACCATCACCCCCAGATGGGACCATATAGTTGCAGGAAAACAAGCTCAGGGCTCCCACTGACTCTACATTATGGTGAGCTGTATAATTATTTCATGATATGTTACAATGCAGTAATAACAGAAATTAAATACACAATAAATGTAATGTGCTTGAATCACCCTGAAACCATTGCCCCACACCCAAGTCCGATGAAAAATTGTCTTCCATGAAACCGGTTCCTGGTGCCAAAAAGGTCGGGGACCACTGCCATAGATTATAGATTTTTAATTTTTGATTTTTGATTTATTTTTCAGAGACAAGGTCTTGCTATGCTGTCGAGGCTGAACTCAAACTCCTGGGTTCAAACAATCCTTCCACCGCAGCCTCCTAAGTAACTGGGACTATAAGTGCCTACCGCTGTGCCTAGCTAAGATTTTAATACTGTATCTTTACCATACCTTTTCTATGTTTAGATACATTTAGATATACAAATACCATCATGTTATAATAGCCAGTTCACTAACACGCTGTTCAGGTTTGTAGCCTAGGAGCAACAGGCCATACCATATATCCTAGGTGTGTAATAGGTTATACCATCTACATGTGAGTACACTCTATGATGCTCAACACAATGATGAAATCACCTAATGACACATTTCTCAGGATGTATGCCTGTTGTTAAGTGATGCATGACTATACTTAGAGGAGCACAAGGGAATCCTTTTTATTGAGAGAAATATTCAATGCCTTAATCTGGTGGTACTGCACAGGTGTATACATAAAATAATTCATTGAGTTATATAATGAAGATCTGTGTACTGCACTGTTTTGTGCATTATACATATTACAAAAAACAATAAAATCTACATGTAATTTCCAGAGAAGGAAAACCAAGCTGAAAATCTTTCTAAATAGAATCCAACATCTCTCTCATAATTTAATGGCTGCCAACTATTTTTGAATTATACTCCATAATGTATGTTAGGTATTCAATAATTATTAAATAATGTACATGAATAACTACAATTTTCTGTGGGATTAAAAAAAACCTAATTCTCAAAAAAGTAACACTTGACAATTGTTTTCTCTTTAACTTTTTACAAATAACTGGCATTTTAAAATTTCTGTGTATATATATTTTTAATCAATACTGCCAGTAAACAAATTGGGTTTTGCAAGCAGTATATGTACACCAATACATGGATGAAAATGTTATATATGCACATCAAACAATTAGTAGATTGCTATTTTGTGGAATTTCAAAAATAACATACTTCCAAGAAAACATTTCTGGAACAAGAGAATGGATCAATTGGATTACAAGCAAGAGAGGAAAGTCAACCTTTCTAAATGCATAATACTAGTCAGATACATAAACAGGCACTTCACCAACATTCTTGTTTAATGCTAAGCATCCTAATGTCAGGTAGATATTATTCTCTCTTAACAAAGAAAGAATATGAAACACAGACAAGAACAACTTGTGTATAGTCACAGAGTAAGCCTTCAAAATAAAGATGTATAAAATCATCATTGAATAACTGCCCAAGAATCTTTCAATAGAAGTAAAGGTCATTTTCAGTAACAGACTTATGCATGGCAAATATAATATGAGACCCAAGAACTATATGCCTGATGAAACCACAGCAAGGTGAAATAATAAAACAAGAAATATGGTCACCTTAATTGTGCTCAACTCTAAATTTGATTGATAAAATAATTTTCTAGTGTTTAATATGATTATAGCCTAGAAAAAAAGGATTTCAAAATAGATAAAAGCTTTAAAAATCTATCATACACTATAATATTGGACTTTTCATATACTATAAAAGCTGACAAAATTATCATGTCTTTTTGTACTAAAGATAAATTCCATTTTAACATCTGATTTTATTTTTTAAAGTTTGGTATTTAATAAATTCTCCTTCAAGGTAGGCACTGTTGACAATCAACTTGAGAGATGTCAAGGTTAAAAATGAGGAAGGCTGAACATAAATGTTTGCTCAAGGCACACTAAAATAACAGTGTAGGTATAGTTAGTAATGAAAGAAAAGACTACCCTAAGAAAATTTTGGAAAATGAAAAGCAACTTCAGTGGTCACCTTAAGTGACAGAAAAAGTTAACAGTGTGAGAAAGGCCTAGGAGCAAGTTCATTTACCCCACAAACTCTAGAAATAGGGGTACAAATTATCTTTCAAAAAGAGAAGGCAGGGTCAGGACTGAAAAAATGTTGAGAGTCTATACAAGTAACAGCCCCTACATGACTTCTCTCACTTCCCCTCCCCTACAGCCAATCACCATAGGAACTGGAGATTTACTCTCTGAAGAAAATGAACCAGAAGGACTCTGGAATCAGGAGCATCATGTGCAGCTGATTAATTTGTACTGTACTAATTGTACAGGCAGATTATACTGCCTGTATTGTACAGACAGAGCCTGCATAATAAGAAAAAGTCTACATAGTGAATAGGTAAGTCCTCTCCAATCCCTTCCTCTCACTCAGCTCTAAGAAGACTGGCAGTGAGGCTCTACAAACTCAAGACCTATAAAACTATATGGTTTCGAAAATTGTGTAAATGAATATGACAATTACATGTACATACATACACTTATAAAACATATAAATCAAATTTAAAAGATAGATGTGTGTGTGTCACACATACACACACATATACATTTTTTTTTAAGTATGGCACACCTGGGTAAATAATTTAAATAATAAACACAAAGAGCAAATAATAAAAATTAAACCTGTCTTTCATCATCTCTGACTCCTTAAATATGGTAGCTATCCCTTGAGAAGCAAAGGAGACAGTTCTGGGATGAAATTTCTGGGTATCTATGAAAGTAGGAAGATGGGTACAGTAAGTGATGAGGAAGAGGCAAAATGGACACCTCCACAGGATGCCATATTGGCAGACTGTATTTTCCCAGTAAGTCCACGGCAACATTTCTGATCCCACATGATGATCCTCCACTTTTTATCAAGATGCAGTCTATTTCCTTTCACTTAACTCTGTGACAACCTTGACAAATAGAACATGGAAAAAGTAACATTACATGGCTTCCCAGGCCAGATTGGAAAGGCAATATAGCTACAGTCTGCCTCTCTCTCTAAAGATGCTCACCCTTAGAAACCAGCCACTGTGACCGGGCACAGTGGCTCATGCCTGTAATCCTAGCACTTTGGGAGGCCGAGGCAGGTGGATCACCTGAGGTCGGGAGTTCGAGACCAGCCTGACCAACATGAAGAAACCCTGTCTCTACTAAAAACACAAAATTAACCGGGCATGGTGGCACATGCCTGTAATCCCAGCTACTAGGGAGGCTGAGGCAGGAGAATCGCTCGAACCTGGGAGACGGAGGTTGCGGTGAGCCCAGATCGTGCCATTGTACTCCAGCCTGGGCAACAACAGCGAAACTCCGTCTCAAAAAAAAGAAAGAAAGAAAGAAAGAAACCAGCCACTGTATTATGAAGAAGTCCAGGATATCAAGAGGTCATATATAGATGCCTCAGCCTCAGCTAAGGTTTCAGGTAACAGCCACGTGAGTGAATAAGCCTTCGAATGATTCTAGCCTCCAGCCTTTGAGTCTTCCAGCCGAGGACTGATACATAATGGAGCAAAATTAAGCCTTTTTTTTGTGTGTGTGAATCTCTGACTCACGGAATCCCTGAGGACAATACATGGTTATTTTATGCCACTAAGTTTTAGGGTAATTTCTTACGCAGTCACAGTAACTAAAATAGTCTGGTCCTCCCAGCCCTTCCTTGTTCATCATACAGGCTAACGTTAATCAGCTGCACCAAAGTAAAAGTCAAGTCAAAAATTAGGGGTAAAAATCCTCATAGATTGAAGACATCAATCCATGTAGTACGGACACTATGCATTTTAAAGTATTTAATGCAAACATACTTAGTGAGTTGTTAATGCAAACATATTTGGTGAGATGAATTCTCATATCATGAATTCATTTAGTGACAATGAATTCACAGCATGAGAGGGACAATACACTCCACAGGTTGGCTACAGTAAATAAATGGTTATACCAAAGCCACAGTGAAAACAGGACTTGACATTGAAACAACACAAGCCAACACAAACCCAGTGATAATAGGCTTATCATTCCTATGTCCACAGCAGAGAAAAAGCAAGATCTAGTGAAGTTACATCAACTCCTTCATTACAAAAATTTCCCTCAGAAAATACAGAAACAGCTTTGATGAGATAACTACCAGATGAAACAAAGCAGGCTTTGGCAACATGAATATTTTACCTGTGGTGCAAAAATCTTTCATGAAAAGCAATGACTCCAATGGTTGACTTTACAAATCATTGCCTGGTAGTCTCCAAAGGAAACTGAGTAGTTCTCCTTCTTGGTGAACAGAGAAATGCTGGTGAACCTGGCAGCTGCCCACAAAGGATTTCTGAGACTTAATGGTACTAAGTGGACACAAGAAAACAAACACCAAAACTTTCAAACCCCCAATTAGTTTGCAGGCTGCCACATACCACTCCACAGGTTGTAAAGTACATAACTGGAGATTTATTCACATAGATTAAAAGATAAATAATCTACCTAAAAGTACAAAGCAACTCTTTTGGTTTGAATGGCTTGGGTTCAAATACCCAGAGGAATAAATATACTACATAACCAACAATTTTTCATAAATATTGTTCCTCTTAAGTTTTTTGATGACCTGAGATAATGGTAGAGAAAGTTTCTAGCACCACAGAATGGTAAGCTTACTTACCATTCTAGGTAATATATCTAGGTCTATTGAAACTGCCAGCTAAATATATGTAATATATATTTTTAAAATATAAACATATAAAAGTACATTAATATATATGTCTTTCTAAAAGAGTAACTAGACAGCACATTGATTACTACACTGAAAAATACAGCATACTACTGTTAACTAAAGTGCTCAACAGAAAATTATGCTAGCTGAGAAACATACCAAACCTTTTTACAATATTTTGAAATACATTCAAAACTATAGTTAAAATGAAAACTAAATAGTAACTAAATTTAAGCTAAGACAAAAGTTATTAAATTTATGCCTTTTCCAAAAAAGAATTCTAACACGTGAATAATAGGAAAAAAGGCTTATTTTCTTCTATCAACTGTCTAATACATGAGAGTTTCTATTAAATAGAAATTTGTACAAAGTAGAATTCTCTTCATTTTATATTATCTCTGTTTGGCAACCTATATTCCAACTATATATTAACAGATGATAGAATACAAAAGAAATCAAAAGTTTAGCTTTTTAGAAAAGCACACTAAATCTGTTGGGTATTTCAGATAATGTTGAAGGTATTTTTAATGATAATGATGTAATATTCACTACTCTGCAGACCCTTTTTCAATGTGAAATAGCTTGGAATTTGAGATAAATTCATAATCCTGCTATATAGTAATACACAGAAAATTTTAAGCTTAAACTGGTAAATAAGAAAGATTCATTTTTTGTATTATTATACTTTAAGTTCTAGGGTACATGTGCACAACGTGCAGGTTTGATACCTAGGTATACATGTGCCATGTTGGTTGGCTGCACCCATCAACTCATCATTTACATTGGGTATTTCTCCTAATGCTATCCCTCCCCCAGCCCCTCATCCCCCGACTGGCCCCGGTGTAAGATTCATATTTTATATTACTTAAAGATTTCAAAGTGCGGAAATACCCAAGTAATACAGCAGAAAACATCCTGAAAAATTTGGAAATACCAAAACATCCTGAAGAATAAGAATTCCAGTTTGAATACAGACTGCATATATTATTATTTTCATAAAGTTAAATTTAGGGATGTGGTAATTATGAGATTCTCGGAATACTAAAGTACTTACTTTCAAAAGGTTCAGGAAAAAAAAGTCATGTAGAGAGAAGGAAACATAAAGTAAATGTGCGAAATGTTAACACTGGGTCAATTTAGGTAAAGGGTATAAGGGTATTCATTATAATATTATTTCACCTTTTCTATATAGGTTGAAAAGTTTTTAAATAAAAAGGGAGAAAACACTTTTATATGTATCAAGATATGTACAAGAATGTTCACAGCAGTATTATTTGTAAGAGCCCAAAGTGGAAACAAATCCAAATATATACCAACAATAAACTGGACAAGTAAATGGTTAATGAAAGGATAAGTAAACTATAGTATATTCATACAAAAGGGTACTACAGAGCAGTAACAATGAACTAACTACTGTTAACACACCACATGGGTAAAACTAACAAATAACAATGAGCAAACAAAGCTAGGCACAAATAGGATGAACAAATATTTGTTAAATAAATATTTCAGACGATAGATAAGATCAGGGCTGTCATTTATTTTTGTTTGGCAAAAATTTTACTCACAGACAGTACAAGTAAAATTACCATGAATATGTATAAATTATTTAGAAGAACAAATTCTTTTCAGGCACCCTCAAGCACACTTATGAAAACCACACACATACTATGGATCTGCTCTACTAATCATAATGCACACTGTTGGTTTCTCAACAACATCCAGTGAGCAACACTTTTTAAAAAGACCCAGTTTGAATGAGAGCATGCACCTAATACAATCCTGCACCAAAAAGACTTTTTTACTTGAATAAGACTTTTCAAACTGTACTATAATTTAATAATCCTAGTTTACATATATGTCTAAATTCAGACTTATAGCCAGAGATTATTTTTTAAAAGACACAAAATACTTACATTTACTTTGAAAGCTTGTACAGTGTTATCCAGAAGAAGGATGTTGCAAACCACTTCAGTATGCTGTCTGTCTCGGGCCAACTCTGATGCTCGTACATTGTAGGTTCTGCCAGCAGGCAATCGGAAACGTGAGGTCATTACTGTCCACACAAAGTCTAAGTTAAAAAAAAAAAATTCACTAAATAAAAGGTTGGTAAAATATAAGCTGTAGTTTAAAAGGCAAAGTTATTATATATTTCTCAATTAAAACTTAGGTGGAAAACAGTTATAAATTTTGAAACACCAGAATAAGAATTGTAGGTATAAGTTATATATAGTTCATCATCAAACTAAAGTTCCCACTGCTTTGAAAAAGAGGTTTTTTTTTTAACTGCTCCATCCAGAAGATTTAATACATAAATTTTTTAGGAAGTCATATTCCAATTCAAAATATGTAAACTTTGGAGTAGCCAAAAGGGGCGGGAAGATTATGCTGCCTCAGGAAGTTGGATATTACTCATTGATGCAAGTATTTTAAAACACTGTAGAATGACAACAGGAGGAAAAATTATTTAATTTTGGCAGGCCCTTCCCTTTTTTAAAAAACTTAAGGTGTTGGGGAAACCAAGAAGTTTAAAAAAAAAAAACCCTTCATTTTAACCATCCTCAAAATTCAACCTAATAGTATTATTGTTATTATTCCTAAGAAAACAAAATAGAAATGGTGACCAATCTTTGCTTCTGAATTTTTAACCTAAGAGATAAAAACTAGATGGCCTATAAAACAACAGAAATCACAGTGATATCAGCAATACTAGATGTTTAAAGACAATGAAGCTGTAGCTTCAAAGTTGTGAAAGAAAATTCTTTGAAACACTGACTTATATACCTAGAAAATTAACATTCAAGGAGGAGGAAAAAAAACTCTTAAAACACTCAGGCATTTAAGGATTCAAACTTTAAAACACGTAACACTTCTGTCTTAAAGACAATTAGGTAAAGGAAACACACTAAACTAGAAGAAAGACTAGTATTTGGGATGTTTGACTATGAGTAAGCAATAAGTAGTAAGCAGTAGGAACAATGAGTAAGCAAAATATAATGAAAATAGTATTTCAAATCAGTGATAATACCTGGAGCTGATCTCTCATAGATTATTCATTTCAAAAGATTAAAGCTCAAAGTAAAAGTCATTGTTATATAAATATAAAAATAATGTAGGGGAAAAAAGTCTTACTATGTTGACAAGGAGACGCTTGCCAAGTAAAATTCCACAATTAAAAGACAGTGATTGGGCTGGGTGAAGTGGCTCATGACTGTAATCCCAACAATTTGGGAGGTGGGAGGATTGCTTCAGGACAAGAGTTTGAGACCAGCCTGGAAAACACAGGGAGGCCCTGTTTCTACAAAAAAGAATGTTTTAAAAATTAGCTGGGCCTCTTTTACATTGTTGAGCACTGGTTTGTAGTTCTCCTTGAAGAGGTCCTTCACATCCCTTGTAAGTTGGATTCCTAGGTATTTTATTCTCTTTGTAGCAATTGTGAATGGGAGTTCACTAATGATTTGGCTCTCTGTTTGTCTGTTATTGGTGTATAGGAATGCCTGTGATTTTTGCGCATTGATTTTGTATCCTGGGACTTTGCTGAAGTTGCTTATCAGCTTAAGGAGATTTTGGGCTGAGATGATGGGGTTTTCTATATATACAATCATGTCATCTGCAAACAGGGACAATTTGACTTCCTCTTTTCCTAACTGAATACCCTTTATTTCTTTCTCTTGCCTGACTGCCCTGGCCAGAACTTCCAACACTATGTTGAATAGGAGTGGTGAGAGAGGGCATCCCTGTCTTGTGCCAGTTTTCAAAGGAAATGCTTCCAGTTTTTGCCCATTCAGTATGATATTGGCTGTGGGTTTGTCATAAATAGCTCTGATTATTTTGAGATACGTTCTATCAATACCTAGTTTATTGAGAGTTTTTAGCATGAAAGGCTGTTGAATTTTGTCAAAGGCCTTTTCTGCATCTATTGAGATAATCATGTGGTTTTTGTCATTGCTTCTGTTTAGCTGATGGATTACGTTTATTGATTTGTGTATGCTGAACCAGCCTTGCATCCCAGGGATGAAGCCGACTTGATCTTGGGGGATAAGCTTTTTGATATGCTCCTAGATTCAGTTTGCCAGTATTTTATTGAGGATTTTTGCATCGATGTTCATCAGGGATATTGGTCTAAAATTCTCTTTTTTTGTTGTGTCTCTGCCAGGCTTTGGTATCAGGATGATGCTGGCCTCATAAAATGAGTTAGGGAGGATTCTCTCTTTTTCTATTGATTGGAATAGTTTCAGAAGGAATGGTACCAGCTCCTCTTTGTAACTCTTGTAGAATTCGGCTATGAATCCGTCTGGTCCTGGACTTTTTTTGATTGGTAGGCTATTAATTATTGCCTGAATTTCAGAGCCTGTTATTGGTCTATTCAGAGATTCAACTTCTTCCTGGTTTAGTCTTGGGAGGGTGTATATGTCCAGGAATTTATCCATTTCTTCTAGATTTTCTAGTTTATTTGGGTAGAGGTGTTTATAGTACTCTGATGGTAGTTTGTATTTCTGTGGGATGGGTGGTGATATCTCCTTTATCATTTTTTATTGCGTCTATTCGATTCTTCCCTCTTTTCTTCTTTGTTAGTCTGGCTAGCGGTCTATCAATTTGTTAATCTTTTCAAAAAACCAGCTTCTGGATTCATTGATTTTTTGAAGGGTTTTTTGCAACTCTATCTCCTTCAGTTTTGCTCTGATCTTAGTTATTTCTTGCCTTCTGCTAGCTTTTGAATGTGTTTGCTCTTGCTTCTCTAGTTCTTTTCATTGTAATGTTAGGGTGTCAATTTTAGATCTTTCCTGCTTTCTCTTGTGGGCATTTAGTGCTATAAATTTCCCTCTACACACTGCTTTAAGTGTGTCCCAGAGATTCTGGTACGTTGTGTCTTTGTTCTCATTGGTTTCAAATAACATCTTTATTTCTACCTTAATTTTGTTATTTACCCAGTAGTCATTCAGGAGCAAGTTGTACATTTTCCATGTAGTTGTGTGGTTTTGTGTGAGTTTCTTAATCCTGAGTTCTAATTTGATTGCATTGTGGTCTGAGAGACAGTTTGTTGTGATTTCTGTTCTTTTACATTTGCTGAGGAGTGCTTTACTTCCAACTATGTGGTCAATTTTGGAGTAAGTGTGATGTGGTGCTGAGAAGAATGTATATTCTGCTGATTTGGGGTGGAGAGTTCTGTAGATGTCTATTAGGTCCGCTTGGTGCAGAGCTGAGTTCAATCCTGGATATCCTTGCTAACCTTCTGTCTCGCTGATCTGTCTAATGTTGACAGTAGGGTGTTAAAGTCTCCCATTATTAATGTGTGGGAGTCTAAGTCTCTTTGCAGGTCTCTAAGGACTTGCTTTATGAATCTGGGTGCTCCTGTATTGGGTGCATATATATTTAGGATAGTTAGCTCTTCTTGTTGAATTGATCCCTTTACCATTATGTAATGGCCGTCTTTGTCTCTTTTGATCTTTATTGGTTTAAACTCTGTTTTATCAGAGACTGGGATTGCAACCCCTGCTTTTTTTTGCTTTCCATTTGCTTGTTAGATATTCCTCCATCCCTTTATTTTGAGCCTATGTGTGTCTCTGCACGTGAGATGGGTCTCCTGAATACAGCACACTGATGGGTCTTGACTCTTTATCCAATTTGCTAGTCTGTCTTTTAATTGGGGCATTTAGCCAATTTACATTTAAGGTTAATATTGTTATATGTGAATTTGATCCCGTCGTTATGATGTTAGCTGGTTATTTTGCCCATTAGTTGATGCAGTTTCTTCCTAGCATCGATGGTCTTTACAGTTTGGCATGTTTTTACAGTGGCGGGTACCAGTTGTTCCTTTCCATGTTTAGTGCTTCCTTCGGGAGCTCTTGTAAGCCAGGCCTGGTGGTGACAAAATCTCTCAGCATTTGCTTGTCTGTAAAGAATTTTAATTCTCCTTCACTTGTGAAGCTTAGTTTGGCTGAATATGAAATTCTGGGGTAAAAGAGGACACAAACAAATGGAAGAACATTCCATGCTTATGGATAGGAAGAAGCAGTATCGTGAAAATGGCCATACTGCCCAAGGTAATTTATAGATTCAATGCCATCCCCATCAAGCTAACAATGATTTTCTTCACAGAATTGGAGAAAACTACTTTAAAGTTCATATGGAACCAAAAAAGAGCCCACGTTGCCAAGACAATCCTAAGCAAAAAGAACAAAGCTGGAGGCATCACACTGACTTCAAACTATACTACAAGGCTACAGTATCCAAAACAGCATGGTACTGGTATCAGAACAGAGAGACAGACCAATGGAACAGAACAGAGGCCTCAGAAATATCACCACACATCTACAACCATCTGGTCTTTGACAAACCTGTCAAAAACAAGAAATGGCCCTATTTAATAAATGGTGCTGGGAAAACTGGCTAGCCATATGTAGAAAGCTGAAACTGGATCCCTTCCTTACACCTTATACAAAAATTAATTCAAGATGGATTAAAAACTTAAATGTTAGACCTAAAACCATAAAAACCCTAGAAGAAAACCTAGGCAATACCATTCAGGACATAGGCATGGGCAAGGACTTCATAACTAAAACACCAAAAGCAATGGCAAAAACAAACAAAACAAAATAGACAAATGAGATCTAATTAAACTAAAGAGCTTCTGCACAGCAAAAGAAACTACCATTAGAGTGAATAGGCAACGTACAGAACGGGAGAAAACTTTTGCAATCTATCCATCTACGAAGGGCTAATATCCAGAATCTACAAAGAACTTAAATTTATAAGAAAAAAACAAACAACCCCATCAAAAAGTGGGCAAAGGATATGAACAGACACTTCTCAAAAAAAGACATTTATGCAGCCAATAGACACATGAAAAAATGCTCATCATCACTGGTCATCAGAGATGACCAGAATGCAAATCAAAACCAGAATGAGATACCATCTCATGCCAGTTAGAATGGCGATCATTAAAAAGTCAGGAAACAACAGATGCTGGAGAGGATGTGGAGAAATAGAACACTTTTACACTGTTGGTGGGAGTGTAAACTAGTTCAACCATTGTGGAAGACAGTATGATGATTCCTCAAGGATCTAGAACTAGAAATACCATTTGACCCAAAGATCCCATTACTGGGTATATGCCCAAAGGATTATAAATCATGCTACTATAAAGACACATACACGTGTATGTTTGTTGCAGCACTATTCACAATAGCAAAAACTTGGAACCAACCCAAATGTCCATCTATGATAGACTGGATTAAGAAAATGTGGCACATATACACCATGAAATACTATGCAGCCATAAAAAAGGATGAGTTCACGTCCTTTGCAGGGACATGGATGAAACTGGAAATCATCATTCTGAGCAAACTATCGCAAGGAGAGAAAACAAAACACTGCATGTTCTCACTCACAGGTGGGAAATGAACAATGAGAACACTTGGACACAGGGCGGGGAACATCACACACGGGGGCCTGTCGTTGGGTGGAGGGCACGGGGAGGGATGGTATTAGGAGAAATACCTAATGTAAATGACGAGTTAATGGGTGCAGCAAACCAACATGGCACATGTATACCTATGTAACAAACTTGCACGTTGTGCACATGTACCCTAGAACTTAAAGTATAATTTAAAAAAAAAAAAATTAGCTGAGCACGGCAGCATGCACCTGTAGTCCTAGCTACTCAGGAGGCTGAGGTAGGAGGATCCCTTGAGCCCAGGAGTTCAAGGTTACAGTGAGCTATGATCATGCCACTGTACCCAAGTGTCAGAGACAGACAGAAACCCTGTCTCTAAGAAACTAAAATGACAGTGATTGGCGGAGTGGGGGTGGGGATGGGGTACATGGCCCAGCTATAATGCTGTCTTCCAGAAACTCTCCTCACATATAACAATACAGGCAGGTAGAAAGTACAAGGATGGAAAGAGATGTATCATGGAAACATTAATCAATAGGAAGAAGAGTACCTATATTAGTATCAGATAAAGTAGACTTGGGAACAAATAAAATTCATAAGAACAGATTAGGCATTACATAATGATAAAATGGTCAAGCCACCGAGACATTACCAATCCTAAATGTGGATGTACCAACCAACAGAGCTGCAAAAATACATGAAGCAAAACTGTCGAACTGAAATAAAAAAAGATAAATCCCACAATTATAGGAGAGCTCAACTCCCCTTTCTCAATAATTGATACAACTAGGTAAATTAGCAAGAATATAAGAGAACTTAACAACCAATAGGATCTAATCATGAACATTTATAGAACACTCTAGCAAAGACAACAGAATATTAATTATTTTTAAACATCCACTGAACATTTCAAGAGAGACCATATCCTGGGCTAAGAAACAAATCTAAATATTTAAATAATTGAAATTATGCAAAATGTATTCTGAGAACAATGGAATCAAACCAGAAATCAACAACAGAAAGACAACAGAAAAATCTCCAAACACGTAGAAACTAAACAAGTCTACGTTATCCACTGGACAAAGAGGAAATCTTAAGGAAAATCAAGATACACTGATTGAATAAAAATGAAAACACAACATATCAAAATTTGTGAGATATGATTTAAGCAGTGCTGACATAAATCTACAGCAATATATGCATACAATAGAAAACAGGAAATGTCTCAAATCAGTAATCTAACCTCCCTCCTCAAGAACCTAGACAATGAGCTAAATGAACACATAGCAAACAGAAGGAAGGAAATAACAAAGAACATAAATCAATGAAATTAAAGAAAATAAAAATAGAGAAAATCAATAGGGGAAAAAAGCTAGTTCTTTAAAGGATCAATAAACATAATAAACCTCTAGCAAGGCTAACAAAGAAACAGAAAACACAAATTGCTAACATTAGGAATGAAACAGAGGATACCACATAGACTTTGCAACCATTGAAATGGTAATACTACAAACAACTTACACATCAATTTGACATAAAAAGAACCAATTCCATGAAAGGCACAAACTGCCAAAATTCAGCCAATATGAAACAGAAAATTTAAACAGCCCTATAACTATTTTAAAAATCAAATTCGTAATTCTAAAACTCCCCCAACAGAATATTCAAACACAGAGGGTTTCCTGGGAAAATCTACCTAACATTTAAAGAAAAAGTAACACAATTTCTAGATGATCTCTTCCAGAACGCAGAATAGAAAAGGATACTTCTCAAATCATTCTATGTAGCCAATTTTATCCTGATGGAAAAAACAGACAAAAACATAAAGAAAACTACAAACCAATATTCCTCATGAATACAGACACAAAAACCCTTAATAAAATACAAGAAACCAGAATTCAGCAATATGTAAAAAGAATTGCATACCATGTACCAAGGGGGTTTTATTTCAAAGGTGCAACAAGGTTCACCCAATATTTTAACAATCAATCAATATAATCCACCTTATTAACAGACTAAGGGAGAAAAATCACATGACCTTTTCAATCAATGCAGGAAAGCATTTGACAAAATTCACCACCCATTCATAATAAAAAATTCTTAGAAAACTAGAAATAAAGGGATCTTCTTCAACATAATAAAAAGCATCTACAAAAAAATCCACAGCTAACATCATACTTAATGGTTAAAGCCTGAATGCTTTCCCCTATAACCAGGAATAAGGCAAGGAAGGGTATCTGCTCTCACCACTCATATGCAACATAATGCTGGAAGTCCTAGCCTATGCTGTGAGGTTAAAAAAAGGAGGAGCCCTGGGCGCGGTGGCCGGTAATCCCAGCACTTTGGGAGGCTAAGGCAGGCAGATTACAAGGTCAAGAGATCGAGACCATCCTGGCTAACAGGGTGAAACCCCGTCTCTCCTAAAAACACAAAAAATTAGCTGGGTGTGGTGGCGGGCGCCTGTTGTAGTCCCAGCTACTTGGGAGACTGAGGAAGGAGAATCGCTTGAACCCAGGAGGCGGAGGTTGCAGTGAGCCAAGATTGCGCCACTGCACTCCAGCCTGGGTGACAGAGTAAGACTGCCTCAAAAAAACAAAAAACAAAAAACAAAAAAAAAAACGGAAAGAAAGAAAGAAAAAACAGAAAAAGAAAGAAATAGCATACAGAAATAAATTAAACATTTTTGCAGATGAAATAATGTTTACAAAGAAAATCCCAAGGAATCTACAAAAGCACTCCTAGAACTAATAAGTAAGTTCAGCAAGGTCACCCAATACATCAACATACAAAAATCAATTTTATTTGTGTATGCTAGGAATAAATATGAGGAGTCAAACAAAATACAGTATAATTTGCAACTGCTAAACAAAAAACAAAATACTTAGGTGTAAATCTAACAAAACACATAGAGAACTTCTATGCTAAAAACTACAAAATGCTGATAAAAAAACTGAAGAAAATCTAAATAAATGGAGAGACATAACCATGTTCACGGACTGGAACATTCAAACTAGTAAACATGTCAATTCTCTCCAAATAGGCATACAGGTTTAATGTAATTTCTATCAAAATCCCAGTACTTTTTTGTAGATAATTTTATTTTAGATAATTTTATTCTAAAATTAATATGGAAGGCCAGGCGCAGTGACTCACGCCTGTAATCCCAGAATTTTGGGAGGCCTAGGCAGGCAGATCACTTGAGGCCAGGAGCTCAAGACCAGCCTGGCCAACTTGGCGAAACCCCATCTCTACTAAAAATAGAAAAATCAGCCAGGCGTGGTGATGCACGTTTGTAATCCCAGCTACTCAGTAGGCTAAGGCAGGAGAATCACTTGAACCCAGGAGGCGGAGCTTCAGTAAACCAAGATCATGCCACTGCACTCCAGCTTGGGTGATAGAGCGAGGCTCTGCCTCAAATTTAAAAAACATAAAAAATTAATATGGAAAGGCAAAGGAATCATTGTAGCAAAAACAATTTTGAAAAAGACTAAAGTGGGAGTAACTATACTCCCACTCCCAAAGAAAAATAAACTGGGAATCCCTCTCCCAGATTTTATGATTATGTACCTACATTTATCAAGACTGTTGGTAACGACAGAAGTAGAGACACCGAGATCACTGGAACAAAATAGAATTACCACACAAGTACAGCCAACTGATTTTTAACAAAGGTACAAAAACAATTCAACAGAGAAAGGATGGCCTTTTCAACAAACAGTGCTGAACCAATCAGAAATCCATACACAAAATGAAAAATGAACCTCAACCTAAACCTCACACCTTATGCAAAAAATTACTCACTGACTCAGATTTAAATGTAAAACCTAAAACACTAACTTTTAGAAGAAAACATACTAGAAAATCTTAGGGACCTAGGTATGGTGAAGTGTTCTTAGATGTGACATCAAAAGCATGATTCATAAAAACAACAACAAAGACAAATTAGCTATATCATCAAAATTTAAAACTTACAGACTGTAAAAAAAAAAGTCTGCACAACATTTATCTGACAATGGACTAGTACTCAGAATATGTAATAAACTCTCAGAACTCAACAGTAAAAAAAAAAAAAAAATCAAATAATCCAATTAGAAAATGGGCAAAAAAACATAAAAAGACATTTTACCGAACGGGATATTCAGATGGCCATTAAGCACATGAAAGGATGCTCAATCTGAGCCATTTGGGAAATGTAAATTAAGACCATTATGAGATACCACCATATACCTATTTAACGGCCAAAATAAAAAATAGTGGCATTTTGGTAAAGATGCTGAGAAACTGGATCTCTGACAAAATCCTGAAACAAATACATACAATTCAAATATCTTACTATAAGTGGGAGGTAGAGGAATGTTAAAAATAATGATTGCATCCTCTTAGAATTAAAAGAACATATGAGAACAAAAGGCTCTTTAAAGCAATCTGGAGGAATGAAGTCATTACGCATTTTTCCTTTAATAAGGTATTATCTCCCTTTTACCCAAAAAGAATATATCAACTCACAATTTTTTTCTATTGTATCTTCTATATGTAACTTAAGAAAATGAAGAAAAATCTGTATAAAATTACTTTCATAATGGTCAAAGAACGCATTTTTATTTTGCAAACTAGATCACCGGAGGAGTCTAAAGTTTTCTATATGGTATTTTTCTTGACCAGAAAATAATTACATTAAAAGCATGATCAACTCCTGATTTTATGAAGTGAAGACACAGGAAAAGAGAACCAGCACTTGAAGCTAACCCACCTAGTCAGCTTTAACGTCTTTTCCTTCTTTTCCGTTTTCTGTGTTTCCAGGGGAAATGTTTTGGAATTATAAACCCCAACATATTCTTTCAGTTCCAAGAAGAGTGAATTCTGGGGTGAAAAAAGTGCCTAAATTAGGCAAACTTCTTAGAAAGGTGAGAATCTGTAAGCTCAATTATTTCAAATTTGCTGAGAGGTGGCAGACTTATAGCCAGATACAAAGGTAATTCTTCATACTCCCAACCTACAGTATAATAACCAAATTACCATGTCTAGTATTTCACTTTTAAATGGCCAACTTTAAAACGAAAAATCTGCCATTACTCACATGTCTTATTTCTATTGATTCTTAACAAGGGTTATCATTAACTGAAGTGTTTTTTATTTTTCAAATGTTCTACTAATTTGTTTGATAACTTTGGATTGGATAGTTTGTCAATAAAATATTTCCAATACTAAGAAGCAGTCATCATTGAAATAATCACTGTTCCTGCTTTATAACTTTTCGGCATTTCACTTATGGAGGTCAAAAATAGCTGTGACAAAAATTAGTATCAGTAGTTTGAACTTTGCTACTACAATCTCTACAGACCAATAGAGGAACATTAAGTCATCCTAGTTTCCAATTATCTGAAGCCGAAAAATAACATTCAAATGTCCCTAACAACTTCACCTGCCATAACAACTATGAAAGATGATTGTATAGAGCTACATTTTGGTTATCTCCTGGGTTTTATAAGGTTTATTACTGGATCAGAGAGAAGCCAAGGAGGAGCCATCAAACAGTACATTTGATAAAGCAATCATAACTATCAACAGTATATTTTCCACCCTTCAGGTCCTGAACATCAGCACTCCTCCCAGCCTGCTTTTCTGCCTCATACTCCACTAGTTATGGCTGTGAATAAATTAGTCTGACACTATAAGCTGAGTCTTTGAAAATGAATAAACAATAGTTAATAAAACAGTATATTTGGAGAACCTACCTGAATATGGTATTAATCTATCCAAATAAATATAGACCTAAAGCTTAAGTGAACTGTCTAATCAGCTCTTGATTTTTCCATAAACACAATATTTTTAGTTACCAAGGTATCAAATATATTCCCACTTCCTGCCACATTTACTTTTCATTTCACAATACAGTAATTCTTAATTTCTGGAGAATTCACTACTTGAAAATTCTCTCTTTGGGAAAAAAATATGCTAAATCTTCATGTTTTAAAAGGGGAAAGAAGATCAAATAAAATTATCTATCACATCTTTACTTTTCCATTTGAAAGGTGTTGCAGTTGGCTGCGCATGGTGGCTCATGCCTGTAATCCCAACACTTTGGGAGGCCAAGGTGGGCGGATCACCTGAGGTCCAGAGTTCAAGACCAGCCTGGCCAACATGGTGAAACCCTGTCTCTACTAAAAATACAAAAATTAGCCAGGCATGGTGGCGGGTGCCTGTCATCCCAGCTACCCGGTAGGCTGAGGCAGGAAAATCGCTTGAACCTGGAAGGCGGAGGTTGCAGTAAGCTGAGATCACGCCATTGCACTCCAGCCTGGGTGACAAGCACAAAACTCCGTCTCAAAAAAAAAAAAAGATGTTGCAGTAAAATTGGTATATATGTATAAACAGCTGCTGACAGTAGGAAAGAGCCCATTTCTTTTAAAAAAGGATTATAAATAATAATCTATAAAAATGTTTATTCCTTTAAACATATTTAATGTACCTATAAAATTGTAAATATTCTAAAAGTTTGAAAACCAAGATAAATCTACTTTTTATGTTCAAAAAATATGTAAAGTTATATACATTAAGTGAAAAGAGTTGAACATAAATGATGTTCGAACTATAAAAGATATGAACAAATACAGAAAAAGAAGAAGCGCTTAGGCAAATGCACACCGTGACTGGGGAATTAAAATTCTGGGATACAATTTTTTCATATTTAAAATTCTGTTAACGTTAATATAATCTATTTTGTTTAATAAAAATATGCATGCTGTTTCTGACCTTGTTTTAACTTCAAAGGTCAAATGGCAAAAACTTAGTTTATTTTTTCTATTACCATAAATAGAGATTAAAGGATTTAGGCCATAGAAGACAAATGACATGACCATATGCAGCAGCAGCAAGAAAGCACAAGAAAGATGGACTGAAGGTGGCAGAGAATGGAGGAAAGAGATCAGCTGGATCTTCTTGACCTGATAAAGGACATCTACAGAAAACATATTTAACATCGCACTTAATGGCAAAAAATTGAGCACTTTTCATCTAATATCAGGAACAAAACAAAGATGTCCATCTACTTTTACCACTTCTAAAGCAACTCTGAAAAAGACGGTCACCATAGGGGAGTATATCTACCTGATTTCAAGACTTACTATAAAGCTGGCAAAACCAAGACACTGTCATACAGGCATCAAGATAAGACAACAGATCAATGGAACAAAACAGTCCAGAATAATACCCCCATATATATGGACAATGTAACTTTGCCAAAGGTAAAAAGGGAATTCAGTGGAGAGTGGCTAATCTTTTCTTCATCACTCTTTCGACATCATCAAAATTAAACTATCTGCTGTTCAAAAGGCACTGTTAAGAAAATGAAAAGACAACCCAGAGGCTGGGAAAAAATTTGCAAAAGCACATAGGACTTGTATCCAAAATATAAAGAACTCTCAAAACTAAATAAAAAGAAAAAAACAATTAAAAAAACAAGGCGAAAGATGTGAACAAATACTTCACCAAAGAAGATATATGGATGGCAAATAACCATACAAAAAGATGCTCAACATCATGAGACATTAGGCTCAGGCAAATTAAAACCATGCGATATCACTACCTACCTATCAGAATGGCAAAACACACACACACACACACACACACACACACACAGTGACAATGCCAAATGCTGGAAATGATCTAGAGAAAATACATCTCTCATTCATCACTGGTGGGAATATAAAATGTTACAACAATGCTGGAAAAAGGTTTGGCACTTTCTTACAAAATTGAACATATTCCTGCTTTATGAGCTATCCATTGCGTTCCTAGGTAACAAATGCATAGATCCATATAAAGATCTGTATATGAATGTTTTATTATATCCCCAAACTGGAAACAAGCATCTAATAGGTGAATTAGTTTATTCATATGTGATATTTATTAATTGACCTGTAGTATATCAATAAAATGGAATACAAGTAATAAAACAGAACTATTCATACGTGCAACAACATAGACAAGTCTAAAAATAATTACAATGAGAAACAAATTAGACCAAAAAAAAGAGTATATACTGTATGATTCCATTTATATAAAATTCTACAAAACGCAAACAAAGCTATGGTGATAGACAGCAGACCAGCAGTTCCCTGGGGATGAGAGTCCAGTGGGGCAGCTGTGGGAGAAGGGATTACATCAAGGCACAAAAAAACTTTCAGGAGTAATAGATATGTTCATTATTTTTATTGTAGTGGTGGTTTAATGGATGTATACTTATGTCAAAATGATGGTGGCAGCAGCGGGCCATCCAGAACAGCCACTGCCATCACGCCAGCTGCAGTGGGGAGGCCAGAGCAGTGGCAGCAGGAGCAGCTGTGGGAGCAGCAGTGGCGGCAGTGGGTCCCTTGTGTCCTGCATCCCTGAGGCAGCCTCTGGGCCACCCCCGCCCTCGCATGGCCGGGTAGGACCCATTTCCAGGCCCGAAGCCTCGGCAATCATGCTCCCCACTGCATCTCAGGGGCCCGCAGGCACCCCAAAGAAGGTGCAGTCAGGATTCGCAAGGCTGGCCCCAAGTGTAGGGTTCATTTCTGCAGGGTTTGCCTGGCTGCAGTGCCACCTGCACCTTGCCCCCACACCTCCCCTCGCTCCTGAGCCATTGCGATGGGGCCGGGCAAGTCACCCACCAGTGAGGGAGCAGTGATGTTAGGCACAAAGGGGTGGGGATAGAGGGCCCCAAGGCAGAACTGGGCCCAGGGCGGTGCCTTGCTCCACAGAGCTGGTGGAAGCCAGGAGCAGGCAGAAGCCCCGCCCCCCCAGGCATGGATGTTGCTGCTAAAGTTACAGTTGTGGACCCAGGCATCTCTGCACTCTTGGGGGACCCAGGAAGGCCCCCCCTTGCCCTCACAGGCTCAGAGGTGTCTGCTCCCACTGCCTGGCCTCTCCCTGTTGTCAACGCCAGCTCTGACTGTGGAGCCAAGTTGAGGCCAAGCCCGGGTGCTGTCACAACCCAGCCAGGTATGCACACACCAGAAGCAGTACTGACATGCCAGCCCCCTGCCACCTTGGCCCCCTCTGGACTTTGGGTGCCAACGAGCACAGGAGAAAGGCCGAGGAGGGGGTGAGGCCCGCTTAGCACTGGCCTGCAGGCGCCCCTTGGCACAAATAGCCTGGGCACCATGAACGGTGGCAGGAATCAGGCTCCTGGGTGGAAGAGGCCAGCCAGGTCCCCAGTAAAGCCCCACCTTCAAGCCACAGAGAGCCTGAAGCCTGGGGGCTGGGCTGCTGGTCCCATGGACCAGAGTGGGAACTTGTGGTGCCTTTTCCAGTCCGCCCATGGCCACCCATGGACCAAGCAGCAAGCACTTCCCTCTGAGGCCCATAAATCCCCAGACTCAGCCAGACACCAGGAGATGATGGGACAACCAACTGCAGAGAGGAGCTGCCCACCCCAAGGTCTCCTCTCTGCTCAGAGCTGAGGAGACAACAGGACAACCAGCAGCCAAGAAGAACTACCCTCTCCGCGGAGAGCTGAAGAAACAATGGGATAGCCAGCTGCAGAGTGGAGCTACCCTTTCTGCTGAGAGCTGAACACTCATCTGGACACTCTGACTACAGAGAGGAGCTGCCCACTGCAGGTCTCCTCTGAGCTGTTCTGTCGCTCAATAAAGCTCCTCTTTGTCTTGCTTACTCTCCACTTGTCTGCATACCTCATTCTTCCTGGACACAGGACAAGAACTCAGGACCCGCTGAATGGCAGGCTTAAAAGAGCTGTAACACAAACAGGGCTGAAACACACCTCTTGCCCACCATGTTGCTGCGGGCGACAAGAAGGACAGAAGAGAGGAGGAGAGAAATGCTGCAGCCCTTCAGGGAGCCCAGACCTAGAAACTCTCCAAGCCAGGGCTCTGACACCCTCTTTAAGGCTCCGTGATTCCTGGCATCTCCAAGCTTCCGGGCGCCACACCGCATTCCCCAGCGTCAGCCGTGGAAGCTGCTTATGGTATGCTTGATCCAGCAACAGCCTTGCACGGAGCCAGCACCCATGCTGACACCTGGAGCTGCATACCCTGCAACAGCCAGCATGCCTGGCTGTGCACAGTGGCTGGACCCCAGCTCCACACACGCCTTGCTGCTCCACATCTGGCTCACCCTTGGCAGGTGTGGGATCCAGGCTGGTAGCGGGAGCCAAGTACAGCCTGCCATGCCAAGTGGATGGAACAAGCCCCGCAGGCCAGAACAAAACTCAGGCAAAGGCACCACTGGTCACAGAGGTTTCCAGCTGGCTAAGCGATATCCCATGGATCCTATAACAAAAACATCAAGTACTATACTCTAAACATATGCCACTTATTCTATGCTACTTTACCTCAAAAAAGCTGTTAAAAAAAAATCTGGCCAGGCGCAGAGACTCAAACCTATAATACCAGCACTTTGGGAGGCTGAGGTGGGCAGATAGCTTGAGCCCAGGAGTTCAAGACCAGCCTGGACAACATGGCAAAACCCCATCTCTACAAAAACAAAAAACAAAAATTAGCTAGGCATGGTGGCACGCACCTGTAATCCCAGTTGAGATAGGAGGATCACTTGAACCCAGGAGTTCGAGGCTGCCGTGAGCTATGATTAAGCCACTGCACTCCAACCTGGGTGAAGAGTGAGACTATCACCAAAAAAAAAAAAAAAAAAAAAAAACTAAAAATGAAACAAATAAACAAACTATATGGTCAAACCACCTAAGAAGCAAAATATACATGGATTTTTGACATTTGTTGCAGGAAGTCAGGGACCCCGAACGGAGAGACCTGCTGAAGCCATGGCAGAAGAACACAAATTGTGAAGATTTCATGGACATTTATTAGTTCCCCAAATTAATACTTTTATAATTTCTTACGCCCGAATTTAATGCAATCTCTAAACATAAACTGTGAAGACTTCATGGACATTTATCACTTTCCCAATCAATACTTTTATAATTTCCTATGCCTGTCTTTACTTTAATCTCTTAATCCCATCATCTTTGTAAGCTGAGGATGTATGTGTCACCTCAGGAGCCTGTGATGATTGCATTAACTACACAAATTGTTCGTAAAGCATGTGTGTTTGAACAATATGAAATCTCAGCACCTTGAAAAAAGAACAGGATAACAGCGATGTTCAAGGGACAAGGGAGATAACCATTAGGTCTAACTGCCTGGGAGCCGGGCAGGACAGAGTCATATTTCTCTTATTGCTGAAAACGGGTAAGAGAAACATCGCTGAATTCTTTCCCCAGTAAGGAATATTAATAATTGACAGCCCTGGGGAAAGAATGCATTCCCAGGGGGAGGCCTCTAAAATGGCCGCTCTGGGAGCGTCTGCCTTATGCAGTTGTGGGTAAGGATGAAACACGCCCTGGTCTCCTGCAGCGTCCCCAGGCTTGCCAGGATTAGGAAATTCCAGCCTGGTGAATTCTAGTCAGACCAGTTCTCTACTCTTGAACCCTGTTTCCTGTTAAGATGTTTATCAATGACAATGCGTACACAGTGGGACATGAAACTTCATCAGCAATCCCAGTTTCGCCCTGGCCTTGTGACCTTGCCCTGCCCATTTGCCTGGTGATACTTTATTGCCTTTGAAGCATGTGATCTCTGTGACCCACATCCTATTCGTACACTCCCTCCCCTTTGAAAATCGCTAATAAAAACTTGCTGGTTTTGCAGCTCAGGGGGCATCACAGAACCTACTGACATGTGATGTCTCCCCCAGACACCCAGCTTTAAAATCTCTCTCTTTTGTACTCTTTCCCTTTATTTCTCAGACCGGCTGACACTTAGGGAAAATAGAAAAGAACCTACATTGAAATACTGGGGGCTGGTTCCCCGATAGATATTCTGGTTCACAATCTCCTGGTTATCATCAAGATTAGTTTAACTTGGCAAAATTCATACTTTGGTAATTTTTCTTCATTATGTTAATAAAATGTAGCTTATTTCTTTCAGTGATGGTAAATATAAGTGCAAATTAAAAATTTTAATATTGGCTTTTAACCTCAGACGTTGTAACAATTCAGCTATTCATTGTTCTATAGATTATAGCCATAAAACCTGTTAATAAGAAAAGAACAGTGATAACCAGTTGTCTGTTTATTCTAGTTAGCCTCTCTCTGCCTCACTTGCTTCACTGAAATGGACAAATAATAATAGCACCCAACTCAAAGGGCTATTGTAGGTACCAGGAAATATAGGTACTGCACTAAGCTAAAACACAAAATGACTAATCTTTAAGTGATCAATTTACCCTAAAGAATAATTTATATAAGTGGTTCTATATATTCTAGCTCAAATATAAAAGAAACCACTTTATAATGTTTTCAATTTAAAAATCCTTTTGAAATAAAAGGACAGTTTAAAAATGACATCTCAATTTCCATAATCATAAATCGAACCTTCTACCACTGTTAATAGAAGAGCGCAACAGCAGATTCGAACAGACAGAAGAATCAGTCAACTTGAAAACAAGTTAACTGAGAATATCCAGTCTCAAGAACAGAAAGAATAGACTGAATACAAAACAAAACAAAAAAAAACACGAACAGAGCCTGAGACCTCAAAGACACTAACAAGCATACCAATACAGTCACAATAAAAGTCCGAGAAAGATAGTAGACAGAAAAGGGGGCTGATAGAATACTTGAAGAAATAATGGCACCTACCTCCTCAAATTTGACTTAGAAAAATTAATCTACACATCCAAGAAACTTAATGACCTCCAATTAGGATAAACTCAAAGAGATTTATACCTAAACATACCATAGTCAAGTGGTCAAAAATCAAAGAGAAAGAAAATCTCCAGAGCAAAAAGAAAGTAACTCATCACTTACAAATGATTCTCAATTACAGTACAAGGCAATATCTAGTCCAGAAACATGAAGGTTAGAAGGTAGTAGGATGATACATTCAAAGTATTAATAGGAAATGGCTATCAAAAAGAATACCATATGTAGCAAAACAAAGCTTTAGAAAATGAGGAATAATTTTAAATATTCCCAGAGAAACAAAACCTAAAAGAATTTGTCACTAGCAATCTGTCCTAGAATAAAAAGTACCAGTTAAGAGTAATTAGACAGCCTAAGCTAGGCGGCTTAGGCCTGTAATCCCAGCACTTTGGGAGGCCAAGGCGGGTAGATCACAAGGTCAAGAGATCGAGACCATCCTGGCCAACCAAGATGGTGAAACCCCATCTCTACTAAAAATACAAAAAGTAGCTGGGCATAGTGGCACATGCCTGTAGTCCCAGCTACTCGGGAGGCTGAGGCAGGAGAATCGCTTGAACCCGGGAGGCAGAAGTTGCAATGAGCTGAGATTGTGCCACTGCACTCCAACCCAGATGACACAGCGAGACTCTGTCTCAAAAAAAAAAAAAAAAAAAAAGAGTAATTAGATAGCTAAATGTAAACAACGGTAGAAATACATTTTGTGTTTGTAACTCTTTTTTCCTCCTATCTGATTTAAAATATAACTGCATAAAGCAATACAATGTTGATGGGCTTACAATGTATAAAGATGCAATTTGTGTGACAGTAATACAAAGGAAGGGGAAAGGAGGATGTGCTATATAGGAGCAAAATTTCTGAATACTATTGAATTAAGTTGCAGTTCCCCCAATGAGATAGTTATAAGTAAATACCCTGGGCAATCACAAAGAAAAAATTTTCCTGAAAAGATACAGTGAAATAAACAATAGAAATAAAATGACAAATTTAAAAATATCAACATACAACAACAAACAAACAATAATAGATGAATAGAGAAACAAAAGGGACCAAAGACATATAAAACATTTGCAAAATGGTGCTGGTTTGTCAGTAATTTCATTAAGTGTAAATGGACTAAACACTCAAATCAAAAGGCAGAGATGAGCAGAATGGATTTTTAAAAACCTGCTCCAATTATATGCTCTCTACAAAAGCCATATTTCAGATTCTAAAACATAAACAATATAAAAATATATACAAATATATACCCCAAAAAAGTAACAACAGAGCTACCATACCTATACTAATACTAATTTCAGTCAAAATGAGATATTTATCCAAAAGTGCTACCAGATAATAAGTTTTACTCTTATTGTATAAGAATAAAAGGGCAGACAATTATAAACATATATGCAGCTAAAAACAATGTCCCAAAATATATCTAGCAAGAACTGACAGAATTGAAGGGAGAAATAGACAATTTGACAATAGTAGGAGACTTCAATACTTCATTCTCAATAATGAATAAAATATGCAGAAAAATAAACAGAACATTTGAACAACATTATAAACCAACTAGATCTAACAGACATTTATAGAACACTATGACCAACAAAAAATATATATAGAATCTATTCAAGTGCACATGGTACATTCTCCAAAGTAGAATAATATATATTAGGGCCATAAAAAATCATCAGTAAATTTAAAAGGACTGAAATCATGCAAAGTATGTTATTCAACCACAATGGAATAAAATTAGAAATGAGTAACAGGTGGCCAGGTGCAGTGGCTCACACCTGTAATCCCAGCACTTTGAAAGGCCGAGGCAGGAGGATCACTTGAGGTCAGGAGTTCAAGACTAGCCTGGCCAACATAATGAAACCGAGTCTCTACTAAAAATACAAAAAAAAAAATTAGCTGGGCATGGTGGTATGCGCCTGTAATCCCAGCTACTCAGGAGGCTGAGGCAGGAGAATCACTTGAACCTGGGAGGCAGAGGTTGCACTGAGCCGAGATCACACCACTGCACTCCAGCCTGGGTGAGTGAGATTCTGTCTCAAAAAATAATAAAAAAGAAATTATCAATTATTAACAGGAAATTAGGAAAATTTACAAGAAAGTGAAAAATAATGCATTCATAAGTAATGGTCAAAGTAAAACACAAGAGAAATCAGAAAATCCTCTGAGATGGATAAATGAAAACAAAAATAACAACACATCAAAATAGACGGGATGTAGAAATAAACCCCTGCATACACAACTCTTAGAAGAAAATATAGGAATAGAGGTTCATGGCACTGGATTTGGCAATAATTTCTTTATATGACACCAATAGCACGGGCAACAAAAGAAAAAAACAGATAAATTGGACTTCATCAAAATTAAAACCATTTGTGTATCAAAGGACACCATCAAGAAAGCGATTTTAAAAAACACAATAGAGAAGGAAATATTTGCCAATCACATATCAGATGAACCTAATGTCTGGAATATATAAATAACTTCTATAACTCAACTAAAAACCAAACAATCCAATTTAAAAAAGACAAAGAACGTCAATAGGCATTTCTCCAAAGAAGATATACAAGTGGCCAATATACACATGAAAAGATGCTCAATATCACTAATCATTAGGAAAATGCATATTAAAACCACAATGAGATACCCACCTCACACTTATTTGGATGGTTACTACTTTAAAAAAAAAAAAGAAAAAAGAAAAATAACAAGTGTTGGCAAGGATAAGGAGAAACTGGAAGTACACTGTTGGTGGGAGTGTAAATGGTGCACCCACTGTGGAAAACAGTAGAGTTGTTCCTCAAAAAATGAAAAATAGAATTATCCTATGATTCAGCAATTTCACTTCTGCTTATATACCCAAAATAACTGAAAGCTGGGTCCCAAAGAGATATTTGTACACACATGTTCACAACAGCATTATTCACAATAACCAAAAGATGAAAACAAACCAAGTGTCCATTGAGGAGATAAGCAAAATATGGTATATCCACACAATGAAATGTTATTGAGCCTTTAAATAGGTAGGCAATTCTGACACATGCTACAATGCAGATGAACCTTGAGACATTATGCTAAGTCAAATACGCCAGTCAACAAAATGACAAATATTATATATAATTCCATTATATGAGGAACCTGGTACATTCAAAATCACAGACAAAAAGTAGAATGGGGAATGGAGAGCTGTTTATTGGGTACAGAATTTCATACTTTAAAGATGAAAAGCATTCTGAAGATGGATGGTGGTGATGGCTCCACAGGAATGTGAATGTACCTACTACTACTGAACTGTACACTTAAAAATGGTTAAGATGGTAAATTTTAGTAAATTTTATGCTATTCATATTTTACCTCGATTAAAAACAATTTTTTAAAACATAACATTTTATGAAGTGATCTAAGTTTCTGTAATCAACAAATGTTTAGAGGTGTGTCAGGCAGTTAATTAGTGAAAATATTTTATTTTGAATTTTGTGAAATTTGTGGTATTAGCATCTCTTAATTTGTGATCTCTCTTATTCTAAATAAATACACTCAATTGGATTTCTTCCTCCATCATCTTTTTAAAAATACATTACCTATTTTCAAAAGCCCTGTCAAAATTTGCAAACAAGTTAATCTGGGGAGAAAAAGAAAACCCTAAGTTTTCTTACGAACACATCAATAAAACTACTGTAACAAGGGTAAATTTTTAAATAAACCAAAATAAACTTTAATTTTGTTTAATATGTCATATTTATTCCAAATAAAAGTTTATGTTGCATGAAGAGGCATAAAGATTTCAACACTTAATTTAATAATGCACTGCCCTACTCCTAGGGGCAACATTCTATTTTTAAACTTCAGTGCCTAAAATGTCTAATACTAGTCTTTAATACCAGCAATTTCTTCTACTCACCACACATACTGGGCTTTAAAACTAGAAGTGGAAAACACACACACCAACTTAGGGACTCATACCTGATGCTTTCAACCAATTTTTATATATAGTGTGTAAAGAGAGATTAACTTTATTTCTATAGATGAAGAAATAGAACTACATAGGTTCCACAATCCCCTCATTGTCACACTGCTAGAAAGTACAAGACCTAATGAGCCAGACACCAGAGGCTGCAATCATTCTACCATACCTTAAAGATTCATT
The DNA here is from genome assembly GCF_029289425.2 of Pan paniscus. NCBI lineage: Eukaryota > Metazoa > Chordata > Mammalia > Primates > Hominidae > Pan > Pan paniscus. The sequence goes on along the minus strand of NC_073262.2, from coordinate 21,788,383 downwards.
TATTTGTTTAATAAAATATGTATTAAGCATCCACTCTGTTCCAGGTACTACAGTAAGTACTGACGACTTACTAGAGCTAATCTATTAGCTAAGGCAGTAGAAAATATTTGAAAACCAGTTTGGAATCTTTGAAGTATTACATACATAAAGTGTTAGACAATACTACTTCTAATAGCAGTATCACTATTAGTAGTAATCATAATGTATAGATCTTGAATATTAATAAGAATACTACTTAAACATTAAAGTGTCAAATAAAAGGAGCTTTACCTTTGTATTTCTCTTAGCACCTAGTACTGAGCTCTGTACTCAGCAGTATTCAAAAAGTATGTATTATATAGAAACATCAGTATCACTTTGGCCTCAGTTTCCCTCAATGTCCTTCCCCAACTGGGTTTCTGGAACACTAGCAGCCAGGTTTATTGCCCAGGCAGGATACTGGTAATCCCTTTGAGAAAACTAGCCACCAGCCCAGGAGAAGATTTGTAAATGCTAAAACCTGTAAGCCAAAAACAGAACCACCATGCACACACATGCACACGTGTGCACCCACACACACCTACACACCCATTCACGAGTTTCCTATTAGCCTTTTGTTATCTCTCCCACCGTTGTCCCATATTACGTCTACTGCATAAAGGTATAATAAGGTGTCTTCCAAATGTATAGTAGTTAAATTATAACTGTATTATAGTAAGTGCCCAACCTAAAGCCATGTAGGACCAGGTCAGTGGTGCCTCTCAGGTTGTATCTGTGGGGAAGGGCCAGTTTCTTCCATTTTTAATCTATCACAGGCTATGGCAGATTGTATTTTAACAAAAATGACAGCAACAATTTTCTACAATTTTGCCACTACACCAAGAGGTGGAGTCTATGTCCCTTCCACCATTAATGTGGGTAGACCTTTGTAGCTGCCTCAGTGAATAAGAGGATAGCAGAAATGACTCAGTGACTTCTGAGGCTTGGTCACAAAAGGAGATACAATTTTTACTGGGTTTGTCTGGGGATACTTATCCCCAGAATCCAGTCACCCACCTCCAAGGAAGCCCAGGTCACATGTGGAAAGGAACTGAGATCCTCAGCCCTCAGCACTGACAGAATCTCTGCTCAGAGCCAGCACCGATCTGCCAGATATGTGAGTGGAGCAACTTCAGTTGAGCCACTACAGCTGACTGCAATGAAAAGAGAAAAGTCTTCCTTGCCAAGTCCTGCCCAAATTACAGACTCATGAACAAAATTAATTACTGTTATTGTTTTAAATCATTACATTCTGGGATGGTTACACAGCAGTAGGTAACTAGAACACAGACCAATACAGTATGTTTGCAAATACAATAAAAGTGACTAGAAAATAAAATTTTTTAAGACACAAAAAATACGAGTCATAATTTTTCATTATTAAGCAGAAGGTGAAGTATCTCTCAACTGTTATAAAATACTAATACTAAATACTCACTCTCATTTACTGTATTTATTTCCTCATAGGCCAGGGACTGGTACCCAGTCCATTGACGATCTGTTGAGTAGCACTGTCCTAGGCTATATGAAAGGAGGAGAAGTGTAATTTGACTGGAGTGGCATTTAAACCACTAAATAGTAAGGAAAGAAAGGTGTTCAACCAAGCACGCATTTTTAAAACTTTGCAATCCATTACACTAAATCAACTCTGCTTGAGAGTAAAGGTATCCTGATTAAATACCATGAAGATGAATGGATCAGTCTATCCACATGGGAGCACTTATACTGCAGAATCCTACACCTCTCTCTCCTTTACTTGGGTTTCATACATACCATGAAAACTTCTGATTGCTCTCTCCCTCTGTCTCTCTCTCATATACACCAGGAAAGCTCTGATTGCTCACACGTGTGCACTCACTCTCTCACACACGTAGACACACACACACAAAGCAAACACGGCAAAATTTTAACAGCTCTTGATTCTCAGTGGTAAAGTATATAAGTGTTCATTATATGCATCATTCTTTTAATTTTTCTGTGTTTGAAAGTTTTCACAATAAAGCTGAGAAAAATAATTAAAAAACAAAAATTTCATGAAACAGGAATGGATATACTATTTACACTAATAATCTATGGAAATGGAACCCAAAATAATATACAATATATAACAGTATATTTAACAACTCTACTATGCCATTAATCTGACCTGAAACCAGTATATTACCAGTGAGTAAAGCATTTATATACCTCTTAGTCATTCAGCTTTTAAGGATAACCTATATCAGCATTTCTCTCACTTAAGTGTGCATCAGAATCACTTGAGGAGTTTTTTAAAAATACAGATATTTGGGACCCAATTCCAGATTCTGAAAAAATAACACTTCAGTAAGTCCCACAAGTGATATTAATGTGGCTGGTCCATATCAATATCTTTGAGAAACACGAATGTAGAGCAGTGGTTCTCAAACAGGGGCAAGTTTGTCCTCCACGGAACACTTGGCAATGTATGCAGACATTTTTTGGTTCTCACAATTGAAGGGTAAAGTGCTACTGGCTCCAGTGCAGAGACGCCAGGGACGCCATTAGACATCACGGATTGCACAGGACAATCATACAAATAATGATCTGGTCCAAAATGTCAATAGTGCTGAAGTTGAGAAACTCTAATCTACTGTTAACAAACAGTATAAGAGGAAGTTTAGAGGTGTTTCTTTTCCTCAATATCATAAAATGAATAGAAGAAAAATGGAAAGGATGAGGAACCCAGACTGATAAAACTAGAAACTTTGACTTATGCTGCTTTCAATGCCAGACACTCCTCCCTTCAAGAGTTAGAAGACTGACCAGGCATGGTGGCTCACGCCTATAATCTCAGCACTTTGGCAGGCTGAGGCGGGCAGACTGCTTGAGCTCAGGAGTTCGAGACCACCCTGGGCAATATAGCAAAACCCCATCTCTACAAAAAAAAAAAAAAAAAAAATTAGCTGGGCAGCTGGGCGCAGTAGCTCACGCCTGTAATCCCAGCACTTTGGGAGGCCAAGGCGGGCAGATCACAAGGTCAGGAGATCGAGACCATCCTGGCTAACACAGCGAAACCCCGTCTCTACTAAAAAATACAAAAAATTAGCCGGGCATGGTGGCAGGCGCCTGTAGTCCCAGCTACTCAGGAGGCTGAGGCAGGAGAATGGCATGAACCCGGGAGGCGGAGCTTGCAGTGAGCCAAGATTGCGCCACTGCACTCCAGCCTGGGCGACAGAGCAAGACTCTGTCTCAAAAAAAAAAAAAAAAAAATTAGGTGGGCATGGTGGTGTGCACCTGTAGCCCCAGCTACTTGGTGGTAGGTTGAGGCAGGAAGACTGCTTGAGCCCAGGAGACTCTGTCTCAAAAAAAAAAAAAAAAAAAAAAAAAAAAGGGAGTCTACATCACCTCTCTTGATTCTGGGGAAGGAGGGGTGGGGGAAGAAGCTTGAGACTTGTAATTGCTTTGACCAACAGAGTATAGTAGATGTGATGCTATATGACTTCTAAGACTACATCAGAAAAGCCCTTTAGCTTCTATCTAGCTCCCTTGGAACACTCACTCTCAGGATGCTTCCCTTCAGAACCCAGCTTCTAACATGCTGTTAAGAAGCCCAAGCCATATAGAGAAACCATACATAAGTGCTCTGCTCAACAGTCCCAGCTGAGCCCATCCTTCAGTCATTAGACATATGAATAAGCAATCTGGGAAGTGGATCCCCCACCTCCAAGTGTTCCAACCCCCAGCCATTGCCAATGAGCAAGCAGACACTGTGGAACAGAGAAGAGCTATCACTCCTGTACCCTGTTTGAATTCCTCACTAAGAGATCCTGTAAATAATAAAATGGTGATTAACTTATGCTACTAAATGTTGGCATGGTTATGCAGCAACAATAACTTAAACATCTCACATTCTGTCACTTATTCTTAAAACAATGACAGTTCCTTTTGTTAATCCCCTCAGAAGGATTAAGTGGCTTGCCTATGGTTACGCAGGCAAAAGTAATAGAGTAGTACTTGAATCCAGATCTGTCTAATCTCAAAGATTTCCACCATATCATAATGATTTCTATTTCTTCATGCTGAAATTATTCTGATTGTTATTTTCAAAGTCAACCACAGAAGCACCTAAACTAATTGAAGGTATCACTGAAAAAGACATTACTATTTGTAAGGTTTGCTAATCTTCAATCTGATTCACTGCACTCAATATATTATTTCCTCAATCTCCACCTCAACACTTGCCCCAGAAAATTAAGGGGAAAAGAAGTCACAATCACATATACTGCGACCTTTGTTACAGTAAGGGCTCACAAATGAGAGAATAACCCTGCTCATGTATGTTGGTGACATTAACAGGAAAAGGATTACAGCTGGACAGAGAATCAATAGTTTTGTTGTTGTTTTACTTAGCATACCCCAGTTTTTCTAACCTCTCCCGATAGCTTCCTATGTTCCTAAATCAATGTACAAATGGAAAAATGTCCTTACTGCAAAAATGAATGAATAAGAATGAGTGAAAACTGAACTCAAATGAATGAATGCAAATGAGTGCAAAGCAGCAAAAACAGGGCACCCATTTCAGCCAATCATTAAGCTCTCAAAATACAAATATTTCGATGTTACTATGCTGCACTCATCTGGAATTTAGCAAAAAAAAAAAAAAAAAAAAAAAGGTGTTTTCAGCCAGGCGTGGTGGCTCACACCTGTAATACCAAGGCAGGAGGATCCCTTGAGCCCAGGAGTTGAAGACCAGCCTGGGGAACATAGGGAGATCCTGTCTCTACACATTTTTTTTTTTTTTAATTAGCCGGGAGTAGTGGTACATGCCTGTGGTCTCAGCTACTCAGTAGGCTGAGGTGAGAGGATAGCTTGAGCCTGGGGGGTTGAGGCTGTAGTGAGCCATCATCATACCACTGATCTCCAGCCTGGGTGACAGAGTGAGGTCGTCTCAAAAAAAAAAGGGGGGGTGGGGGGGTTTCATAGCCTAACACAGGGGTCTTTCTTTTCTATTACAAATGTCACAACAATTGTAATATCTAGTAAGCCACTGATTCACTCTAAATCTGTTACTGTCTATCTATTACCTTGGAGCAGTCACTTCATTTTTCTGAACCTCAACTTCCTCATCTGTAAAATGATAGAACTTTTTGTGATCTATAATCTGTACTGTCCTATACAGGAACCATGCCAAATAGGATGACTAAACATTTGAAATGTGACTCATATAACTTAAGAATTTTTTTTTCTTTTCGTTTTTTAGACGGAGTCTCGCTCTGTCGCCCAGGCTAGAGTGCAGTGGCGTGACCTTGGCTCGTTGCAATCTCTGCCTCCCAGGTTCAAGCGATTCTCCTGCCTCAGCCTCCTGAGTAGCTGGGATTACAGGCGCCTGCCTCCACACCCGGCTAATTTTTTTGTATTTTTAGTAGAGACGGGGTTTCACCATGTTGGCCAGGCTGGTTTTGAACTCCTGACCTCAAGTGATCTGCCCGCTTCGGCCTCCCAAAGTGCTAGGATTACAGGCGTGAGCCACCGTGCCCAGCCGAGAATTTTTTATATTTAATTTAAATGGCTACATTTGGCTAGTGGTTATCCTACTGGACAGTGTGGGACTACAGGAACACTAAATATCCTTCTAATTCTAAAATTCGATCACTGCCAATTTCCAACATTTAAAAAAAATTCCTTTCTCCCTAAAATTGAGTAAATAAATGAATCTAATAATATATAACACAATCACGCAGAAAAAAAAGCATTCCAGTAATTGTTAAATATAATAGTATTAAAATTGACAAACATTTTCAGTAAGGAGCCAGGCAGAAAATATTTTAGGCTTTACAGGCCATTAAGATCTCTGGTATAACTACTTAATTCTAACTATGTAGCATGAAAGCAGCCGTAAACAATATGTAAACGAATGAGCATGGCTGTATTCTAAATTCAGATATTGAAGTCTGAATTTCATGTAATTTTCATGGGTCATGAAATATTTTTTATTTTTTAAAAGAACTTAAAAACTTAAAAAGCATTCTTAGTTCACAGGCCATACTGAAAAGGTGGTGGTCAGATTTGACCCACAGGCCACAGTTTGCTAACCACAGCAGAATACACTGAAGATAAATCAAAAGAAATATAAAAAACTCCGAACTTTATAAAGTTTGTTGTTGACAGTGGTCTTGATGCAACATTCTGAAACTATTTTGTGTCTATTATAGGATTGAACAAATGAATAAATATTAATATTGTTGAGAACCAGGAGTCTGGCTACAGGACACAAAAGGTCAGACATGGCATCAGAGATGGTTGCAGTACTGGATGAGAATTAGAGGTATTGGTTAATCTCATTTTTAAAAAATTATCCACTAGAACCTAGAAGTCAAAATACTCCAATAACACTGAATATACTTAACCTACTATATACTATTCCCCACTAAAAGAAATTAGGACTCTGGAGAAAAAAGGCTGATTTCAGAGCTGGGGCAAGGAAAATACAAGGTGAGGCTAAATGTCTTGTACTGGTAAGTAAGGAAGTAAGCCCTCAAAATCTAAATGAGGACTAGTCAAAGAAAAAGAGAGGCAGTTTAAAGAAATTCCTTTCAGGAAATATGAAACAACTTAAGTTCAAAAATAAATAATAGATTATAATACTCTGAATAAAAATCCATAAGTCCAAAGTGATGCTAATGTTTTTAAGTGAGGGAGAGGAATAACTCTTTTTTAAAAATAATATCGAATGATAAATATAGAAGGAAGAACAGAAATAGAAAAATGCCATTTTACAGTTACTATAACTGATTCAGGCAAGACTTAACAAATGCTAAAATCACTGGGTGAGAGTTGTTGGGTAACAAGATACATAATCCAAAAGTATCACCCCATAAATTACTTATTAATTACAAAGGGGAAACGATATCTTTACAATGGAGAAATCTGTCCTATCCCACCTTAACCAAATAATCAAATTTAACATCACCAAAACTGGTATCATAGACACGCTGTTGTCATATACTGAGAACATAACACCTTATATAGTATTCTTGCCAAAAATGTTTAACTTGAATCTAGTGATGAAATAAATAAAACTAAAACAATGAGACAAATCCAAATTGAGGAACATTCTAAAAAACAATTTGCCTGGATTCTTCGAAAATGTAAGGAGTAGATGTAGAAGGATGGGGGAGCGTTGTAGATTTAAAAAGATAAAACAACCTACTGCAATGTGTAGCTCTTGATCCAATCATGGATTTGGCGCGGGGGGGTGGTAGGGTAGAAAGTATAAGGGACTTGCTTGAACAACTGGAGAAATCTGGAATATAGACTGCGTTTTAGATAATAGTATTGTGTCAATGCTAAATTTCCTGAGTGTGATCATGTTACATAGAAGAATATGTTTATTACCAAAAGATGCAAGATTACATGCTGAAACATTTAGGTAAAGTGTTATGATCATGATATCTGCAATCCTCAAATAGTTCAGAAATTTTCAAAGTACATATAAAGAGAGAGCAAGAAAGCAAAGTATCAATTAATGAATCTATGCAAGAGTATATAGATGTTCAATATACCATTCTTACTACTTTTCCAAAGGCATGACATTATTCAAAATAAAAAGTTGTGAGGAAAGAGTTAAAAAAAAATTATTTCAGCCAGGTGTGGTGGCTCATGCCTGTAATCCCAGCACTTTAAGAGGCCAAGGAGGGCAGAGTTCTTGAGTCCAGGAGTTTAAAACCAGCCTAGGCAACATGGCGAAGTCCTGTCTCTACAAAAAATACAAAAAATTAGCTAGGAGTGGTAGTGAGTGTCTGTGGTCCCAACTACTCAGAAGGCTGAGGTGGGAGGATCACTTGAGCCTGGGAAATCGAGGCTGCAGCAAGCCAAGATCACACCACTGCCCTTCTCCTGGGAGACAAAGAGAGACCGTGTCTCAAAAACAAAAAATAAAAAAATTATTTCAAATTCTGCTGTTATACTTAACAAATGCATACACAATAAAACCACAGTTATCAAAAATCATCAAGCAATTACCCACCTAAAAAGTATCCTTGATAGCTGATCTTTTTTTTTTTTTTTTTTTTTGAGACGGAGTCTCGCTCTGTTGCCCAGGCTGGAGTGCAGTGGCACAATCTCGGCTCACTGCAAGCTCCGCCTCCCGGGTTCACGCCATTCTCCTACCTCAGCCTCCCGAGTAGCTGGGACTACAGGTGCCCGCAACTATGCCCGGCTAATTTTTTGTACTTTTAGTAGAGATGGGGTTTCACCGTGTTAGCCAGGGCAGTCTCAATCTCCTAAACTCGTGATACGCCTGCCTCGGGCTCCCAAAGTGCTGGGATTACAGGCGTGAGCCACCGCGCCCAGCCGACAATTCTTTACACTTATTTGAAATGGAATATTCCCAACTGGACCATCTGCTTTGCTACAAACTTAGTTTATTACACAATGTTTTGTATGTAATTATAAATTCAAATGCTGGTAGTATAAGATAATGGACTAACTTAGCTTATTGTTGTAACGCTGTATACAAAGAAAGTCCCCTCAAGCCGTGTGAACTGAACTTGGCAACAGAATGGGCCAGATTCCCTTAGGACTGTGCTACCAAAACTATGAACTATAAAACTGATACCCTGTAGAAGGGAAAAAAAATTCAAATGTAGCAACAGGTTTTGCTCTAAAATTTCTCTCTCTGTACTTACACATACCAAACACATTTATATAGAAGTCATTATGCAACAACTTAAATAAGAAGCTTCTTATTTAAGAAATGGTATATGACAACAAAAAAGTATTCCTGGTAATCATGTGCAAAATCAATCATCTGAAACAGGAATGCGTAACACTGGACCTACACTGGGATTCACTGATGTACAGACAGCATTTTCAAAATGCCCTTTGTATGTCCTCTACTCAATTGTTACCGACCTGATAAGAATAAAGAATTACAATGTCAAAATAGATTTGATATTAACTATATATTAAATACAGGAATCTAATTTTTGCCATTTCTTGCATCAAATTGATTTACCTAAGGCTTTTCCTTTTTTATTTAACTTAATCTTTTACAACTCACTATATCCTATTTATACATTTCAGCATTTAAAGTGCTGTGCGTGCAAGAAAGAAACACACTGCAGACCCACTAAGGCCCTACAGAGTTCTCTAAACCTATGCCTTCAGTATACCTGTTTATTCACATAAGTATGTGAATAGCTCCTAGTTGCTAGACACAGTGCTAGATGCTAGAGATACACATATGCACACATCTAGATCTCTGCCCTCAAGAAGCTCAGTCTAGTTAGGGATGGAAACTAAATAATTCAGTGAAATTATTTACTAAAACAGACGTACATTAATTAATTTAGTGAGTCAAAGAACTACTCTTTCTCCTATCCACAGTTCATTACCTAAGTACTAGAAACATTAGAAGCAGCCAGCTAGTTCTTTCCCTCTCTCCCTCTCCATTTTCTACATTTCTGTCCTTTGGTCTCCTCCCTATGAGATTCCAACAATAAAGCCAATCTTTCATAAGTACTACCAGTCAATGAGAATATTTTTATTTTTGTCTAAAAAGAGGCAGTCTTATAGTGTATGTGGTATTATATTTAAAGCTTTATTGTTCCTCTCTTCCCCAGCAAAAATTATTTTATTAGTTAGAGGTTTAGTGCATTTTTTTAGAGGAAAAAAAAAAAAGAATGCCGGTCTCTAGAGTTTTTATACTTCCTTCAGAAAGCAACTGTTTCCAGTGGTCACAGTAGCTCACATCTATAATCCCAGCACTTTGAGAGGCTGAGACCAGAGGATCCTTTGAGCCCAGGAGTCCAAGATCAGCCTGGGCAATATGCCAAGACCTCATCTCTTAGGGAAAAAAAAAAAATTAGCTGGGCATGGTGGAACACACCTATGGTCCCAGCTACCAGGGAGGCTGAGGTGGGAGGATCGCTTGAGGCTAGGAGGTTGAGACCGCAGTGAGCTGTGAGCATGCCACTGCATTCTAGCTAAGGAGACAGAGCAAGACCCTATCTCTAAAATAAATATATATAAAATACTCTAGTTACACCAGAATTAGCAGAATATTTCTAACTAAAGGCTCGAATCAAGTGTCCATGTGTTAGGCAATTAGATAAATGTTCCTCTTTACTTTTCCCTAACCCCTCCCATGTTCAACATATCTATTAAGTACCTCACATTGTGCCAGACAGGAAGAAGCAACATGAATATATCGACAAACAAAACAAGATAAAGGTCCTTGCCCTCATGGAGCTTCCATTATAATGAGGAAAGAAAAAAATATATATAGTATAATGTGAGGTGGTAAGCAAAGGAGAACAGCCATGTAGGAGTAAGAAAGCAATTTTAAATAGGGTGCTCAGGAAAGCCATGGCTGAGAAATTTGCTTTTGAGCAGAGACTTAAAAAGTAAAAGAGTGAGCCATGTGCATACTCCATCTGCCTGGAACACTTGGGAGAAAGGTGGGTGTTCAAGGCAGAAGGAAGAACAAACATGAAGACCTGAAGTAGGAACAAGTCTGCCAGTGCCAGGAACAAAAAGGAGGCCAGTGTGCCTTGAGAAAAATGAAAAAGAAGAGTGGTCAAAGATAAGGTCAGAGAGACAGCCAGGTCCACAGACCATGTAGGGCTTTTTTGGCCACAGTAAAAACCTTAGCTTTTACTCTAAGAAAGAATGGAAGCCATTAAACGATTTTGAGCAAAAGAGCAAGATCATCTCCTTTACCATATAAATACAGTTGACCTTTGAACAATGCAGGGTTTAGGGGCACTGACCCCTGCACTGTCTAATTTCTCCATGTAACTCTTGACTTTCCCAAAACTTCACTACTAACAGCCTACTGTTGACCGGAAATCTTACCAATAACAAAGTCAATTAACACATATCTTGTATGTTACATGCATTATATAGACTGAATTCTTACCATAAAGCTAAAGAAAATGTTAAGAATCCTAACGAAGAGAAAATATATTTACTATTCATTAAGTGCAAGTGGATCATCACAAAGGTCTTCATCCTCACTGTCTTCACATTAAGTAGGCTGAGGAGGAGGAAGAGGAAAGATTGGTGTTGCTGTTTCTGGGTGGCAGAGATAGAAGAGGTGGAGGAAGTGGAAGGGGAAGCAGGAGAGGCAGGCACACTCCACGTAACTTTACAGAAATACATAGTAATTTCTGTTGGGCTTTTTAAAACTTTCACTTAAAATGTTTACATTATGGGCCAGGTGCGGTGGCTTACGCCTGTAATCCCAGCACTTTGGGAGGCCGAGGAGGGCGGATCACAAAGTCAGGAGATTGAGACCATCCTGGCTAACTTGGTGAAACCCGTCTCTACTAAAAACACAAAAAATTAGCCGGGCGTGGTGGCAGGCGCCTGTAGTCCCAGCTGCTCTGGAGGCTGAGGCAGGAGAATGGCGTGAACCCAGGAGGCGTAGCTTACAGTGAGCCAAGATTGCACCACTGCACTCCAGCCTGGGCAACGGACTGAGACTCTGTCTCAAAAAAATTAATAAATAAATAAATATTTATATTATGGTACCAATCCTTCTTCTACCATTTGCTTTAGTTTCAGTGCCCATATTTTAGAAGGGTCCATGTTGTAAAAGAAGTTAAAGGCAGTCTTGATTAAGTGGAACCCTTCTGCCAGACTGTCTATAGTTAATTTATTTTCTGGCACTGTTTCTTCTACATCTTCTTGCTTATCATCTGGTACTGATTTGGAAGCACTCATCTCCATCAAGTTATTTTCTGTTTATTCCTCTGGTGTGGTGTCTAATTAGCTCTTGAATTTCTTCAAGATGTATACCTGAAACCCTTCATCCTCAACCTTTAAAAAGTATATAGATAGATATAGTTATAGATATAGATATAGATATCCACAATCTCTTTTATGAGTTCCCTGACTGACTCTGTTGTAAATCCTGTGAAGTCATGCACAACATCTGGACAAAGTCTTCCGTAGCAGGTATTTACAGTTTCAGGCCTGATGGCTTTCACAGCTTTTTCTATAACAACAATGGCATCTTCAATATTGTAATCCTCCAGACTTCCATGATGTTCTATCAGGGTTCTCTTCCATAATGCTGACAATTCTTTCCATAGAGTATCATGTGTAATGAGCCCTAAAGGTCCTTAGGACTAATCAATCTGGAGTCTGAATTAGAAATGTTGTGTTTGGAAGAGCGAGCAGACCACTTCAACATAAGGTTAAACTCACAGGGTTCCGGGTGGCCAGGGGCATTGTCCAACATAAGAACTTTAAAAGGCAGTCCCTTACTGGCAAGGTAGTTCCTGACTTCAGGGACAAAGCACAAATGAAACCAATCCAGAAAAAGAGTTATTGTCCAGGCCTTCTTGTTATACGACCAATAGACTGGCAGCTGGTATTTACCTTATCCCATCAAGGCTCGGGGGTTAGCAGCTTTATAGATAAACCGGACTGCATTTGCACAAAACAGTGGAGTTAGCCTATCTTTTCCTGCCTTAAATCTTGATGCTCACATCTCTCTTACTAATAAATGTCCTTTGTGGCATTTTTTTTTTTTTTTCAGAATAGGGCACCTTCATCTGCATTAAAAACCTGTTAGGCAGATATCTTTTCTCCTCAATGATTTTCTTTTTTTCTTTTTTTTTTAGCACTCTCGCTGTGTTGCTCAGGCTGGAGTGCAGTGGCGCGATATTGGCTCACTGCAACCACCACCTCCCAGGTTCATGCGACTCCTGCCTCAGCCTCCTGAGTAGCTGGGATTAAAGGCACACGCCACCATGCCTAATTTTTGTATTTTTAGTAGACGGGGTTTCACCTTGTTGGTCAGACTGGTCTCGAACTCCCGATCTCGTGATCTGCCCGCCTCAGCCTCCCAAAGTGCTGGGATTATAGGCATAAGCCACCATGCCTGGCCCTCAGTGATTTTCTTAAGGGTGCCTAGGAACTCATCTGTTGCCTCTTGGTTGGCAGAAGCTGCTGTTATCCTGACATTTTTTAAGCCAAACTCTAAAACTATCAAACCATCCTTGGATTGGGTTAAATTCTCCAGCTTTAGATCCTTCACCTTTCTTTTGCTTTAAGTCATCGTACAATGACTTTGCTTTTACTCAAATCATATTAGAGTCTATACGTGTGCCTTTCTAATAGCAATCCTGCACCCATATAAAAGCTGCATTTTCAATGTGAGATAAAAAGGTATTTCACAAAAAGTGCAAGATTTTTGCACCTGCTGGTGTAGCTGTAGCAACAGCTTCACAGATTTCTTTTAAAAACAAAACAAAACAAAACAAAAAAATGGTCTTTATCCTGGATTCATTTCTCTTGAAATGGCAAGCAACCAAAGCTGCAGACCTCAATCTATGGTACATATCAAGCCATTCAACTTTTTCTTGTAATGTTGTGACATTTCTCTCCTTGGGAGCACTTCCAGCATCACTAGCTGCATTTCATATGGGTTCCATGGTGTTATTCAAGGTTTATGATTTGCACTAAACATGATGAAACATAGCTGAAAAATACTCAAGAACCACAAAAGATCACTTTTTATTGCGACAGGCAATTAACTGGAGAGACAAACTACTCGTGGAGATGATTAGCATCACATGGCATTTTAAATGGATACTTCCAACACTTGAACTCACTAGAAATAGAGGTGGCTATTACATTATTACAGTAATACATTATGTAAGATGGTTAATTTTGTGCAGTTGATTTAATACTGCATCATTATGTTTTTTCACATTTCTCTCAACTGCAAATGATACCATGTATGGTCTGTGTGAGTTTCGTTAAATTTTAACATTTTATAATAGATTTGTGTATATTGTATGGTAGTAAATGATAAAGTAGACTAGTATCTATATATATTTTATGTATTCGTGACATCTAATTTTTCCTTTTTAGTTTTTTTTTTTTTTTTTTTTTTTTTTTGAGACAGAGTCTTGCTCTGTCACCCAGGCTGGAGTGCAGTGGTGCAATCTCGGCTCACTGCAACCTCTGCCTCCTGGGTTCAAGTGATTCTCCTGCCTCAGTCTCCTGAGTAGTTAGGATTACAGGCGTGCGCCACCACGCCCAGCAAATTTTTGTATTTTTAGTAGACGCAGGGTTTCACCATGTAGGTCAGGCTGGTCTTGAACTCCTGACCTCGTGATCCACCTGCCTTGACCTCCCAAAGAGCTGGGATTACAGGCATGAGCCACCGCGCCCAGCCAGTTTTTTTCTTAATTGAGAAAAAGTCTTGATATTTTTAGGCTATATAGTTCATCTGTGTTTTTTTCAAATCGTCCCAAACCTCCAAAAATTTTTCTGATATATTTATTGAAAAAAAATCCACGTATAAGTGGACCCACACAGTTCAAATCCATGTTGTTCAAACATCAGCTGTATATGCGTTTTCAACTTGCAGCATTTTCCACCAATATGCTAGATACAAAAACTTAGAATGAACAGAAAACCAATTAGTATCTATGATATTATAAATTAGTAAGAAAAACTATTCACCCTAGCAGATAAATGAACAAAAAATTTGAAGAATATAAGAAATGAAATTAATAAACATGAAAAAATGTTCAACTACATTACCACCAAAAAGAAATACAAAAGAAAACAAAGTACCACTTCTTTCCATTGCTAGGAAGTTGGTGGTTCAGTTCTACAATCTCATATCTAAGATCTCTAGCTTCAAAACACTTTCAGAAGTGTTTTGAATTTCAGAGTATCTGGGACACAGACAGGTGATACGGCACAGATACCTTACATTAAGTAACATTCTTGATTCTAGGGCAGCACCCTGTATTCAACCATATTGCTATTTAAAATTTCTTTAAGGGCCAGGCACGGTGGCTCACGCCTGTAATCCCAGCTCTTTGGGAGGCCGAGGCAGGTGGATCACTTGAGGTCAGGAGTTCAAGACCAGCCTGGCCAACACAGTGAAACCCCGTCTCTACCAAAAATATAAAAAATTAGCTGGGTGTGGTGGCGTGAGCCTGTAATCCCAGCTACTTGGAAGGCTGAGGCAGGAGAATCACTGGAACCCAGAAGGCAAAGGTTGCAGTGAGCCAAAATCATGGCACTGCACTCCAGCCTGGGCAACAGAGCAAAAGTCCGCCTCAAAAAATAAAAATAAAATAAAATTTCTTTAGAGAATCTGAAGAATGTACACTGTAAGTGGAATAAATGAGACTAAGTAGCCTCACCTCAGTATAAGTCAAGTTTGGTTGCCAAATTAGTTAACAAAACTTTTGGGTTTTTTAGGGATGTGGGAATTTCAGAATTGCATATAACAAACTGTTGGTTACGAAATTCTTTTCATAAACAATTATGATAACACAGATCAAAAGCCATAAAAATAGCCAGATACAAAGTGAGTCACAGTATCAGATTCACCTAAGAGAACTTTTTCAAATCACAATCCCTTCCCAACGAAGACATTCCATTTTCCCTAGTAGCTTCTTGTAGTAAGCCACTATAACTGACTGCAATTTGTGCTAGGCTGGAAACAGTAAGATAAATTAGAAAGATTTCCCTTATTTCAATGCAAATGAAACAATTTGGAAGTCCTTGGCATTTGTAATGATATTTTGCTTTCATGAACAAGTATCTAAAAAAGAAACACACAAAAATAATATTATCTTAAAAACTGATATTTCCCAAATAACTTTAATCCCCTTGGAAAACTCCTTCATTTTATTTTATAGAGAGATGGAGAGATAACAAAAGAATTCTGATCAGATATGAATGTCAGATCACTCTGGCTACAGTGTGAAGGAGATTATAAAGGGCAAAACTATAGCAAACTGCACTTAAAAAGACTACTACAAGAGTCCAGACAAGGCATAATGGACTTATAACAACATCAAGAAAATTTTAAATCATCCCAAATAATTTCAGAAGTTTTGCCAAGTTTCACATTGACAAACTAAAACTCAAGGGCTGATAGGGCTATGATAGGGAAAATTAGGGGAGAAGAGGGAAACTCGCTAATGATGATGAGAGGCAATACAGACAGGCAGTTAGAAAATAGTATCCAGAGCTTATAGTACCAGACAATAAGCAGTGATCCAGGCAAGCAGGTCCTTAGCATCGTAGAGGTCAGATAAGCAGGTGGTATCCCAGCAATCACGGAAAAACACAGTAAGGAAACATGGCAGCAGGCAATGCTTACAGTAGATAGCAGAGAGCTCCAGCTACAAGATTGGAGTACAGGAATTTAAAAATAGGACATTGTTAACACAGAAAACCAGGACAGAGCAGAACAGATACAGATCTGCACTCAAATAAACCTACTTTTATTTATTTATTTATTTTCAGACAATAAGGATTTATATGTCTCACAATTCCCTGGCCAGGAATTGGGTAAAAGCTAGATTAGGCAGCTCTTCTGCTGCACTGGATGTCATCTGGCATCATTTGGGATCATTCACTCATCTACATTCAGTTGATGGCTGGGCTGGGATGGAAAGTCCAAGAAGGCATCACTTTCATGTGTCCTCACTGAAGTACTCATCCACATGGCCTTCTGGTCTCTCCTGTGAGAGTTTGGGCTTCCTCACAGCATGGGAGTCTCAAGGTAATCAGACTTGTTACATGGTAACTAATTTCTACTGAGTAAAAGCAGAAGCTGACAAGATTTTTAAAAGCCTGTAGTCCCAGCCACTCGGGCTGAGGCAGGAGAATCGCTTGAACCCAGGAGCCAGCGGTTGCAGTGAGCAGAGACTGCGCCACTGCACTCCAGCCTGAGCGACAGAGAGAGACTCTGTCTCAAAAAAAAAAAAAAAAAGTTAGGCCCTTTAGATACAGAAAAGTCAGGCAGGTCATTAATGTAAAATGCTTCAGGGAGCACTAGTTCATACAGAAAGAGGTGAAAGGAAATGGGTTACACAAGTAAAAGGGTCTAAAACTTAAAGTTTAAATAATTAGAATTAGTTAGCTTAATAGTATATCTATACAATAGAACATACTACTATATTTTTTAAAAAGAAGAAAAAAGGGACAGCTTTTTATATGCTGAAGTCAAATGATCTCCAAGGTATATTTTAAATTTAAAAATTATGGTACAAAGCATTAATATAGTAAATACCTTCTACATAAAAAAGGTAGGGGGAAAACAGTAATCTTTATATGTGTTTCTATTTGCATAAATACCATAGAATATACAAAAAATAAAAGTAGTTACCTATACAGAACAGGAAAGAGAAGGAGTGGTATCAAGACTTCTCATTATATGCCTTTTTATATTATTTTGAAACTTGAACCATGTAGCCATATTGCCAATTCAAATACGAAAATACAATTTAAATACAATTTTAAAATGACAAGTCTGAGAATTATGGTAATATACACTGCTGTACCAATTAAACATTGACTTATCTGTACTTATTTTACTGAAGACTAACATAGTTATCTATGACTTATCTGTACCATTTCTAGCTATACACTAGATTTCAAGTTCCTCTGAAGAAAGAACAATAATCTTGATGATAAAGAGCATGTCTTATTCAATTCTGTATCCCCACAGCCAAGCACAGTGCCTAGTACCTAGCTGGTGCTCAAAGAATACATTAAATTAGCCCTGGATTGGATTTCCCTCTAAAGTCACCTCCAATTTTGGACGTAATTTTTAATTGTATTGCTAGTGACTCGTCTATATACAAGAATATACTTAGAATTCGTGTTTGTATAAAAATGAGCAAAGAGAAGCTCTTTACACAACTGTATAACAAAAACACAAGATACAAATTTAACTAAAAACAAAATAAACAATGACCCTTGGATTACTCCAAAGACCTACCAAAAGATGGCATTTAAAATGGGAGCAGGCAGCTATCCCAGATACATATCAAAGTTCACTCAGGGCATTTTTTTGATAGTAGGTGTTGCTAATTAGTTTTGCTTACCCAACTTTAAAATAACCATTACAGTTTCCTTCTCTTAATCCCAACAAATGTTAAGGTGTATGTAACCCTTGAAACGCAAAGGTATTGTTCTTGATGCTGTCCCCTATTCTTCCATGACCTGAGATCTCTTACCTCTATGGCAAACTTCTCGAAGAGCTGTCTCATCTATATTCATTGTACACTTGGTTTCCTCAATTTAGTTTATTACACCCTTCCACTGTAACTCTTCTGCTAAAGCAACAAACCTCAAACTAGTACACCTCAGAAGAACCTTAGCATTTCAGCAGATTTTCCCAGGCTACCACTTCCTGGCTCCCCACTCCCCCTTTTAAGAATCTATAAGGTCTGAGATGAGACCTGGGGAGTTCATATTTTTCATTAGTATCTCCATAATTCTGATACAGGCAGCTTGCCTGAACACACTGGAAAACCAACTAGCTGAGATTATCAGTAACTTTCCAACAGTCAAATTCAAAGCCTCTTGGTCTTCTCTTTTTCTCTCAGCAGCATGACAGCTTCATGAAATTCCTTACTTCATCATCATCTAACACACAACCACACTCCTCTCTCACAACCTTTCTTTCAGTCTTCTTCACTGGCTTCTTGATTTCGGAGAGCCCTTAATCTTTCAGTGATGGTAGTTAGGAGCTCTGTCAGTGTGCCTCTTCCTAACTTTATATATACTTCATAAGCAGTGACAGTCCCACCCATTGCTTCAGCTACCATCTATACAACCTTAAATCCTGCCACTTTGGATTCCACAGATACTCAGAGGCTATGCAGTACAGGAGAGAAAAGATGTTTCAGTATCAGACGAATCTGAATGCAAAATATTTACTCAGCTATTTACACAGTAACATGCCTAAAGACACAGACCTTTTTGAATTTTAGCTCTGTTCTCCTTTTAAAACTGGGAATAGCACCTTTCTAACAAATTTCTGTCCTGATTAAATGAGGGGGGAAAAAAGATTAAATGAGAAGTTCTCTTTACTACATGGACCTGACAGCAAGCCCTGAGGACCCCATGCCACAGGCCTCAGAGGTGGCAAGCAAGGAGAAAGGAGACAACTAATGTGGGGTCAGAAGACTGGCACATACAAGGGGATTGAGCAAGTAAGTAAATACACTGAGGAGATAATAGGAACCAATTTATCACTGCTGGAGAAGAGATTTACAAATACAGAAAGGGAAAAGGCTAGACGAATCCTGAGATGTTAGATTGGAATTGGTTGTATCAGTGTGAACTTTTAAAATACCTGTACATAGGCATAGAAACAGATTCAGATGTGTGTATACATATATGTATTTCCTAGCTCTATCCCCCTAAAAGTGATGACATGCCAGCAGAAATGAACACACTGAACACTCGGATCTCAGTTCCTAAATAGCATCTCTACTTAAAAAAGTAAAATAAAATCAGGATTCCTTGGAAAAATAAATGATTTCAGAGCTGGGATAGGAGAGTATTAAGATCATCTGGAACATCTTGTTAGGCCAGAAAGTAAGGAAATACACCAAGGAGGGGGACAGGTCAAGGAGATAGAGGAGCCAACTTAAAGGCCAAATTTGGGACAATTTGACCAACAAAATGAAATTTTAAAATGACAGTAACTAATAAAAACCACGAAACAGAAACAAATCCAGGAGTATATATTGATATAAATGAATGAATAAATAAATGTATGGAGAAGAAGGAGAAAATCTTCTTTCAGTAGAATATGAACTAATAAATGTAGGTGACAACTTTCACAGTCGTGGCTGATTCAGGTAGCAATCATCAGACCTGAAGGCTCGTGGTTAGAGCCTTCAGCTCTATTGACACACTCCCAGATATCTTCTCACATAAGAATTCCCAATTACAAAAGGAAAAAAACCATAACTTCACAGTAGAGAAACCCAGCAGACTTGAATTTAACAGGTGTTCAAAGTTAAACATCGCTAGTAGCAGGACTATACAGCACGTCTCTTAGTGATGTACTAAGAATATCACGACATTATTTCTATTACATTCCTGCCAACAATGCACTCGGTCTGCACATGAGGAACCACTGGATGAACTTAAGTTGAGGAAAACATGTAACAGAAAAAAAGGACTCTGCTCGTTAAAACTGTCAAGGTCATAAAGGACAGGGAAATATTGAGGAATCATTCCAAACTGATGGAAACTAAAAGATGTGACAATTAAATGCAATGTGTGAACCTGAATTGGATGCTGGACCAAAAAGAAAAGAGAGATACTACTGGGATAGTTGGAAAAATTTGAATGGCAACTAGGTTCGACCTGAAGGTAGTGTTATATCAATGTTGATTTCCTGATTTGGCGGTTATGTAGGAGATTGTCCTGTTTTGCTAAATACACACTAAAATATTTAGTAGTGATAGGGATCATGTCTGCAACTTGCTCTCAAATAATGCAGGAAAAAAGCCAAATGAAATTAGAAATGGTGCATTCCCCTGAAATGGAGAAATAAGGATTAAAATGTAGGACCAGAAATGAGAGATGATGAGGTTGTTTCACTGAAATTTGAGGATCCAATTAGATACAGTAGAAAAAGGGAAAGGGCTGAACACAATTCCAAGGTTACCACTTGGGGCATCTGGGAAAGGCCTTACTGAGCCAAGCACGAGATGTTCCAGGCTCATCTTGTGTTGTGTATACACACGGTACATAGCTAGTACGATGTTAAAAATTAGTTTAAGGCGATTCAGGAGCTTTTTGTTGTACTTTTCTTGAGATTTCTCATTAGGTTTGAAATTATTTCAAAATGTGAAATGAGAACTCGTGACAACTTCGCTGTCTCGCAAAATACCTGGCTCACTGGAAGTGCTCAATAAAAATAATCTGGCCTTCCCTTGCTAAAGAAGGGAAGCTGCCAAAGAAGAAATCCTAGCATCATCTTCAACTCTTTTCCCCCATGTCCAAATGGACTCTCAGGTCTAGTGAAACTACTCAGTTTTCAGTTCTAATCTCATATCTATATTGCCCTATTTCTGGTTCCTATCATCCCTCCCCTGGACCACTGCAACAGCATCTGGTCTCTCTGCTCCATTTCTAACCTCATCCTTGCATTATCCTTGTAACTTTGCATCATTATCTAGAAGTCAGGAGTTACCTTTCAAAACCTGCATCTAATCTTATCATCCCTTATTTAAATACCTCTAAATTGTTCCTGAATGTTAATGCTGATTTCCCAAGAGGCAGACTAAATGCATGTTTAGGGCACCAGTAACGCAAGGGCACCAAAGAGATATTTCACACACACACACACACACACACACACACACACACACACACACACGTGCACATGCGCATACACCAGTGAAATGGGGGAGGCAGCGGGTAAAGGGAGGGAAAAAGAGAGAGAAAGAGGAAGGTGACTTAAGAATTCTTAAGTTTACCTTAAGCTTACTTTAGGATTTGATATTTATTTCTGATTCCATAGTGGATGCCAAGGGTGAGTAGGAACCATAAACTTTCTAATACTTACAGTCTCTAAAACAGTGGTTTTCCCAATCCTTTTCCCAACTTGGCAACAAAGAAAATAATAATTTCTTAGCACGTTGGGATAAGCCACAAACGCTATTCAAAGCCAAAAGAAACCATCCTGGGGCGGGGCGGGGAGGGGGATCTGATATGCCCAGGTCCCATAAACAAGGGTATCTTGCTCTCCGAAACACTGGTAAACCATTCATGGCACACCAGTTGGGAAGCTCTATTTTAAAGGTCTTAAAATGATCCCACTCATTGCCCAAACACAAGGACCCTCACAAGACTTCATTTCCCACTGCAATCAATGCACACGCGCGCGCGCACACACACACACACAGATTCACACACAGGAACAGACAACCACACCCACCCAGACAGAGACAGACATATCCAACAAGACAACTTACATTTCTCCAAACACACCACACATTCTTTCATACTTTGACTTTTTGTATATGCTGTTCTCTCTACCCAGATCAATTCCAAATGATCCTCCAAGACCATATTCAAATGCCACTTCTTTTCCCCAGATCTTATTACACTGTCACTATGAATTGTTAATTGTTTGTTGACATGTGTTACCACCCTAGAATTTGAGCTCAAGGACAAGAATCATGTCTTATTTACCTTTATACCACTGCTCCCACTACAATGGGCATTTCAAATGTTTGCTTAACTAACATATAAAGGAATGTTCATTACATCATCACCAAATAAATTTTCAAATTACATTAATTAAAACAGTGAAATACAATTATAAAACTAGCATTTTTTTCTTCCCAAAACAAGAACACCCACTGTAGGTACTTTTGTAAGAGAGAGATCTGGCATAGAAATATTCATGACACTTGACCATTATCCCAGTCCTAGGGTTTTAAACTGAGGAAATAAACAAAAAACCGGTTAACAAAATGTAAATGTCTAAATCAGTTATGGTATATCACCTGAATGTTTAACTAATCACTTAAATTATATTCATTGACTTTGGTGGCTTTGGGTAGCTAAAATAAATAAATAATATTCATGAAGATGGGAATAGAAAAATGAAAAAATAATACCAACTATCACTTATTGATCATCTCTTCTATTTAAAGCACAGCGCTAGATGCCTTACATATATTATCTTAATCCTCACAATTCAAGGCCACCTGACTCAGAAATTAGACAATTTGCCCAAGGTTTTTGAGGCTAGATTCCACACCAGATTTGACTCCAAAGTCTATGATCTTTTCCCTACATTGCACAGCCTCTACTATACAATGTTCCCATTATATTCCTCTCAAAATTCTCTCTACCACACAACTTTATTTTTTAAATATGAACAATTACCTGGAAAGAAACAAAAAATAGCTATTATGGTGGTGATCAAGGGTAAATGTTGTTACAGTATTTATTCTTTTTAAAAATTAGCAACTTTTAAAAGCAGCATTGTTGAAAAATGAACTAAATTCATAAGACAATACAAAAGACGCTATTCCTATTTTAATTTTTTTAACCTAAGAAAATTAAGGAAACAGAGTAGGTAACATAAAAACTTAAGAAAAAAAAAAGCTTAAGATATTAAACTATATCTAAACAAGCATATATTAACCTTAGGGTACTTATTACCAGGATTCATTAACCGATCCTTGTGAGTGGATTAAGCAGCATTCTTCCAGAAACAGGTGAATTTTGAAAAAGGTTTAAAGAGGAGGCACATGAATTGGAGACAGAGATGTTTAAATTACGGAAACGAGGACAAAGGAAAAAACAAGACTATTTTCTTTTTAAGCACGAATGAGAAACAAGGTTAATGAGATGAAGTTGGTAGAAAGTCTTCAAGGTCAAGCAGGTAAATTTGGAATTAATTTGATAAGCACCGGGGAACTCCTATATATTTTTAAACGGGAAGGTGGCATGTTAAAATATGGCCTTTAAAGATTCAAACTTTGTTCCATCATAAAGTACTGCCTTGAGTTACACAATGTTTTTGCCAAACAGTTGGGGAGGTGGGGAATAATCCACTATCCTTTATGTGTGCTTTATACATACTCTTCTCAAAAAGAGAAACTGACTAAACAAAAATCTTTAGGTAATGGGTGAGCATATTGGGGAGGGGGATCCTTTCAGATATAATGCTTGTGAATATTAAATGCTACTGTATGTTTTAATAAGAATCACAGAACTTTAAGCAAGAAAGAACCTTGGAGATAATCTTTTAGTGGCAACCCCTTCATTTTCACACCAGATTAAATTGAAGCCCAGAACTAAATAACTTGCCTAATGCCATGCATAAACTAGTGGAAGATTAAATACTACAACTCAGATTTTCTAAGCAGTAAGACCTAAAGCTATGCTCTCCAATACTATAGCTACTAGCCACATCTGGCTATAAATTTAAATTGATTTAAATTAAATACAATTTTAAATTGAGTTTCTCAGACACACTCGTCACATTTTAAGTGCTCCATAGCCACACATGATTAATGGCTACCATAACTAACAGTGCAAAAAATATTTCTATGATATTTGTCAATTATACTTCAATAAAGTTGAAGGAAAAAAGAATATTTCCATCATTGCAGAAAGTTTAATTGGACAGAACCGATCTAAAGAATAAGTTTTAGAGAATTCCACTTACTAGAAGTATGAGCCTAGACAAGTTATTTCATTTCCCTTAGCTTCTATTTGGCAGGGAGGGGACAGGGGATTAATAATACCTACCTCATAAAGCATACTTGGTGAGTGGGACAACATGAAAAGCCCCTTATACAGGATCTGACACTTAACAGACAATAAATATTAACACTCTTCCCCTCTGGGTCCTTTTTTCTTTCTACTACTCTATATAACCTCCTTGTTAAAAAATACAAACACAATAACCAACCCAAATTGATATTTTCCTCATGATAGTCTATACGATGTAATTTTCATTTTGTTCTTACTAATTAATTCAAATACTTGCATCTCTCTTCCAAAGTTTCTACTTAAGAATAAAGAAATGAAGAATGAATGTGAGGGAAGATATCTCTAATGAAATGAAAGAGTCTAATAAATTTCCCCTCCTCTTTTTCCCCATTCATGCAAAAGATAAGAAATTATGCTGTTCCTAGACAATGGTACTTTCATATCAATAAAGAAGATTCTATGGTATTTCTACATTATATCCTAACTCATCATCTATACTACTCATTAAATATTAAATGAAGAGATAACACCTCCTTCCTACAGTGCTTTCCTGGCAAACAATAAAAAGGATTTTCAGAATGCTAAGCCAAACTTCAAGGCTTCACAGCTTATTCTAGTAAACTGGCAAATTTAACAAATGTGGATTATAGTACATAAAAAACTTCATAACATGCAATAACCCAGGAAAACAACAAAATTCAACTCAGTTAGTAAACTTCTACCAAAAACTAAATTTTACATAGGAGCAACAATTCATATTTAGCCACAATAACCATTCCTAGGGAGTTGATCAATTTTGCATTCTAACTAAGAATTTAGGCAAAACTTTAAAACATTTGCCCTTAAACATACACCAAACAAGATTTCCACGTTTCTGGAAAACTTTTCTTGTTTAAAAGTGGCCATATTAACTCTCAAGCGGGGGGCAGAAGTACTCTCAATAACAAACCTCCTTGCAATTTTCTGCTAGTCTCTTACTTTGCTCCTTAAAGACAACTTACTAAAAACCATGATCACTGATCCCGCTTTTAGAGTTTGTAAGTCATAAATAAATACTAAACAGATAACAATGGATACTGTACTGTACACCTCAATTATGTTTAACAGACAAAACTATTTTAAAAATACAAATCACAGTTTAATAACAACCTAACGAAGTCATACAACTTAAAAAAAAAAGCTGAAAAGTTTTTATTACCATCTCACGTAAATTGTATTACTATCCCACTTTCTTATACTTTTTTTTTAAAGTTAGGCATCTATGCCCAAACTGATTAAATCGAGTATGAGAGATCTATACTTTTTTTAAAAGTCCTTCAACAATAATGAAGTGTACACTGGTCACAGAATAGTTCAAATGAAATTTCCTGAGGCTGCATTCTAAGTACATCCGACCCAGAAAGTATTTTTAGCAAGTACGTTCAATCAATGCTGGTTTTATGCCTAGCCTAAATTAGAAATTGGGTGTTATAAATTTAAAGTAACAATGTTACTAGGGACATTTTAAAAGATATTTAATTAGAACATAAGAAAAAAACACAAGTTTGACTCAATTCAATACCTACAGCTCTGAAGCTAAGATGTTAGAAAATGGGCAGTAAGAAAAATCACATCCTCGTCTATTACTACTTTTGAGGAACCCGTGATTTTCTAACTTAATAAACATGGACCTACTCAACTAATATTTTTAAAAACTACAAAATAGTGGTGCCTCCTTGGATTTTAAAAACCTCTTGCCAAATTTTTAAAACAGACTGGCAAAATCACAAACATTCCCATGTACAAAATAGACTGTTTCTCTTATAAATCACTGAAGATTATGATACTATGGGACCGTGCGTGTTTCAATGCAAAATGTAACAAAGATATGTGTACCATAAAAAATGCGAAGAGACATAAAAATTGCTTTTGTGGTAATTGGAGCATAAATTTATTCTAACAAAAAAACAGTGATGTCCACAAAATGATCACACTTACGAGCTAGTGAAGAGGTTCTGTAGAATACACAAACTTCTGCTTACGAGTTTTTTCTTTAAAAGAAAGCTGAATTTATATTAGTCAAATTCAAGATTTAGATGATATACCTAGCTCTATTCCATTAAGCACAGTTTAGGCTCTGAACAATCCTTTATTTTAAGGCCATCTCCTTCCCCCTTAAAATTGAAAAACAATTTTTTTCCTCTGGCACGTTAAAGTTCAGAAAACCAAGATTTAAAAATGCCCTGGCTTTTACTGTTCCAGTCTTCTTTCTACTCTAATTGTCTTTTGCAAGTCGGACACATTGGCCTTTTGTTTTTATCTTTCTCCATAAATATGTTTTCAATGTGACCAATCAGCTGTACTGTTTCAACTGGGCCCAAGATCTGGACACAGAAACTTAATATTACTGAAACCTCTTATTCGAAAAGCAGCTGGCATATTGCAGATGCATAACAAGTTATCCTAGAACAGGCGTTTTGAAAAATCCTACAAATCGTCCTTGTACATACTGATGTCACTACATGATGCAAGCCCAGACATAAAATCTTCCACCCTAAGTTTTGCAGAAACATCCACACATCACCTGTGCAACTGTAAGCTGTTCCATTTTATGGAAACCCTGCGAAATGCATCACTGTTTACCCACATCTCAACTTTTTTTTTTTTTTTTTTTGGCTCAACTACAGATTCCCAAATACAGGTATATACTGGTAGAATCATAACAGGCTTAAAACTTCAATGGTAGGAATAGTTGGCTCATGCAGCGTGCAAGAAGCGCTCATATGAGCCAATTAAAAAAAAAAAAAAAAGGAATTCTACCAGCAATGGAAAACTCAAGATTCCAAAGCTTTACCTAGAGTTTAGGTACTGGGAACATTCCATCTCCGCACCTATTCCATCCCTTGTCCCTTCGCTGACCCATAACAGAGATTCCAACTCTAACCCCCGCAAAAGCAGAGGTCCCAGGAAGAAAGGACAGAAAGCGTTTTTTGTTTGTTTGTTTGTTTTTGTCCTTTTTTCCTTCCTTTCAAATCATCCTCGTACCTCCGGCTTGCCCCACCTGGCTCACCTCCCAGGAGCCACACATGCAGGTAACAGCCTCGCGTTCAACGTGCAGGGCCGAGAGGCCGGCGGGGACCGGAGAACCTCTTACCTTCGTATATCACAGCCGCGTCCTCTCGGCTGGAGAAAAAAAGCCTCGAGGCCCCGGCGCGCAGAGGAGAAGCGCGTCCGCCGTGCCGCTCCGGGGGGCTACCTCAGCGCCCCCCGAGCAGCCGCCGCCGCAGCGGTCGCGCCACGACCCGGAGCCGCCAGCACCACCTCATGCTGCTGGGCAGCCGCGGGCCGGCGCCGCTGGGGAGGTGGCACGGAGGCGGGCAGCCGGCGACCTCTCCTACCTCCCTGCAGGGATGAGATAATCCACACCCCCAAAAGTGCGTGGGGGAGGGGGCCTGGCCCCAATCCTCCGACCCCTCGGCCAAAGCCAAGTCTCTTTCCTCTCCCGCTCAGGCCCAATTCCGGCCCCTGGGACCCAGGAGTCCTGAGAGAACAACGTTGGTAGTGGGGCGCGAGGAGCGGAAAAGCGCACTGCGCGGCGTGAGCTGGCGGGTAATCCTGGGCAGCGTTTGTGTGTGAGAGTGCAAGAGGAGCTCAGTCACCCCCCTCCTTCTCCACCTCCTCTTCCTCCCCCTCCTCCTCCTCTATCTCTTCCTCCTCCCTCAAGCACACCCCCTCTCCTAGGCCGCAGCATAGCAACCGAACATGGCGGCTGCGCAGGCGCCGCCAGTCAGTGGCCAGGATCGGCGGCGGCAGCAACAGGAGGCGATCTCGCGAGAGGCGAGGCCAAAACCCTGCCTCGCTAGCGCAGGGAGAAGTCGCACCAGTCGGAGCGCAGAGGGGCACGCAGGTGCGAGAGAGAGCGGCCTAGGAGGATTGGGAGGGCGGATTGGAGGGGGAGGCGGAGCGCTGTGGCCCCCGCCCCGCAGCCGCGTCGCGATTGGTTGTTTGGACTGCGACCCCTGCAGGGACCGGATTGTGGGCAAGAAGCGTGTGTTAAAAGGGAAAACCAGACCACCTGGCAGCAGGTCGCCCCAACCTCAGTGCTCCTGGAGGATATAGGTTTTGGGGGGCAGTTTTGAATCATTTCCTCTCCTAAACGTAGGCTCCAAAACAAAGCCTCAGCAACCAACCTGCGTTTATAAAACAAACGTTCCGGGGGTGCCTTCTGTGTGCCTGGAACGGTGTGCTTTTTAAAATTTAATTCCTTCTAATAACATGAATTTGGTGTTATCACGCCAGGGTTTTTAGCCAGGTGCATTATAATATTTCATTGGTGATACAAACTTATTGGTAATACGACAGTTGCCTACTGGCGAATGATCTCAGCTGAAATGGGGGAAGAAGGGATTTGGGGACCGCCACACTTCCTTTTTGCCCAATTTTTGTTAGAGCATCCTATCAGAGCCTACCTTTATAAAGACGATCTTTGAAAAACCACTTTCCCAGGCCGACAAAATGACTACAAATCAGGGGAATGTGAACAAATCTGGAAAAGATAGAAATTTCTATTGACTCTCTTCTCCCTCACACCTGTTAGTTTTTCCATTTGAAAAAGACAACTTGTCAATCCATGTTTCCAGCTTTACTTCCTTCACTTGCTTTTCTTCCCAGATCTCTGTTGTAGCCAGTGCTCATTCATTCCTCCCTAAATATGCATTCCTGCCTCTGACTCTCCATTTTCTGTCTTCGATCATGCCATTCCCTCTGCTAAAATGCTCTTCACCTCATTGTCATCTGTCAACATCCAGTCATCCTCCAACCAAAGATCATATGAGACTTCCACCAGAAATTGAATGTTTCATATAAATGGAATCATACAATATGTAATTTTTGTTTAGAGGCAAGGTCTCGCTATGTTGTCAGGCTGGTCTCCAACTCCTGGGCTCAAGAGATCATCTTACCTTAACCTTCGGAGTAGCTGGGATTACACATGTGAGCCACCTGGCTTACATGTAGTCTTGTGTCTGGTGTTAAGCAAGACACAAAAGTTCCTGAGTGGAACTTCCCCTGCAAGTCACCAGGATGGACCCTTTGAAGTTACCAATACTCACCATTATTCCTTGAAAAATCTGAGTTCACCTTAAATCTACCTGCCTGCAACCCTGGAAAGAGAAGAATCAATAATTGTCCTTAAAAAAAAGAGAGAGAGAGCTTTAGACTGTGCCCCAGGCTCACATGGGCCCACTGAAAATTGAATTGGGAAATAATAAATTAGTATATCTCACACTTTAATGTACATGCTGATCACCTGGAGTTCTTATTAAACTGCATGTCCTAATCCATTAGGTCTAGAGTGGGCCGAGACTCTGCATTTCTTTTTTTTTTTTTTTTTCAATAGAGACAGGCTCTCACTGTGTTGCCCAGGCTGATCTTGAACCCTCCTGACCTCAAGCAATCTTCCTGCCTTGGCCTCCCAAAGTGCTAGGATCACAGGAGTGAGCCACTGCACCTGGCCTAGAGACTCTTTCTAACAAGCTCCCTGGCTTTTGGACCACCCTGGAGTAGCAGGGGTGTAGACTACTGTTCCTTAAACTGGAGTCTAAGAAAAAATATATGCAAATTATCTACAAAATATGTAAATATTTTGCTCTTACTTAAATTATGTTCTTTTAAAAGTTAATATATTCTAGTCACTATGCTGGATCATTTGATGACCACCTTGTAACGAAACCCTGCACTTGATTTTGTATTTGGCACCAACCACAAATTTAATTTTCTGGGGCTAATGGGAAAAGAATAGAATACTTCTTGTGGAAAGGACAGCATTCTGGCTAAGTGAAGGTCATACGTCCTTTACGGCACACTGCACAAAAGTTTAACAGAAATTCAAATAGAGAAGAATGTTGAGATAATTAAGTCAATTATAAGCATGCCAAACAAAAAAGTGCATACCATAGCAGTGAGTTCCATATTCTCATATCAAAGGACAATTTAATTTCAGCAAAACAACAAATATCATTCACCACACATTACATACATCATATTAATTGAATTTTTTAAATTTGTGAATTTAATTTCTAAAATTGTTTTAGTTTTATAGACGTGAGCTATAAGAATAAGAAATTATTACCTAAAGTTTATGTATAATTAAGAGACATAATTAAAATGACTTAACAGTTGGAAGTTAGCAAGAATTTTTTTTTTCATTCAAAAGTGGCCTCAAACATTACTGGATATTGGCAGACACTGCTATTGACTGTTTTTTTTCCTTGTCTGCAGTCTGCCCTTGACTGTGCTTTGGGAGAGTAAGAGCAAAGGTTGTATCCACACTTGGAGGATGTTGGCAGGCGAGGACTGGCCGTTTTGCACTGTGTGGTCAATGGTAGGACCTCTCTTAACCCTGGGTAGCTACAGCCAGAAGGGAACAAGCATTTGTTCTTGCCTGTATGGGCCTTGGCAGTGACCCCAGGCAGCAGCCGTGGAGAAGAAACTTTGACTAGGCACTGTGGCTGACTCACCAGCCACCCACTATCAGTAACTGGAGAGGACTCCTTTGGAAGAAATGAGTAACCGTAGGATCACTGGGGATACCTAGGGAGAAGAACCTCAAGGGAAGGTTGGACTCTACTCGCTAGGTAGAGCTCAGAGTGGTATGAATTTTAACTTCAAAAAGCACATGACTTAAACTGACTTGATTTTGTTGCCTATGCTGGTGAGGTGGGACATACAAAGGTATACAGGCTTTCAGTCAAATGTGAGTCCTATCTAACCTGGTCCCCAACAGGAGACCTTGGTTAGGTACCTGTCTGCCTTAGCTAGTCAGTTAAGGGAGAATTTCATCTTTTTACCTGCCTGGAATCTTCATGCATAAATTAAAAGCAAAAGCAAGCAAATTTAAATAATTTAAACCTTTAAAGAGGTGTCACACATGTTTCCAATAAGTTCAGGATTCTGTAGCTTGGGCTTCCTTTAATCACAGAGCTGTGTTAAATATACTTAAAAAAATTCAAAATCCTATACCATATACCTCTGAGGCAGCTGGCCCAGATTTGTCACCATGTGAGCATGGCTCTCCCTCTTCATTTTCAGCAATTCTTTCCTTTTTTTCCTTTCTTGCTGAATAGCAGCAGAAGACCCATTAGCAATCCTGATATCAGGAACTCTACAAAAAAGTGTAAAATTTTAAAAATCTAAGACTTCTTCCTACTGTCAGTCCCACTCCCAAAAGGTGGGCACTATTGACAGTTCTTGTGTACACTTCCAGAATTTTCTCTGAATATATAAGCTAAACCTACATCTCTTTTCCCTACACACAAGGGATCATACCATATTTCACTTACAAATGTGTGTGGAAATAATTCCTTAACAAAACATGTAGATACATGTCATCTAAGGGCTGAGCCATAATATATTTAACTTTCTCTAATTAATGGGCATCAGGCTGTTTCTAGTACTTTGCTATTACAAATAATGCTTTAAAGAACATTTTCATCATAAAGCTTTGTACACATAATGAAGCATTTCTTTAAGACAAATTCGTGGAAATGCAATTGCTGGGTTGAAGTGTATGGCCATGTTTAACTTTGATAAATGCTGCCAAATTGACTACTGATTGCCTCACTGTGTGAGAGTTATTACTATTATAATCCACCTCTTCCTTATCGTTCTGGGTTTTGTATTTTTCACATTAAAAAAATCCCACATTTTCTTCTAGTACTTTTAGTTGTGTTTTTAAAATACTTAAAAATCCATGATCCTGATCTCAGGATTGCTAATGGGTCTTCTGCTGCTATCTGGGAAATAATTTTGGTGTAAAGGGATAGAGATGTAGCTTTTGTTTTTTTAAATAACTATCCAGTTGTCCTAATACCACCTTATGGAATAAACACACACCCACACACATACACGCACACACACACACACCAAATTGCTTTCATCAGATATGAAATTCTCAAAGTTTTTGTTGGATCTAGACTGTTTTTTTTACTTCATGCCATTGAACTATTTATTTACTCCATCTCTATTTTCATTTCTTGTTGCTGCTGTAACAAATTACCATAAATTTGGCCACACGTGGTGGCTCATGCCTGTAATCCCAGCACTTTAGGAGGCAGAGGCGGGTGGATCACTTGAGGTCAGGAGTTCGAGACCAGCCTGGCCAACATGGTGGCCAGTTATAGTATAGGTGGGGTTCCATCTATACTAAAAAAATACAAAAAATTAGCCAGACGTGGTGACACACACCTGTAGTCCCAGCTACTCGGGATGCTGAGACGGAGATTCACTTAAACCTGGGAGGCAGAGGTTGCTGTGAGCTGAGATCACACCACTGGACTCCGCCTGGGTGACAGAGTGAGACTCCATCTCAAAAAAAAAAAAAAAAAAAAAATACTCCCAAAAAACAAACAAGAAAATTACCATAACTTTAGTGGCTTAAAAGAGCACAAATTTATTATCTTACAGTTCTGGACATCAAAAGTCCAAAACAGGTTGCCAAGCTGTGTTCCTTGAGGAGGCAGGCTCTAGGGGAGAATCTGTTTCCATGCCTTTTCCAGCTCCTGGAAGCCACCTGCATTCTTTGGCTCATGGCTCCTTCCACCATCTTCAAACCTAGTAGCATGGCATCAAGTCTCTCTCTCATCATCTTTTCTGCCTTTTTTTCTCCCTCTTGCCTCCCTTTTATAAGGATCTTTGTGATTGCATTGTGTCTACTCATATAATCCAGGATAATATCCACATCTCAAAATCTTTAACTTAACCACATCTGCAAAATCCCTTTTACCGTGCAAGCTAACATTCACAGGTTCTATGGATTAGGGATCTTTGGAGGCCATTATTCTGTTGCTATGGTCTCTAATCCCAGGCTCTTTTACTATTGGAATTTATAATGAGTTTTAATATCTGAAAGAGTTCATTGCTGCTTATGACTTCTTTTTCCAAGATGAACATATTTTAATTATGTGAATTTAAAATATGTGAGTCCTTGATTGTGACTGAAATAATAAATTACATTGACAGCATATATAGGGTACCTAGTATAGCTGGTATAGATTATCTGAAAAAAATTATCCATTATAATTGCGTATATAGAATGTAATGTGTATATAGAAATGTGTTCTTAGGACACTGATTATACATATTACAAACCACTTAATCTGTATCTATTTCTTCTTAATGTAAACATTAATGCAAATTAGTCCTCATAATTTTCATTCATTTAAAAAAATATATTGCTCACTTACTATTTGCTAGGCACAAGAGGTTACCATTGCCCTCTAGTCAAGTATTTTTTATTCTTAGGATTGTGACTTATTAGTGGATTGTGAAATCAATTTGGTGGATCATGACTAGCATTTTGAAAAAAAAAAAGGAACTGGAATAGACTAGAAAATATCAGAGTGTATCACACAACATGAAGATAAGCATTGTACTGTGAAACTTTAACTTTGGTTATGTGTTTGAGCATTTGTGTGAATATAGATTGTAATATAAAATCTCTTTCTTACTTGGATGTGGCGGCCAAAAAAGTTTGAGAGCTTCTGGTCTGAAGGGAGAACTAATAAATAAATAAACAACACAAATTAGAATGAAGAGTGCTTTCATAGATTAAACTGTAAACTCCGTGAGGACAGAACCAAGGCTATTTTCACTCATCATGATTCCACCGCAGCTTAAACTAATGTGTCGTAGAACATCAGCCCTCAGTTACTGTTCTTGAATAGATGCATGAATGGTGTGGCCCTAGAGTGCTGGGGAAAGCCATGGAAGGAGATCAAACAACCAGCATGTTCTGTGCCTTACATTTTGCATGGTTTCCATTAGGAGTCTTGGACTGTGGGGACAAAGTTTGGTGAGGAAAATGATCTGATGTAAAATTAAAGACCACACAGTCTGTGAAAGGGAACCTTGAGGGACCTTGAGTGACATCTAGTGGATTCTTTGACCAACGGGGAGACACCAGCCTAAGGAAATCTCTTTCCCATTAGGTGACATGTTATTGAATATGCTGTTTGCTTTTGAGAGACAGAGAGAGAGTTGGGCTTCATCCATCCATAGTGCATAAATGTTACTTTATTTGTGGGTGAATATTGTAGGTTTATTAATCTGTGCCCTTTGTTTTGTATTGGTTTTGTAATAGGAGCTTTATCATCAGATTGGAAAATCTTGATTAAGCTTCATGACTTTATAATGTGTTACTCAGCACCTGGTACAGCACTGTCAGCTGTGTAATAAACGCCTGTTGTTGGCTGGCTGACATGTTTTAGTCATTCATTCAACCTGTGGTCATTGATTGGATACCACCCACATTAAGGATTTCATTCCTGGCTGGAAGTTAGAAACACCAAGGAAGTTTTCAGTAAATGCAGATGCCCTTGACACACCCTAATCCCACCTCACTTCTCATTTAATTGGTGAGGGTGGAGCTGAAGCTTCTCTCTATAAAGGGATATAAAGATTTATTTTTTTCAGCTCTCAAGGTGATTCTACTGTGCAGCCAGGTTAACATTTGGAAAGGCACTGAATGTCATACACCATCAATGTAAAACAGGGATCCCTACCCTCTGTATTGGTACTTCTCAAACTATCTGGGGTGAAAGACCAATTCACCATGGACCAATATTTTTGTAGAAATGAATTACTATAAAATGAAATGAAAAAACAAAAACATACAGCATAATAAAAAACAAACTCCAATATTTTATCAGATTCAACAGAAATTAATTACTCTGTCAAATTTCTCTAAAATGTTCTAACTGTTACTCTCAGTTTCTGGATTTATCTTGTTTTGGACCAGTGACAAACCATTTACAGCATGGCACTTTGAGTCATACTGCTCCATGTTACATTCTAGATGGAGATGGGGGCAAGGAGAAGACAGAGGAGATGCAAAACACACAAGTAACCGTAGTAGCAGGACACACAAATCGTTCTTATTGCATTTAAAGAGGAGGCCTGCTGACCTCTTAGTTAGTGCCTTCCATGTGGCAGAGCCCCATGGAGCCACCAGGGCCCAGAGCCTAGTCCTTGGCTTTACAGAGCCCAAATTTTGATCTTCTCAGAACACACACATTAATCAGGTACTTGGCACTGTCCATATGCTAAACTGTTTTTAAGAAACTGGTTATAAAGTAAAATCACTCTCTTTTTTAAAGCAAATATGCCTTTGGAAGGGACCAGATACTGATGTTTGCTATAATGACAGCCTCTTTCCAATATGGAGGTCTCCAGGCATGAGAAGGTTATTTAGGGAACATAGAATAGAGATCTCTCCCAGCCCCACCATGGAGCATCTCCCTCTAGTGATGACAGTACTCATGCCCAACTGATGCATGTGTCTGTCCCTTGGACAGTGCTTTATAAGCACAGACAGACTTTGACAGCCTGTCACGCTTCTAGGATGTTCCCTTCTGTCCATTGCCACCAAGCAGGCATGTTCAATGTACTGGTTTGAGTCAACAATTTCTCTGGTTTTAGCACTTCTAAGTATATCCCACATTACCGTGATTGGACTTCAGTGATCCCCAGATTATTTTCAGCAATAGATATGTCAACTATCTCCTGCACAGATTTGGTCCACAGATGACTCATCCATCCTGAGCTGGTCACTCCTTCTCACCTTTTTATATGCAGTCTTTTCCTTCTGCCTTTAATGTCCTGCCTTCCCTTTCTTTGCCAAATTCCTTCTCACCTTTTGGATTTCCGCTCTCAGACTGGATCCTCCCAGAAGCCACCTTGACCTCCCATCACTCAAGGCTCAATTCCCTGTGCCCAAGTAAAGCACACAGCCTGTGAGGCTGCAATGGCCAGTTTCCTCTCTTCTCTCCAGTTGACTTTTGTGCTCCTTAGAACAGTGATCCTGGCTTTACTCTTGGGTCCCCCGTAGCCATACATGTTAGAGCCTAAAATTAAAAAAAAAAAATTGTTGAAATAAACTGATTTTTCCAGCACCATTCTCAAAGGGTAATGTAATGGCAAGGGGTAGTACAGGAGATACAGCCAACTTCTAATCTTACGAAGCTTTGTGATGATGGTAGGAGAGAGAGGTGCAGTGTTTCTTGAAAGTCAAGCTGAAGAGTATGAACATTAACTGATAGATGATGAAGGTGTGTAAGAAAGGGAGTATGATGATAAAGTGAATGATTTAAGAAAAATTAATGTCATGGTATTGAGGAAGGAGAGATTACATTTGGGCAAGGATTGAACCTGGCACACTGGTTAAAACAGTGGTAGTATCTCCCCATGAGGGGCATCTCAGAATCACCTGAGATGCTACATCAATACCCTTCCTTTCCCCACCCAGTTTCGATGTGTCACCCGCACCCTTCTAGGTCCCATCCCTAGTTAGTAATCACTGCCGTGGGAACCTTTGCACTGAGGGGAGTCTGTCCTATGCCTGAGGTGTAGGGGAAGGAAATTCAAAAGTCTATTGTAATCTTGTAGATGTGAGATACTAGAGATTTGATGTGTTATCATCATATATTTAAACAGTTTAAATAACGTTTCCAATTTTATATGAGAACTTTTGCTGGAGGTAAAGCAAAACTTATAATAGATTATAACAAATGGTGATCTTAAAAGCTTATTGCTAGTCACTTGACTAAAATTTGTATTAATTTTCAGTAAAGGCTGTTGGCCCCCCTATTTATTATAGTTCCTGAATTTTCTACTGAATGTTGACAGGTTAACCCAGCATTTTACTGTGGCCTAATAATTTTCACTGGAAAAACCAACTAAGTTATCTAAACTATATTGTAGGCATTCAGCAAGTTATATACATTTTTATTCTTCAATCTGAATGTCCGGGAACACATTAAAACAAAAATTAAGGTTGTGCTTCACTCTTTTTAGGTTAACTTTCTCAGAATTAAAAGACAAACTGCCCATTATGAGTGAGACAAATGTCTCTTTCATCAAAATCAGTGACTTACAAAGTCTTGCAATTGCTGGTTCAAGTTTGCCACTTCTAGTTTCTAACTACTTTAGGTTCTTCTCCTGTCAATACTAGCACTAAGGATTATCGAAGTCACACAGTTTAGAACCCACCTTTTTTTTTTTTTTTTTGAGACAGAGTCGCAC
The DNA here is from genome assembly GCF_029289425.2 of Pan paniscus. Taxonomy (NCBI): domain Eukaryota; kingdom Metazoa; phylum Chordata; class Mammalia; order Primates; family Hominidae; genus Pan; species Pan paniscus. The sequence goes on along the minus strand of NC_073262.2, from coordinate 21,751,312 downwards.
TCTGCTGCCAGGCTGGAGTGCAGTGGCGCGATCTCGGCTCACTGCAAGCTTTGCCTCCCAGGTTCAAGCGATTCTCCTGCCTCAGCCTCCCGAGTAGCTGGGACTACAGGCACCTGCCACCACGCCTGGCTAATTTTTTGTATGTTTAGTAGAGACGAGGTTTCACCATGTTAGCCAGGATGGTCTCGATCTCCTGACCTCGTGATCTGCACATCTTGGCCTCCCAAAGTGCTGGGATTACAGGCGTGAGCCACCGCGTCTGGCCTAGAACCCAACTTTCTATCTGAGCATCAGGTTTCAGAGAGAGAGAGAGAGAGAGAAAGAGAGACAGAGAGAGAGTTGTAGGTGGAGGGCAGGGCAAGGCTTAAACGTGAGGCTTAAATTTTGTGTGCCTCATTCCTTCTTATTGATGACAATCTGACTATTAGGCCAGTCCGAACAGGTCTATATACCTTCCTGAAATACACACCCGGGTGTCCTCTGGTGTGCAAAAGAAGATACTATAATAATAAGAAAATCACATATAAATGGAATTTTCAATTACAGGAACTTGAAAGTACAGATGAGTCATAAAGATTTAATCCAATAGGAATTTGTAGGCTGTTAAAATCAAATTTAGAATTAAGTGAAGGAATTTGGGAATGGGCAAAAGATATACATAATATTTGACAAATCAATCTCAGAGAACATCAATTTCCTTTATTGCCCCTACTTCTATACTGCTTATTCTTAGATCCTTGTTAATCCTGGAAGGGCATCAAGGGGGTCAGCCTGCGTCTGTTGTGGGGTGTAGGGTCCAAAGAAATGCTCTTAGTCATTTTGTATTCACAATGATTCATTTCTTGGGAACTGATGAAAACTTATTCTAAAAGCCAAGTTGGGGTCGGGCGAGAGAGAATAAGTACAAGTGCTCTGGCAGGCTAGAAATAACTTACAGAATCAATAGTTTCCAAGTTTCTGACAGAGCCAGGTTAAGGATGTTGGAATTGCAGCAGTTGTACCTACTTGCTAAAGCTGACACATACATCCTTAGACAAATGCACACTTACATTAAGGATGCTGAGTTGAATTGTCAAGGGTCCTCCATCCCAGGACTTAAAAAAAAGAGTCCTGGGAGAACAATTCTGATGCCCAACAAAAGGGAATAAATAAATTGAGTTATGGTTTAGCCATGCACACATAGAATGGTATTCAAGTATTACAAATAATGCTTATAAGTTTTACTGACATGAAAAAATACTTATGCAATATTAATTTTAAAACTGCAAAATTAGTATATGTAGTATTAGCTCTGCTTAAGAATGGCATGCATAGGGAGGGATGAACAGGTGCAGCACAGGATTTTGAAGGCAGGAAATTATTCTGTATGATACAATAATAGTGGATACACATCAGTATGCATTTGTTAAAACCCATTGAATGTACAACACAGTGAAACCTAATGCCAGCTCAAACTGAATGCATCAATATCAGCTCCTCAGTTGTAACAAACACACCACACTAATGCCTGATGTTAACAATAGGGGAAACTAGGTGAAAGGGGAGGGGAGAGGGAATGTATGGGAACTCTTTGTACTTTCTGCTCAATTTTTCTGCAAACCTAAAAGTGCTCTAGAAAATAAAGTCTACTGTATTTTTAAAAGACTGAAGGGAAATACAACAAAATGTCAGCCAGAGTGTGCCATCCTATAAGATAGTGATAAGCTCAGATTTCCTGAGATCAAATTCTGTCTCCTCTACTTACTGCTTAGATTAAGTACTTGAACTGTCTGTGTTTCAGTTTCCCTGTCAATTAAAATGGGAATCATGATAGTACTTATCTCATAAATTTCTCCAGTAAATCCACATTATTTTGATAATTATGAAAAACTATACATGCATTGTATTATAAATTATATATATGGAAAATTATGTGTGTATATAGTTTGTATTAGTTGTCTATTGCTGCTTAGCAAGTTACCTTGGCATAAAACCCCAGTAAACTGTTACCTCACAGTTTCTGTGGGTTGGGAAAGCGAGAGTAGCTTAGCTGGGTGGTTCTGGCTTAAGGTCTGCTGTAAAGTTGTGGCCAGGGCTGCTATCATCTGGAGCTGAAGGCCAGAATGGGGCTGGAGGATCTGTTTCTGAGATGGCTCACTGCATGGCTGGCCAGTTGGTATGGGCTTTTGGCAGAAGGTGAAATTCTTCATAGTGCTGTTTGAGTGTTCTCACAACATGAGGGCTGGCTTCCTGCAGAGAAAGTGATCCCGGAGAGGGCAAGGTGGAAGCCTCCATAATTTTTTACGCCCTCGCCTTGGAACTCACCATCATGCCTACAATATTCTATTTGTTACACAAGTCAGACATATACATTGTAGGAGAGAATGACATAAGGGTGTAAATACCAGGAGGCAAGGATTAGGACCATCGTGGAGGCTGGCTACCATACATGTACATATGTGTATATCTGTATAAGTCAATGTGTCTGTATATGCCTGTGTCCGTGTGTGTGTGTGTATTTGTCACCCTGCTGAAGCATTATCCCAGTGCACCTGCATGTACATTCTTGTCCTGTGTATTCTATTGAAGCAACCCCCAAAGCTTTTTTGGCTGCCTAGCACTTGGTCTTAGCAACCTCTTTCTTTCCTTCCTTCTTTCCCTCTCATCCTCCTCCCTTTCTTTCTTCAAGAGATGCTCATTGTATACCTATTAAGTGGCAGTGAGCCATCTCTGTCCACCCCTCTGACTCTACCTCTCCTGCGCTTGCCTTCTATGCCTGCCTGTTCTCAGATGCCCTTCCACCCTCCCCCCCCAGCTCTGGTCCCTGCCCACCGCCCACCCCATCTGTGCATGGAGTACTCAGAGCGCCTAGGCTAGCTGCAGATCCCTTGTTATGCTAATGCATCAGTCCTCCTGTTGCCGTTAACAGGCAGCTGAGACTGAGTGTGACGCTTAGCACGATAGCTGGGAAATCACAGAAAAACACACCCAGAACAGCTCAAGAGTGACTATTCACACAGATCAAAGAGCCTAATATTTTATTCTGAGGTTTTCATTCTCTTATAACCATAAAACTCCGAAGCTCAGTAAAAAGTCAGCTTGGATAGCTTACTATGATTATTAACAATAGACCACTAATAAATACATGGTCTGTAAGGCACTTAGGGGCTCACAAAGGGGAACGGCTGAGACACACGGGTCAGCCTCAGCCTCCTCAGTTCAGCAGGGGGGCTCCTAAGAGACCTGCACATAGGCAGAGAAGAAGCAAAAATTAACAAAAGAATCCAAGAGACTGAGATAGTCCCTTCCGCATTTGGCAGAAAACCTAAACTACAGTGACTCATACAAGGAGAGGTTCGTGTCCCTGTCCTGTGAATAATTGAGGGAGGCGCTCCTGGGCTGGCATAGTGGCCCTGCTCTGTGATGTCCTCAGGGACCCAGGCTCTTTCCAGCTCCTGCTCTGCGATCCCTAGGGTGTGGCTCCCATCTTTATGGTCTAAGTTGGTGATTAGGTCTCCAATGCATCCATATTCTAGGCGGCCACTGGAGGAAGAGACAAAGAAATGGGGGCAAAGGCAGGTGACTGCAGCTCAAAGGAGAGTTTCCTGAAGCTGGCACATGTCACTTCATCACTGGCCAGGGCTCAGTCATGTGGCCACACCTTGATGCAAGGGAGCCTGAGAAGTGTGGCCTCCACTGCAGGGCTGCAGTGTTCCCAGCTGAAATGTGAGGCTTCTGCACTTCTAATACTGAGGGAGAGGGGAGACTGGGAACTGGAAGATCCGTAGCAGCATCTGCCACAGTGGAGACGGACGAATCACCAGCAATCCAGACCTCAGGCCCCTCCCCGTTCCAGCACATCTCTATCTCCCTCTCACACACAGCATTTCCACTGTGTGTCACAGTTGACAGAGAGCTGTCATGTATGGGACCCATTTTAAATGTACTGCATTTTGATTTTATTAACATATTAAAAATTTATTACATACAAGGCAAGCATGTCCATTGGCAACTGCTCCCAAGCTTGGGCCCTCCTCATTGGCCATGAGTTGACTGCTGTGGTCAGGTTGGCATGTGTTCTTCCCAGGCTCTTTCTATCAGGCACGCCTTGAAGAGCTGCTGCTAGCATTGGGGAGAGGTCTGAGGTCTCCACAGAAGGGGCTCTACACCCTGTGCCTAGCATCCAAAGACAGTTACTTAAACCACCAGACAACATCCCCCTACCTGTTCCTTGCTGCCTTCTCTCAACCCTCCTGGTCTTCATTGAATCCTCACGTGGCCCCACGAGCTTGGAGATCTGGGCCAGTTGCTCTGGTTGAAGCAGGCTCTCCCCTTAATTTTCATTTCTCCTTCTTGGATCAGGTCTTTTACCAGGCAACTGTCAGGATAACACATGCCCTGGCCCCATCTTAACCTGTGCTCTGAGCCTCCCTTTCGACCTGGACAAACTGGGTTGCCCTCCTCATCAAGGACAGCATCTGCACACTGGCAACCGTTATTGAGTGCTTGCCCCCTACCAGGCACTGCTGTCTGCACTTTGAAGGTCTTAACTCCTTTGCTCCTCTCACCCACACAGCTAATAAGCACAGCTTTGCTAACAATGCCAGGCTCTGGGCCTGTCTTGGAAATACTGGTTCTGTGGAAGGAAGTTGGGCTGTGGAGTACAACAGATTTATTTGCTGTATGTTCTTAGGCAAATTACTCAACCTCTAAAAATGGATTATTGACACCTGCAAAGTGTGAGGAACATTAAAAGAGATGGCATACAAAGCACTTAGCCTAGTGCCTGGTACATAGTGTTATTAATTAATGGCAGTACTTGTTTATGAAGATAAAAAGTAATTCAATAGTGTCTGATGGGAGAGTAGATTATTTTAAGATCCTGCCCAATGCTCCATCAAGTCACTGCAGAGTGCCTGGGGTGGGGAGGAAATACCCTTCCATGTACTCTCTCTTCAACCACTGGTTTTCCTTGCTACTACAATTGGGTCTTTGCCCTAAAATTTTTCCCTTTTTCTTTTAGTGCTTTAAGACATTTCTGATTTAAGCATGCTTTGGTAGGAGATCGAGAATTTTTCCAAGTCTGTTTGGGCTTGCAGCATTTGGAATTATCGTGCATATCAGAATCTTTCCACATATGAATGTTTTATATGCTTAGGTAATAAGAAAGGGAAGGAAAGATTTTACAGAATCACAGATGTAGTCTTAATGGGAAAAGAGCAAGAGAAACATCAACCAAAAGAGGAGAGAATTGGAACTATATCTTCATTTGGTTTATAGGGAAGAGGAAGCATGTGCCACTATAAAGTGTGATCATTATGGTGTGCCTTTTTTTGTTGTTGTTGTTATAAGAATTCCAGAGTCTACACATTCAAACTAGTACAGTCTTCCAACTTAGTTATTTGGGGAAGTTATATGTGTTTCCAACAACTTGACAATTTCTCAAATATTATCAACTGATATCTCATTTTATCACTACCATCCAGGTTCCTGTATGAGAGGGTACCAATATCTGTCCCTTGTAGGTACTCTGTCATCCCAACCCGTATTCTTAACCAATTCTGGTTGAAGAAGAAGATAAACTAGGACTTCTAAACCCACCAGCACTTGGCTTAGTTAAGTGCCTTCTCTGTGCCAGGCGTCATGCCAGGATCTGGGTTTGCAGAGGTAAATATAACACAGTCCCTGCCCTAAAGGATTTTGGAGACCAGAGAAGGGATGATCTAAAAGCCTGTACACGTATTCTCCCTCTCTTTGCCAGGGGTAAAATTTCCAAGTGTTCATGGAGTTGAGACCAAGCAGTGAGAGAACTGTCTGTATTGACATAAAGCACACACTGCAGTCCCTGAGTCATCCTGGGGCACCACTACAGTCATCCTGGGGCACCTATGGTTGTTGCCAGATTGGCAAAAATCCAAACCAAGAAGAACTAGGTAAATGCTGTGACTGTGGAGCACTTTGCTCCAGCTAAAAGTCAAGTTTACCTGAAGGGCAGCCACAAGTGCCTCTGGCTTGAAGCTCCTCCAAAATGAAGGCATTGTGAAATGGGAATTTTGAAAAAGGCAAAAATGTCAATCTCTTTGAAGTAATTTCTAAACTCCTTAATTTACAGAATGATAGATTTAATTTTGGTCTGAATTATTTTGGTATCAATGATGTCAAAGCAATTTGTCCCTGGATCAATTCAGTGAAGAAAAAGCATCTTCAATGTATCAAGAGGTTGGTTTTTTTGTGTGTGGTAGAGGACATTCTATTGCTTTTATACTAACATTCTAGAAATTAGTCCTTATATTTTATGTTTCCTCCAAATCATTTGTAACATATTTATTAAAAACTCCAAGTGTACTTTCTGGTACATACAGTTAAAATAAATGCACTAATTTAAATGATCAACAGTTATGAAGAGGCAGGGTCCCTTAGTGGGTAAGAGTATAGTTTCTGGGCCAGGCGTGGTAGCTCACACCTATAATCCCAGCACTTTAGAAGCCCCAGGCAGGTGGATCACTTGAGGTCAGGAGTTCAAGACCAGCCTGGCCAACATGGTGAATCTCCATCTCTACTAAAAATACGAAAATTATCCAGGCATGGTGGCACGCTCCTGTAATCCCAGCTACTTGGGAAGCTGAGGTAGGAGAATCGCTTGAACTTGGGAGGCGGAGGTTGCAGTGAGCCGAGACCGCACCACTGCACTCCAGCCTGGGTGACAGAGCAAGACTCTGTCTCAAAATACAAAACAAAACCAAAAGAGTATAGTTTCTGGCCCTACTCTGCAAGGATTCAAATCTCCCTTTGCTACTTACTATCTGTGCGATTTTGGATGGGCTATGCGAACCCCCGTGCTTGTTTCTCCATCCATAGAATAAGAATAACGGTATCTACCTCATAAGATTTTTATGAAGATCAAAGGAACTAACAACATAAAGCACCTAGAACCATCCTGGCACAGAGTAAGATCTGCTCTATAAGCAGTAGCTGTTATCATTGATTGGACACTTACCATATGCCATGCCTGTTATATATATCACTGAATTTACACCTCCCAACTCCCCTCTGAGCAAGTATTAGTATCCCCATTTAGCATATAAGGAAACTTGAATTTAGAGGTTTCAACAATTCAAATCAGACACACAGTGTTTCAGACTGAAGCTTAGTCACATCATTACATAATGGTCTCCCAAAATGGAGCTGGACAAATCAAAGAGAGTTATAAAAATGCAAGCAACCCAAGTTATTAAAGGTAAAACATTTTACCTATTAAAATGCAATGTAATGTCTTTCTGTCTCCAGCTAGAGTGGAGAGAGCCTAAGCCAATAAGGCTGAAAAGATGGGCTGCCTTTGCATTTCTATGTCATGAATTATGTGTTGGCATCAGAGAAGAGCCATAGAAGGCTTCTAAAGAGTGGAGAAATGATCATCTCCGTATTTTATAAAGACCACCATCATGATGGTGACACATAGGCTGGGGGGTAGGGTGAACATAAAGGTGGAGGATCAGTTTCAGACCCTTGTAATGACCCAGAGAGTTATGATATATGTTTGAGTCTGGGTGGAAGTTGTGGATATACAAGAGAACAGAGATACCTGAGACACCAGGTAAATAGAAACAATATGACTTGATCTATCTATTACATGGCGGAACCCAGGTTTCTGGCTTGGCCAAGTGGCTGGTTAGCTGGTAGTGCCAGTCACCAAGATGAGGAGGCACAAGAGAAAAGGCAAGTAAGAGAGTATGATTAGTCCATTTAGCAGAAGTTGAGCCGGGCGTAGTGACTAATACCAGCAATCCCAGCATTTTGGGAGTCCGAGACAGGAGGATCAGGAATATGAAACCAGTCTGGGAAACATATAAAAACCATCTCTACAAAAAAAAAAAAAAAAAAAAGCCAGGCATGGTAGTATGTGCTTCCAGTCCTAGCTACTTGGGAGGCAGAAGTTAGAGGACTGCCTGAGGATTTGAGGCTGCAGTGGGCTATGATGGTGCCACTACACTCCAGCCTGGCAACAGAGCAAGACCCTGTTTCTAAATAAATAAATACAAGTAATTGAACTTGAGAAGCCTGTGAAATTCTATCCAAAAGTCAATTAAACATACAGATCTGCAGCTCAGGTCTCCAGCCTGCACTGGAATTAGAGATCTGAGATGGTAGTGCACGTCGTAAGGATAGTGTCTGGAGAGAGAAGAAAGGAAGTAAAGGGAAGAACCCTGGGAATAAGCCCCAACATTTGGGAATAGGCCTCTGTGGTAAACCAGCCTGGAGACTGAGCAGCCAGAGAGCTCAGAAGAAGGTGAGGAGAGAGTAGGGCCCCAGGCACCAAGGGGGAGAGTCTTGGAAGACTGTGAAGGGGTTGATAGTGCCATGTGTCACAAAGCTGAGTAAGCTGTGAGTGGAAAAGTGTGCAAGGGAGTGGGGAACTTAATATTCATTCATGACCTTTGCCAGACAGTTTCAAGGGAGAAACTGGGGTGGAAGCCAGATGTCAGGGAGTCGAGGAGGGAGTGGGAAGTGGGGACTTTAAATGAAGACAGGTGACAAGGCACTTAGCTGATTAAAGAAGGTGAGAGAAATAGAAAGAGCGGACAGAATTGGGGGGAAGCTTTGGTTAGAACATACATAGTTCTAATAATACTGTGTCTGGCCAGGTGCAGTGGCTCATGCCTGTAATCCCAGCACTTTGGGAGGCTGAGGCGGGCAGACTGCTTGAGCTGAGGAGTTCGAGACCAGCCTGGGCAACATGGCAAAACCAATGTATTTTCGCTAAAAATACAAAAAATTATCCAAGCATAGTGGCACATACCTGTAGTCCCAGCTACTTAAGAAGCTGATCACCTGCGGTGATCACCTGAGCCTGGGGGGTTGAGGCTGCAGTGAGCCATGATCACACCACTGCACCCCAGCCTGGGTGACAGGAGTGAGACCCTACCTCAAAACAATAATAATAATAATAATAATAATAATACTGTGTCATGGGATTCAAGTCTCCATAAGGGTCAATTGATATTCTCTTCTTGAAAACCTGTAGTAAATAAATCCCAAACCCAAGGTAACCATTTGGTAAATGAAACGTGTGTGCTTTCCTAGCTTCTCTGGGATTTGGGAGCACCCTGAAGGGTTGCGATAGCTCCATCCATAGCCTACTCAACCAGCATTATGTTGGCCCTTTCTTCTTGCTAACAGAACCCAGTGTTGTTGATGTGGCCATTTGCCCAGCACCACAGTAGACACTGTGCTTGTTGTAAGACAATCAACACAATGTGGTTTCTCTTTGCCAGTGACTGGTCTAGGGGTGTGTGCGACCCAGTCCTAGCCAATGGGATGTTGGAGGACATTTTCTGAGGACTTCTAGAAAAGATTCCTCCCTCTTCCTCCCAATCACCTCATTCCCTCACTATAAAAAGAGAGAAAAGTGAGGAGAAAGCCTTTTTTCCACCTATCCCTTTCCATTCTGTTTAGGGCATAAAAATAATTGCAAGGAAATTCAACAAAGTTCTTTTTCCAACAATGATTCCCTTGATGCAGTCTTAGAAAAATCAATTTTAAAATTATTTCAGAAGCAAATTTTTAGGTGCTCTTGCTTTGCAGGTATCCTAAGCAGACATTTATTTAGCTTATTAGACACTCTAACGCTGACCTTGAGCGAATTTCTTAACTTGTATGAGCCTCAGTTTCCTCCTTGATAACCTGGGGAATGAGAATAGCTACCACATGGGCCTGTTGTGGGAACTGAGATGGGGCGTGCAAAGTGCCTAGCATAGCAATGATAGTGCTTGACTCCTATTTTCCTGTGAGTTCTTTTTTTTCCTTTGAGATGGAGTCTCGCTCTGTTGCCAGGCTAGAGTGCAGTGGCGCAATCTCAGCTCACTGCAACCTCCACCTCCTGGGTTCAAGTAATTCTCCTGCCTCAGCCTCCCAAGTAGCTGGGATTACAGGCAGGCACCACCACGCCTGGCTAATTTTTTTGTATTTTTAGTAGAGCATGGTTTCACCATATTGGCCAGGCTAGTCTTGAACTCCTGACCTCAGGTGATCCACCCACATCGGCCTCCCAAAGTGCTGGGATTACAGGCATGAGCCACCGCGCCCGGCCTTCCTGTGGGTTCTTTACACACACCCTCACTAGGAAAGACTAGGAATGGCCAGGGCTACCAGTAAATTACTGATAGCCAGTGACCTCCCCAAGGGACCCTAGAACCCGGGATCCCACTTTCCACACCTGCAGGTCACCCGTTGGCTGCCAGATCCATGTCAGGTTCCTTCGAGTTCAGCTGCAGCCTGCTGACTTGGGCACTTCCCCCAACAGCCTGCTTGGCTGACCACATCCCCCAGATGGTTCCAAACTGTCAGCCTTTTGAGCCCACAGACACGGTGCCCAGACCTTGTGTCCCCTCCCTGCACCAGTGCCTGTGGTGCCCAGTTTCTCCAGCCCTTGCCAGCCTGTTCCCAGCTTCTGGCCCTGCCTGCTGCATGGTCAGCAGAATTCTCCTGGGCCTCATCCTAGACCTGTGTTACAGCAGGTGACAGACAGTCAGTCCCACTCTCTGACTAATAAGCCACAAAATAAACCTTGTGTCCAGAAGGCAACATCTACCTAATCTATACCCTTAGCTACTTTGCTGTCCCTTGAGGGAAGAGGACAGGCGCCTCTGTCTGACGTCTGTGTCTCTGTCTTTCATCCTCAGCTTAGAGACACAGTGCTGAGTAATGAGAGTTTGTGCTGGGGCTAAGACAACAACAAAAATCCCAGCTTCAGCACTTTATTACAGTGCTGAATTACTTAATTCGAGTGAGCTATTTAACCCTTTAAATCATTACAACATCAATAACAATAGCACCTAATATTTATTGGTTGCATATTTGTCTGCTAAATGCTTTGAGAGGCATTCTCTCAATCCTCTCTGTTACTATGAGAGAGGTTTCATTGTTCTCTCCACTTTACAGAGGAGGGACCCGAGACACAGAGAGTTAAGTAACTTGCCTGAAGTCACTGCTGCTGAGTAGAGGAGCTAGATTTGCCTGATTCTGGAGCCCAGACTCCCTGGGACTCAACTTCCTCATCTGTGAAATGTGGACAGTAAAAATGACTTCACAGGACTGAGCAAGAATAAGAGACATCACTTCTACAGGGTCCCTACTAGATGCTCAGCAATGCTAGGGGAGCAATGCCCGGCTCCCCTAGCTATCATAAAGGACTCAACTTCCTCATCTGTGAAATGTGGACAGTAAAAATGACTTCACAGGACTGAGCAAGAATAAGAGACATCACTTCTACAGGGTCCCTACTAGATGCTCAGCAATGCTAGGGGAGCAATGCCCGGCTCCCCTAGCTATCCTAAAGGAGTCAACATGAGCCATTGAGATGTCGGCTCTCAGTAAAGATTTGTCCCCACGGCAGACATTTCCTAAGATGAACTGATTTGCAATGGGAATTGCAGCTGATGACCTGGAAGGCCTTCATCAGCCCTTCTGAAAGAGATCTTGCGGATGCCAGCTCCTTTTCAACTCAGGACATGGAACATGCAGACACCAGCCCTGCTGCTGAGAACAATGTCTGTCAGAAACATGCTTTCCCTGAGAGGACAACCATTATTAGTGGGGCAGGACACAGACTCTTTTTTGAGACAGAGTCTTGCTCTGTCACCCAGGCTGGAGTGCAGTGGCACCATCTCAGCTCACTGCAAGCTCAGCCTCCTGGGTTCACACCATTCTGCTGCCTTAGCCTCCCGAGTAGCTGGGACTACAGGTGCCCACCACCATGCCCGGCTGATTTTTTGTATTTCTTAGTAGAGACGGGGTTTCACAGCGTTAGCCAGGATGGTCTCGATCTCCTGACCTCGTGATCCGCCCGCCTGGGCCTCCCAAAGTGCTGGGATTACAGGTGTGAGCCACCGTGCCCTGCCAGGACACTGACTCTTTAGCCAGGTCTATGGGGATGAGGGGAATGTAGATACCAGTTGTGTGTGAAGCTCCTCAGAGTTGACTCAAGCGTATCATTTAGAACTGCACAGAAAAATTACTTTTTTGAGAAAGACTCAAAATTACTAAAATGGAACTTCTTTCTTTCCAAAATGTGAGAGCAAAGTACTGTCAGACCGACCTCCACTCTGGTTTTCCCCACCCTCTCTTAACATCATTTAGAGGCTTGTTTTTTACTCTTCCTTCCCCCATTCATGTCTTTCCTGGCTATTTTGGGAATAATGTAATTTGGAGTGGGATGTTTTTTTCTTTCTCTTTTGGTCTGTGCAAGTGGTCTGCAGGTTTATTTTATTCCAGATGTTTCTCCCCAACCTGCCTTTTGAAAGAAACCCAGAATTATTTTTAAACAGAATTTGGAGGCTTCCAAATACAACAAATATTCGAACTGCCTGTGGATTCCTACATTACAAGTCCTTGCTTTGTGGTGGGGAGAACAGAGGCTATGGAGCCAATGGTTCTGGGGACATAGGAGGCCTCAGAGGCCTGCTGCGTGGGCCTGAACTGCCTTCTCTTGCTTTCTCTTCTCCGCTTCCTGGGCATCAACCCAAGTGCCCTCTGGCTGCCCCCTGAGATGCCTACCTGAGGAACCCACTTCTATCCCAGGAAACACACTGCTTAGCTCTTCTGCTGAATTTTGCCAGCACCCCTTTCTCCCCAGAAGCTACCCTGACAGAGAGATTCATATTAAGATAACACCATAACACTTCATACATTACCTCCTTTCCCACTTCCTACATTACCAGGGACCCTCAATGCCTTGACCCAGTGGTTTTCAACTCTGGCTGCACACTAGAATCATCAGAAGAACTTACTGAGATATGGATGTTCGAGCCCCACCCACCCAGGTCTGAGGGTTAATGCTCTGGAAACTGGAAACTAGATTAAAAAAAATAGTTTCTACTTTTAATTATAAAGGTAACCTGTATTCATCGGTCTTGTTATTGCCGTTAAGGTAAACATTACAGAAATGTTTTAAGCAAAAAGCAAAAATATCCCCTCCCTCCTTGATATTCCAGTCCTACTCTTCAGGAGCAAACACTGTTAATGGTTTCATGTGTCTCCTTTTGGAAGTTGTCTGTGTATTTTGCTAAATCATATATGTTTATTTTTTACACCTATGTGATCAAATTATCACACTTTTGCATCCCCAATGAACCTTGGAGAACTTTCCACATCACTACAAACTGAGCGATCTCATTCTCCCTGAGGCTTACGTCACTTTGCTGCTGTCGGGGGCCACAGCTCTCTGATTGACGAGGAAGCTCAGGCTGCTGGGGAGGATCGGCTGGAGAGGAGGCCCCTTCACAGGGGAAGGTGGTCAGCTGTCTCTAACATCTCCCCTAACTTCCAGAGCCTCTTAAGAAAATGCATTTTGGAGAAGGAAAGCTTTTCCCTAAATTGTACTCAGAGTGTAGGCTGATTGTGTGAAAATGCCTTGATAGAACTTTAGGTCTTCTGTTGAATTTCTTCAGCATCCCTTTTCCCTAGGGGCTAATGGGAATGACTGTCTATAAGCTAAAACCATAGCACTAAGATAACGCCACAGCCTGTCACTCCTCCCAGGTGATACGTGTACGACAGCCTGTGTAAACTGCAGAAAAACACATACTTTGAAGAAGAACTTCAAGTACATCCTGGCCCTCAAATGCTTTATTTAAGTATGGGCCTCAGGAACACTCTAGAGGACCTTGGGAGGAGAGGTTTACCTGGATAGTTCCCCAGTAGAAACACAGGAAAGAGTGGGCACATCTCAGGGCGATGGTTTTGAGAATGAATCAGTGACTTCACAGAGATGACAAGACTGGCATAACATGCAATTTGATTTCTTACTTAAACTAATGTCTAGTTTCCCACTGTGTAAGAGCGGTTCCCCTCTGACTTTTTGGACTGTGTTCACCACCCTTTTCCGTAGGGTGAAGGTAGAGAGAAAGCCTCCCTGTAGTCTGGCTCTGTCACTGCCTTGCATGTGATGTTTCCTAAGTCTTGCAACCTAACTGGGAACCAGTCTCCTTATCTAGGAAATGAGGCCAGTACAATAGATGATTTTCTTTTATAAAACCCAGGCGGGTCTGAAGGTCAGATGATTTTTAAGGTCCTTCCTGGCTTTAAAATTCTAGGTTTCATGACTATGACCACCCACAAACCATACAGGAATTTTTTTTTTAAGCCACAGCTGAATTTAGTTCTTTGGAAAAGAGGCGGTGGAATCGCATTACCCAGCTGGGTGCTTCCTATTTAATCTGCTGTTTTCCTGACTCGTGTAGCTCTTTTCCTCCCAAAGCTTTCTGTGAGCCTGTAGCTTGACAGCATCTAGCCTTGATGGTTGGAGCTTTCTTTTTTCCATGATTACCACCACCCTGCTACTTATCTCACTAGGATATCATCCAATTTAATGCATTGTAATAATAATTATGTCTTATATGTACATAAGCTTTAACAGTGCACCAAGAACGGTATTTTAGAAAGCACATGGGTTTTTTAGCAAGACATTGTCAGAGTTTGAATTCTGCCTTGTAGCAGCTGCAAATTTGGTTGCAAACACAAACTGTTTCTGGTTAACTTTAGCAGAGAAGGAATTTACGTGAGGAGCAGTGGGAAGCGCATGGAATCATGGGGCCGCTGGGAGGCCTTGGCGGGGGCAAGACGTAGAGGAGGACAGGCACAGTCCAGAGGCCACCTTGAGAGCCACCGACTTGGGAGGGGCACTTGTCACTGCTGTTCACAGCCACCTCATCTAATCCCTAAATGACCATGTGCTTTGGCCTGTCTCCCTAAAGGGTGAAAGCTTTAAGCAACTAGAGAGCGGAAAGCTTCCCCTTCAGCTTGGTTTCTGTACTGGGCAATGGAATCTTCTGTAGCGGGCAAATGGAACACTTACCCTGATGTTCCTCCCAAATAAGAAGTACTGTATATCCACAAGTGGACATCCAATACAAAGAAAAAGAACCTTGATGCTAACCTGACATCATATACAAAGATTAACTCAGGTTGGACCATAGACCTAAATATAAGATTGAAAACTGCACAACTTCTACAAGAAAGCATAGAATAAGTATACCTAGATGCTGAGCAGCCAGAATGACCAATGTCCACCACACGGTTCCACCACCTACTACTACTAGCTGTGTGACTTGGTCAAATGAGGACAATCCCTGTCTCCAGGCAGCTGGGTGGATCCAGTGGGAACCTGAATAAACCCCTCAGCCTGGGCCCTGCCCTCTGCGTAGGGATGTTCTCCAGAACTAACCTGCAGTGTGGACATTCCCGAGCATGTCCCAGCCTCCAGGTGTCCCTCTGCCAGGAGGTGGGGTGCATTCCGAGAGGGGACAGACCATTTTGACACCTCTTGTCTTTTGCAGCTTTGAGAGCCCTGAGATTCAGCCCCTGCTTGGGACATAGTAGCTATGGGGAGGGTCTTCTTAGGCAGTGAACCGAGAAAGAAGGTTGCATGGGGTCCTCTTGAGACACACCTAGGCACTCTGAAAAATATTTCAGTGAAACTTCTATGGGGAAGTGCTGGAGGCCTGTGTCAGCAGGTGGGAGGCCCCAGTGAAATCTGTTAATGTGGATTCATTTGTCCCTCTGGTGCTGGGCCTGAGCAAATTTGGGATGCACATACATCTTTTCATTGGATTCTTGTTATATCCCTTTGAGGTCAGCATAGCAAGTACTGTAGACTCATTTTTTTTTTTTTCTGCAGAGGAAGAAACTGAGGCTAAAGAACAAAAACTTGCTGAAGGTCACTCAGCTTGGGCTGTGGGACTTGTTTTCCTGCCCCGAGCCCAGCGTCCTTCCCACCATCCAACACTGTTTCCTTTCTTGGTACCTCCATTATTAGAACACCTGGATATTCTTAGCTAACAATGGATGACATAAATAAACACACGGTCATTTCCCCACATTTCCGCACAGGTCCTCTGCAGATGGCAGAGCCCTTTCTCTAAATGCATGGCATGAAAAGGCATTTCAAAGGTTGGAAAGAGAGCTTCAGCATTAATCATGATGGGACAGCGGAAACTGGCTTTGCAAGGGATGGACTGGACTTCAGGGAAGATGGACAGCCTGAGCTCACTTTCAGGAGAGCTCACTTTCAGGAGATCAGTCAGGGCTGTCATTCCAGGGCCTGGGTGGAGGGCTTCTGCTGTGCCAGGGAACAGGTGTCTGGACTTGGTCTCCCAGGGCGAGCGCCGTCTGCTGCCAGTCCTTGCAGAGACTGGACTGTAGCTCTGAGTGCATGATTTGTAGGCCAGGATCCTCCCCTGCCCCTGAGGCTGAGGCCAACATGGGGGTGGCTGCCTTTAAGGCTGGTCTGGGATTGTCCATGTACTTACTGAGCCAAGGAGGAAGAACCAAAATAGATGCTGGGAGAAAGCAGAGGTCAGAGGCTCAGAGAGGCAAGTCCTGTGTCAGGCTGGAAGGGGATAGTAGAATTGGGGGTGTAGCGGGGGATGGTGTCAATAGCCAGTGGGAATGAGGACTAAGGGAAGAGCCCATCTCACAGGACTCCTGGGCCTAGCAGAGGGTAGGTGATCAATGACTATTTAAGTAATTAATAGTTCAGCAACAAAGGACAGTCTTGTGGGGGTAGGGGCAGCTCCTAAAAAGGGCTGTGGTAGGAAGGGTGGGGCAGGAAGGTCTATGTGGCTGAGCCCCTCTGGGACCCTCAAACTCCAGTGTCAAGTCTTCTGTCCTTTTGAGCCCAAGTGACACCACTGATTTTTTTTTTACTCTATCTTGAGGGAGAAGCAGGCCCCCCACAAAGGACATAAATCTCTACAGATGAGGATACCTCACTGGGCTTTTGTTTGTCAGCCAAAAAGGGAAAAGTAAGCATTTGTCTAATTTTCTCAAATTTTAACCAGCCAACAGGTTAGAGATCTTTTTTTTTTTTTTGGCTTTTAAAATAACCTTTATTTTTTAAAAGTTAAGATGTGCATTATAGGAAACTGAAAAACGCAAGAAGCAAAGAACAAAGTCATTCACAATCACAGGCAGTTTATAGTTTGACATGCTCTTCTAGGTCCTGTGCATGTGTAGGCACAACATCCAATTTTATGGCACTGAGATTGTACAATATGTATCATGATTTTTCACACATCATGAATATTTACCAATTCAAAATCCCAAAGCTATATGAGTATTCTGATAACCAAGAATACACTACACCAACTCAAACTGTTAAAAGAAAATGTAATCCTGCCTTTCTTGGGACAAAAATTTCATGAGATCATGTTTTAAATGGAGAAAGAGAAAGGAGAAAGCAAGAAACTTGAATTCGCTCAATTACTCAGGAAACTTTAACCAAAAAGCTCAGACAAATTAAGGCTGAGCTGAATTGATCTGTTTAGATGTTAACCTTTAGAAAAAATCTGTATACATACAAAGAGTATGTACATTTGTGGCTTTGAACAAACATTTATGATTCACGGAAGGTGTTGACTGCTTTGGCAAAATGGCATGGTTCAGTCTGAAGTCCAGCAGCTCTATTCATCCGTTGTGTGACCTTGGTCACTTGGTCCCAGGGTCCCTTCCACCCTTGCTGGGTGAGTGCACAGAGGCGGACCAAAGTGCCAGTTCCAGACCCCACTTCTTGGCTGCTTGGCTCTCGAGGCACCCGACTTTCTGACTCGTCGGGGGCATCCAGGTTTGACGGCTTGGTTGGCCCTCAAGGATGCCTCTTGGCTGACTGGGTTCTGTTTTCTTTAGTTCTCAACTTTCCTTGGTTTCTTAATTTCAATGTTATGTCATCCCTTGGGATCCTGTTGGCCAGGCCCATCCCTGGAGGAGGGTTGACCTCAGCTTTCTTATTTTTCTCCCTTTCTTCCTTTCCTCCTTCACATGTAAGATGAGATGGTTGGACTGGACCAACTCTAGAATCCCTTCCCGCTCTGACTGCTCCATGGTCTGATGAAGGTGGCCACTGAGACATTTGGGCAGGGGCCCCTCTCCAAAACCATGGAGGTAGGCATGCGGTAACTCCCCCTGCTACGTCCATACAGCTATTCTCCTGTGAGAAGAGTTGAGATGGCTTTCTGCACACAGTGAGAAAGCAAAATAGCCAGACAGGACCCGTGGGGGGAAAAAGGCAGGACGGAAAGCAGATAGCAAAACCAACCTGCCCTCCGAGGGCATGCCCGTCACACGCAGGGCTGCTTGCAAAGTGGGTTTTTGTCCTGTTCTCAGGCTTACAAGCAACTCATTGTTCTCAGAAAATAGCAGCTGCTTCTGGGGAGTATTCGGCATTGGGTGTGACTACTTAGGGGAGCGAGCTTTCAGCAGAAGGCCTGAGCCTTCCTCTGACAGGAAAGGAGGAAGTCATTCTGTGCAGGGGATTCGTTTTCTATTGCTGCTGTAACAAATTACTGCAGATGTAGCGGTTTCAAACAACATAATTTATCATTATACAGTTCTGCAGGTCAGACATGAGCCTCACTTGGACACAAGAATGCATTCCTTTCTGGAGATTCTAGGGGAGAATGCATTTTCTTGTCAGTTGGCAGAATTCAGTTCGACAAGGTTGTGGGACTGAAGTCCCCATTTCCTTGTTGGCTGTCACTGGGGGGGATCCCTTAGCTCCCCGCTGGAGGCCTCTCTCTCATCCTTGTCTATGAACCCTGATATCCCAGAACCAGCAGCAGGGCTCCTCCTCATGCTGCCACCTCTCTACCTTTCCTCAGTTTTCACCTCTCTCTCGGACCATGAGTGGGGAAGGTTCTCTACTTTTGTTTGTTTGTTTGTTTTGGGACGGAGTCTTGCGCTGTCACCCAGGCTGGAGTGCAGTGGCGTCATCTGGGCTCACTGCAACCTCCGCCTCCTGGGTTCAAGCAGTTCTCCTGCCTCAGCCTCCCTAGTAGCTGGGACTACAGGCACCTGCCACCACGCCCAGCTAATTTTTGTATTTTAGTAGAAATGGGGTTTCACCATGTTGGCCAGGCTGGTCTACATGACCAGCAAGCAAGCCACCCGCCTTGGCCTCCCAAAGTGCTGGGATTACAGGCATGAGCCACGCGCCTGGCTGGTTCTCTACTTTTAAGGACTCGTGTGATTAGATTGGACCCACCTGAACAACCCCGAGTAGTCCCCCCCATCTCAAAGTCTTTAACTGAGTCACATCTGCAAAGGCCCTTTTGT
Organism: Pan paniscus; assembly: GCF_029289425.2. Taxonomy (NCBI): domain Eukaryota; kingdom Metazoa; phylum Chordata; class Mammalia; order Primates; family Hominidae; genus Pan; species Pan paniscus. The sequence goes on along the minus strand of NC_073262.2, from coordinate 21,732,229 downwards.
TTGCCACGTAAGGTCACCTATTCACTAGTTCTGGGCATTAGAAAGTGGACATCTTTAGGAGGCCGCTAGCTTGCCACCCACAGGCAGATTAGGCCATGTGATTTGCTGACCCTCTGCAGATGTTACACTGAGGCAGTAAACCTTTTCCAGGTGACTCATACCACCTGTGCACATCGGGAGACAGTCATGTGAACTACAGCTGTTGCCAGTGCCAGCTGGGCATTGTGCAAAGCAGGACTTGAATGTGTCCATTACACTCACTCTGTGGTCGAGCCATCAGATGCCCTGAGTAATTAATGTTCACATGGCTTTGTGAAATACAACTATGTAGGCTAGCTCGTAAAGTGTTTTTACAAGAGCTGACACCAGTGGAACCCACTCAGCTTGCTTTTCCTGTTCCAGCTTTTTCACGCACAGTCAGGACCCCCCTGGAACTTCATCTACTGCCAGCTCCCCCATTCCCCTCCCACGAGTGTGGGTGGCCCTCTTAGCCTCTGACCGCATACTGGAACCTGCAGAGGCAGTGTTACCAGACCTGAGTTCTTCTCTGCATTTCATTTGCTGTTCCCTGGCCTGCAATGCCCCTTCCTTCCCACCTCCCCCGAGGGCCTAGCAGCCCCTCCTACACAGCCCTCTAGCCCCTCTGTGCTCAAAGTGCATCTGAGGACATCACCTGAGAGCTGTAGGAAATGCAGGATCTCAGGCCCCACCCCAAACCTACTGAAGCCAAATCTGCTGTTTAACGTGATCCCTGGAGATTCATAAGCATGTTGCCTGCGCAGCACGGAGTGAGGGCCGGCTGCTCTTCGCTGCACCCCTTCCTGATTACCCCTAGGCCCAGCCAAATAAACTCTTCTTCCTGCTCCCTTGTGCCCCATTTGGACTTCATTCATAACAAGGGAGTATAACTGGATGGTAAAAGGGACTTTTCCTGTTATCTAGACATTTCAGCAGAGGCCTCAAAGGCAGAACAAAATAGTGCAAGGAGCCGCACATCCGCACAGGGCTGAGACCCTGCCCAGGACAAGCTCGGTGAGTGGAAAACTTCCTTTGTCAGCCCTTCGCGCACTTCCAGCCTCAGATCGAGGCATCAGGGAGGGTTTCCTTGAAGAGGGTGGGCTGAGGGCTGTGTGTTCCCACCACCCCTGTTGCCCTTCCATGGGGTGGGGCAGCAAGTGCTTCCCCTCACCTCAAGGAAGTGACAAGGGCTGCACGGAGAGCTCTCCCCACACCTTTCAGTGTTTGGGGAAACGTGAGGACTGGTCTGAGAAGTCAAGGCTGCCGTGGCCAGTGGTGCCCTGCCCCAGAGGGCAGTGGGGTGAAGGAGTGTGGCTCCCAGGGACCAGATGGGGGCCCTTTTGAATAGGACTCCACCCAAGTGGGCTGCCTGGAAGGGCAAAGGGACCCAACAGAGACGTGGCCACTGGAAAACCAGAGACCCAAGGGCTGCTGAGACCCCTGCCCCGCAACTACACGCATCCCAACCTCATAATGAAAAGTGTAGTTGAGGTAGGGTTGCCAGATTTTACAAATAAATATACAAGATACTCGTTTAAATTTGAATGTCAGGTAAACAACATGTATGTTTTTAGTATATGTTAAATGAAATATTTGGGACATACACTAGATCTTTTTTTATTTTTATCTATCTAAACTTCAAATTTAATTGGACATTCTGTATTTTTATCTGGCAACCCTAAGTTGGGAGCTTTATAGCAGAAATTCAAGTGGCTTCTCCAAGAAACCCACAAAAGCACCCCAAAGAAAAGTCAGCCCTAGAAACCCCAATGGCAGCTCACAACTGAAGCAGTCAAGTAAGATCATTTCTGCTCTGTCATCCTGGTCCCCCACCTCAATGCCTCATCAGGATAGGGAGTGGGAGGTGGAAGAAGGGAGGGGACAGGAGGAGGAGATGACCACCTCCATCACTTCAGGCTTCCGAGCCAGAGACAAGACGCTTTAACTTTAAATGAAATTGAACATTTTGATTATTACTTGGATCAGACACAGACATACAACTACTCTTCTTGTGACTTAAAGAGACCTATGATGTCTGCCTAAGACGGCATGTCTTAGATGGGGAAGGAAGCAGGTCCTGGAGCTAGGTGGAAAAGACAGTGGGTGAAAGGAGAGTTGCTTCAAGAGTGTGCTCAGCTGAGTAGCAGTGGTTCCCAAACTGATGGCTTGTTTGCAGAGCTGTCTTTCTCACTAGCATCTTAGCATTTGTTTGTGTCCCCAGTTCATGGCATATATAGTAGATGCTCAGTAAATATCTGACTGTGTTGTTTTTTTGAGACAGGGTCTCAGGTGCCCAGGCTGGAGTGCAGTGGTGTGATCATAGCCCACTGCAGCCTCAAACTCTTGGGGTCATGTGATCCCTCCTGCCTCAGCCTCCCAAGTAGCTGGGACTACAGGTGCATACCACCGCACCTGGCTAATTTTTATTTTTTTCTTTGTACAGACAAAAAAGAAGAAAATTGGGTCTTGTTATGTTGCCCAGGCTGGTCTCCAAATCCTGGCCTCAAGTGATCCTCCCAGCTTGTCCTTCCAAAGTGTTGGGATTATAGGTGTGAGCCACTGTGCCTGGCCATGTCTGAATGTTGAATGTTGACAGCTTCAGTGAATTGACCCCTCTTTCACCTATGGGACTTATGAAGAGAGAATCTTTCTGGCATTGCATAATCCTTCCCAAGAGTACTTTAGCTGTGGTAACCCTTCTTGTTATAAAACATGCCAGGTATGATGATGGAGATCAGCTGAGCTGGACTTAGAATCTTCTCTAAGAACATTTACAGGCACTCAGTGTTAACAGCAGGGCAGATGTAGGTTTCTGGGAACCTGAGGCTTATAGGAACTGGAGTTCATTGTAAGAAAAAGAATATCAAATTATGAAGACAAAATTAGGCATCAATGTGAATATTAATTTAGGAGAAATCACAACAAATCGCACATCCTGAAAAGCTAACAAATACTGCATACATTGCAGAATCTAGAAGCATAACAATATTTGTATTGGTTAACTTGGACGTATCACTATAGTATGCTTTTTTTCTACATTTTTGGGCTATATTTTTTTCCTATTCTTTTTGATTGATGTCCTTGTAGTAGTGGCTACATGTTAGTAGCCACTAACCCTAGTAGTAGGGTTCATGTTATTGTTGTCGATGTCTGTATTTTGTGATCAAATCACCAAGATTGCAAATCCTTTTTTCAACATATTCATATTATTCACTCCCCTTCATTAAATTGGGTTATTCAAACAATTATGCTCCAAATTTATCTCTTCCTCTTAATCAAGTACTACTTTGGCATGATCTGATTTTTATAATTATTCTCTCTTCTCATCTTTATTATTTATATTTTCTTAGCTATTATGATTCTTCTTCTCAATTTCATGCTTTTGTCTATCAGGCTTTTTAGCTTCTGTTGTGATAGAACAAAAGAGTTTTTGACATTTTGTAACTTCTTCCAGGCTTTTATCTTTCGGTTTTTGTCTGAGACTTCTACTAGGATGTTTTCTTCTCAACACACTTGATTTTTGTATAGTTAATAATTTTGAAATAAAGGCATTCTCAAGAGCAGTTCAAATGCATTTGAAAATTGCTGAAATGTATTGAGTTACATATTGCATAATCAAATTACTTTTTTGCCACATAGACTGATCTATTGGTGAGTATGTGTAGGGGTTTCATTATCCTGGAGTCCTTTTTCTTTGCTTTTTCCCCCTTTCTTTTCATTTCTGTGGCAATTTGGTGAGCAGTTTCATCAGGAAGTGTGAGACTTCATAAGGGCAAGAGGATCAGATACTCTAAGAGTGATCCGTTCAGTTTGCACAATAAATCTGTGGAAGACATCATATGTACAGTGGAATCTTCTTTCTTTGCAGAGAAAAGTGGACAAGCATCCAATTTCCAAATCAATTCTTGGGATAAATTGGTATAACTTGTTGGAAAGCAGTTTGTCAATATGTATTGCAAGCCCTAAAAATATTTATGTCCCCCTCAAATACATGCACATTCCTATAGTTTGAGTAATTTAATTTACATATATTAATTTTAAGAAAATGTTCCTGAAAATGAAAAAGGTATTAGGCACAAAGATGGTGTTAACAATATATTCCTTAAAACATTTTTAGTTCGTTTTTTTTTTTGAGACAGTCTTGCTCTGTCGCCCAGGCTGGAGTGCAGTGGTGCGATCTCAGCTCACTGCAACCTCCACCTCCAAGGTTCAAGCAATTCTCCTGCCTCAGCCTCCCGAGTAGCTGGGATTACAGGCACCACCATGCCCGGCTAATTTTTTTGTATTTTTAGTAGAGACGGAGTTTCACCATGTTGGCCAGGCTGGTTTCGAACTCCTGACCTCAAGTGATCTGCTCACGTTGGCCTCCCAAAGTGCTAGGATTATGGGTGAGCCACCGCACCCGACCTCTTAAAACATTTTTGGAATAAGTTGCTCCAACAATAAATGATTGGTTATTTAAATTGGGAACATCAACTTGATGGATATTATTACTATTGAAGTTTATAGAAGGTTTGATATATGGTACAAAATGACTCTTACATAACATTAAGCAAAACAAAAGCAAAACACAGTATTGTATACACATTTTGATCTCAGCTAAATACTAAATCCCATGCTCAGAAAAAAATCCTGGAATATGCATGATTTTAAAATGTACACTCTCTATATAAGTATACTATATATATCATAAACACCCTCCCATATCGACAAATATAGTGACATAATTTTTAATAGTTGCATAGTGTGTTTCACTATATGCATGAACAAAAATTCTTCTGATCGTCTAAGACGTTCAGACAGCTTCAAATATTTTTCTGTTTTAAGTACACTGCAATGAACCATCTTGCACATTAATCTTTAGCCAGTTTTCCAATTATTTCCTCAGGATAAATTCCTAGAAGTGGAATTCCTGGGTCAAAAGCATGTTTAGGGCTTTTGAAACCTATCGCTAAATGACCTTCCAGAGAGACTATACATTTAAGCTCCCACCATCAGCATGAGTGCATGGCCTGTCTCTGGTGCCTTTGCCAACACTGGCTCTTCAATGTGCTTTAAAACGAAGAAAATAACTTAAGAAAATATGCCTGCAGTAGATTTGAAACTTATTAAATATATTCAAGTCTTTATTACACAATCCTGGCTTGCTGTAAAAACGTTGCTAGGAGTTAACATCTATTGCGGAGTTACCATGTCCCAGGCAATGTGTGACATGAGTTAATTCTCATAGTGCTGCAGATAACTCTGTGAGGTAGGGGCCATCACCCATCAATTTCATATGTGAGGAAATGAGACGCAGGGGTGCTAAAGGTAACAAAGTCCAAGGTAATGAGGGGCTGAACTAAGATTTCAACCCAGGCCACAGCCTACACCATACTGTACAGCATCTCAGTCCCCGCTGAGATGTTCCTAAGCATGCAGTGAACCTTTCAGCTCAGGATTCACCACGGCACCGCAAATCCCTCTGGTCCACATTCGAGGATGAGTCTTAGTTCAGGCAGAGGCCCCAGAGACAACCATTTAGAAGATTCCGAGAATCTGCCTACTAGCATGAGGTAGGCTGCCTGTGCAGAACCTGCCAGGAAGGTGGAAACCTGGCCTGCCAGCTCTAGCCCACTGGTCACTTGGGCCGAAGAGTCATGAGAAAAGGGTTATTTGGGAGAGAGCTGAGTGTCATGATGTGCCGGCCGCCCTTGGGTCAGGTGACTGTTTCCTCCTGGTTTGCCTGGGACTCTCCCGGCTTTAGCAATGGAAGTCTTGCATCCCGGGAAACCCCTTAGTCCCAGGCAAACTGGGTCAGGTGAGCACCATATTTCTGGGGGAAGGTTCTGGCACTTCCTTCCTACCTCAAGACAGGTGTGAGGGGCTTTGAGGGGCTCTGGAGCCATGGGCCTGGGGACAGAGCTAACACCCATGCATCAGACACCCAGAGGACCCATGCCAGATCACACTGCTGTGCTCAACTCCCTCCCTTCTCCCTCTGGGCCCAGCCTCAGATGGTCTGAAACCCAGCTAGTGAGAATGGGGGCTGGAAGTAGAGCCAGGAGAGAGAAGAGACTAGCGACACAGACCCCCGACTCCTCCTCAGGCCGCTTCTAAACCTGGAGCAAGCCTCAGATTGTGGGAGGAGACTGAACTTAACAAAATTTAAAGTTTGATGTTACACTGGCTTGGACATTTTAAGTCACTGAAATGAGACTTGAAAGGGCCGAGAAGCACTGTGGGAGCTGCCAGGGACGTCCCCCGGGGATGGGGAGGAATGATGACAGAGGGCAGGGGAAGGCTGAAGCTGCTTATGAGCCAGCACTGCCAAGGGGGACCCTCTCAACAACCAGACTGCTTGGAGTGGCCACTGTGAGCCCCACCGGGGCCTTGCCGCCTCCTCCCAGCCAGGGGTGGAACCACAGCTGCTGCCACTTCTACTGCCTAAGGGGCAGGGGTGGGGGGTAAGAACCCAGGGTCCCTTCACTGCCCTCTGCCCATCAGGCTATGGCAAGAGCCTTTCTTCACCCCAGACGCTGCCTCCTCAAATGGAGCATCCCAGCTCTCCAAACCGCCAGAGCCCGTCCTTCTCCTCCCAAGCAACCACAATAATAAATGATAGCTTGTTGACACATGCGAGACACGGAAATAGGTTCTTAACAGACATTGTCTTCTTTTGTCCTTATAATTTACCAGTGAGGTATTGTTACCATCCTCATTTTCCAGAGGATCAGAGAGGTTAAGGAACTTGCCCAGCTATTAAGTAGTGGAGTGGAAACCTGTTCTGTCTCCACCCAAAGCGCATGTCCAGTTCACAATTCTGCACGGCTTCCTAGCTCTTACCTAGCCTAACCTCCCAGCTCCCCACCAGGCGCCTGGGAGGGACATCTTCGCACTGGGACCTTGGTGGGATAGCTGCGTTTCCACTATTCCTACTTGAAACCTGGAATGTGTTTTTTCATGGAAACAATATGATGAAGGGTTCCTTCGACTCCACGGTGGTTACTTATTGGTTAAGTCGCCCTTTGTGACCTGGCCTGGGGTTCTGACCACACTCGATCATGTGATTTCCCAGGAAGAAAACACATCCTGGGTTCTAAATAGCAAATTCCAAACACACTGTTAGGACACAGCTTATTTGTGAGTTAGGGAATGTCTGCCTGTAAATGATTTTAATTTGAGTGACAAGAAAAATAAACTGGGCTCTTTCATTATGCTATTTGGGTTGTTGGTTTACATAGAAGTGAGGCTGCCCCGCAGTTTGTCCTTCTACAAGGGCGTCATCTGTTTGAATTATTCAATCTCTTCAAAGAGTTTGTGGCTAAGTGTATGGTACTGGAGAAGCATGTGGTTTAGTGAGTGAATTAAAAGTCAGGAGATGTGGGTCTAGCCCTCCCCTTGCCCTTAACCAGCTGTGTGACTTTGGGTGAGTCACTGTACCTCTCAGGGCATCTGCTTCTCAATCTGTACAATGAGGTGACTCTCGAGAATCCCCAAGTTCCCTTCCAGTCCTCAGATCCCATGAAGAACAAAGAGCCTCAGGTGCAGAACTGCCAAGGAGAGGTCTGCTCAGAAATCATGTTTCTTTCTTTTGCTTCCCTTTGTAATTTTTCAAGAAAAATTCTTTAGTAATGGTGTTCTTGGGCTATGGCAGATGAAAAAAAGGGAAAGTCAGGTTCTTTGGGGTTCAATGGAGCATTTAACGACAGTTAAGCAAAAAGATGTGTGCTGGGCCTTTTTCTCACGTTGGATGTTTGGCTAATCGATCAGCAGATCCTGGCACCCAAGTGACAACCTGCATTGAAAAGGCGGAACTTGGCTCTCCTGCCCTGCCAGCTGTAAGAGCTTGAAAGCAAAGCTATGGGGGGAATGTCTTTCATTTCCCCCTGGAAGCTGGGAGGACGTTCAGCTTAGCGTTGCCAACTGTGTCATGTGGACTTGCCTCTAAAAGGAGCCTTTTTCCTTGGACGTCTTTCAGGCCGCAGTCTTCCCTTTGGCACCCCCACCCACTTGGAACAAAGCCTGATGTAAAGTCTGGGTGCGACTCAGACCGGCCTGGGAAAGAATTTATTTAATAAATGGTGGAAAGTGGCTTCCTTAACGTGTCTTCGATGGCTTTTTTATAAAGCATTTGGTTTGTCTACTCGTCTGTTTTTGCACCATCTCTTTCCACAAAGATGGCTTATAGCAGGGATACTTACAACAAAATGATGCTGGGAAAACAAAAACAAAGACGTAGAGAATTAGGCCTGAGAAAACTAGGAGTAGAGAGTCACGATTAGATACAGAGGAGCATAGATGTGTAGTCTAGGAAGGCCAAGTAGTTGTTATAGCTGACATTCGAATTCAATTAGCTAAAATGTTCCTAGTGTCAAAGGAAGAATGGGCCACACAGTTGCATAATCCTTAGTATTAGGGAGAAGGAAAAGGTGCCAGTTATTCAGAGGAATGTTCTCTTGCCTTATTCCTTTAATAAGTATCTGTTAAAGGCCCACCATGTGCCAAGCACCATGCCCGGCAAGCACTGCACTCACCCCCAGGAACTCAGTGTCTAAAGGAGACTGGGTGAAAGAACTATATTTGTGTGCCTATGATGTGTCAAATACTATGCATTTAGTTATGCAGTTACTGTATGTTAGACACTATGCATTTAATTATTTACCTGCTGTATATCAGACACCATGCCTTTTCATTTAACCCTCATAAGCACTTATGTCAAGTAGACACTGTTACCTCTTTTTTACAGATGAGAAAACAGAGTCTCTTCCCGCAGCTGGTAAGTATCGAACTTAGGATTCAAATCAAGGCCATTCTCTCTTATATATGGTGCTAGACTGTTGGTGGTCTTTCTAACTTCCATTATTTATTTTCCCTTCCCTTTCTTTTCTTCTTTTCCTTTTCCTTATTATTATTTTTTTTTTTTAGAAACAGGATCTTGCTCTGTTGCCCAGGCTGGAGTGCTGTGGTACGATCATAGCTCACTACAGCCTTTACCTCCTGTTTTCAAGTGATATGTCCACGTATCCCCTCCTAGGTAACTGGGACTACTGGTGTGTGCCACTATACTGGCTTATTTTTTCTAACTTTTTGTAGAAATGGGGTCTTGCTATGTCACCCAGGCTGGTCTCAATTCCTGGCCTGAAACAATCCTCCCAACGTGGCCTCCCAAAGTGTTGGGATTACAGGCTTGAGCCACCACAGCTGGCCCCCTGTTCCCTTTCTAACAGAACGTCAGCTTTGTTTAATTATTTACCACTCCTCAAAATAGCTAACATGGGTCAAGGGTCAATGACCCCATTTCTAGGTTCTTGTGGGCAGGATGGGAAGATTGATTAGCCAATCACAATAATCCCCTGTGCTTGGTTTAAGAATCTGGGCTTAAACCAATCATTATGTGACATTCTCCTGGTGATTGTCTTAGGTCTAGGATGACATAAGCGGGCACAATAAGACTGAAGGAATGGTCATCAATTCCATATTTTGGGGAAAGGCTCTTCTATCTCTCTTGCTGGAAATAGACTAGTAGGTATGTTGCTGCTGGCAGCCCTTCTGTGACTCTGGATGAGGCTGACTCTTCTGATACCAACTGTTCTGACACCAACTGGTGTACTGTAATATGATTCCCCAGATGCAAATACAAACACCCAGAGTTAGTGGAGACTCCACACTTTAAAGGGCACGGTCCCCACAAGACTGTTTCACTTCAAATGCCAACCACAAGGTGGGGTCTCAGACCACCAGCATTTCTGACCAGCTGGCTACAAATCTGGGTGTTCCCACAATCCCTCTCAGGTTCAATAATTTACTAGAATGACTCACAGAACTCAGGAAAGCCTACATTATGATTATAGTTTTATAATAAAGAATATCAATCAAGAGCATAGGACAAGACCTAAGAGCTTCTAGAATGCAGAGCTTCTGGGCCCTCTCCCCATGGAATTGGGCCATATCACTCTCCCAGTGCATCAGTGTGTTCATTAACCAGGAGATCCACTGAGCTTCAACATCCAGAGTTTTTATCAGAGTGCCATTCCATTGGCATGACTGAACATTGGCCATGTGGTTGAACTCAATCTCCAGCTCTCCTTCCCTCCTTGGAGGCAGGGCTGGTTCAAAACCCCAACCCTCTAATTACGTGGTTGGTCTTTCTGGTGACCAGTCTTAATCCTGAGCCATCTCAGCATAAACTCAGGTGTAATCCATGGAGCTCATGAATAACAAAAACACTCCTATCCCCTGGGAAATTCTAAAGATTTTAAGAAGCTCTGGGCCAGGAACCTGAGACAGGACCAGACAAATTCTTTCTTATACAACCCTGACCTTCAGACAAACCTGAAGGTTATGGAGAAAATACTGATAGAACAGAAGAGAGACAAAGCCAGAGCCCATACTACTCTGCATTCTCTGAAATATGAGCTAGTACTTTCCTCATTATTTAAGCCAGTTTGAATTGGGTTTCTGCACTTGTAGATAATTGATCTTACATTGACTATTATACTTTGAACTGCAAGAAACAGAAAACCCAACAAAAAATAACTTAAACAATAAGAACTATTATTCCACAAAATGAAAATCTGGAGGTAAAATAGTTCCAGAGTTTTCACTTTTTCACTCAGGGTTGGGACAAGGCTGGCACAAAATTTCAGGCGTCCAAAAAAATTCAGTCAGCAAGATAAATAATATTTATGACAATATTTTAAAAATGAAAATTAATGCAAAAAGTTGACTGGGAATAGGCTGGGCATGGTGGCTCATGCCTGTAATCCCAGCACTTTGGGAGGCCAAGGTGGGCGGATCACCTGAGGTCAGGAGTTCAAGACCAGCCTGACCAACATGGAGAAACCCTATCTCAAAAATACAAAATTAGCTGGGTGTGGTGGCACATGTCTGTAATCCCAGCTACTAGGGAGGCTGAGGCAGGAGAATCACTTGAACCTGGGAGGCAGAGGTTGCGGTGAGCCGAGATTGCGCCATTGTACTCCAGCCTGGGTAACAAGAGGGAAACTCCGTCTCAAAAAAAAAAAGTTGGGAATAAAATATCAAAATTTTAAGTAAAGACAATCAGCATTACTGATTTTCTTTTTTTGCACTGGGCTTCAATATCACTCAGCATGGCACTGTTAGTAACGCTGTGTTTATTTAAAATTTTGATATTTTTAACAATTTTGGATATTTGCATTATTTTATTTTTAAAACTGTTAATTCTAGGCTAGGCACGGTGGTTCATACCTATAATCCTAGCACTTTGGGAGGCTGTGGTGGGAGGATTGCTTGAGGTCAGGAGTTTGAGACTGGCCTGGGCATCATAGGGAAACCCCCATCTTTACAAAAAAGATAAAAATTAGCCAGGTGTGGTAGTGCACAACTATAGTCCCAGCACTTTGGGAGGCTGTGGTGGGAGGATTGCTTGAGGTCAGGAGTTTGAGACTGGCCTGGGCATCATAGGGAAACCCCCATCTTTACAAAAAAGATAAAAATTAGCCAGGTGTGGTAGTGCACACCTATAGTCCCAGCTATTTGGGAGGCCAAGGTGGGAAGATTTCTGGAGCCCTGGAGTTCGAATCTGCAGTGAGCTATGATTGCACCACTGTACACCAGCCTGGGTGACAGAGTGAGATACTGTGTCTAATATATATATAGAAAATCTTGATTACTGAGATTGAGATTTTGGGTACCCCTTAAACTTTGTGCCCTAGGTGAGTGCCTCCCTGACCTAGGCCCATTCCCACTCCATTTCACCTTCCCATCCTCAGATGTTGACTGGAGACCTCAGCTGTTTCCCTTCATGATTGTAAGCTGACTGCCACTATTCTGGGAACAACAACCTCAAACAAAAACCAAAGAGTGTTTTGTTCTGTGCATCTTTTCATCAACAAGGAAAACTTTCCCAAAAGCTCCCAGCAGACTTTCCTCACTAGCCAGAATTGCACCTCATGCCATGTCTAAACCAGCCACTGACAAGGCCGGGGCAGCACCCACGCTTGGCTTACAGCAATCACACTCTGAGCCTGGGAAGGATGTTGCTTTCCTTGAGCACCTGGCCTCGGGGAGGCTGGACACCTGATCAAGTTCAAGACTTTACCCCAAAGAACACATACTATGTAAAGTTTAGAAAGAAGCCACACATCTCACTTCTCAGCCTTTTGGCTAAGATTAAGTGCAAAAACAAGCCACACTAGTCTATGGCATAGAGCTCAGGAGTGTGGTCACCTTAGGGGAGGTGGATGAGAGTAGTGATTGGAAAGGGGCAGGAGGGCAGCTTCTGGGATACAAGGAATGTTCTCTGTTTCTTAATCTGAGTCATGGGTACTTGGGTGTGTTGACCATTAAGCTGTGGGCATGATTCGTGAACTTTTCTGTAGGTATATTTGAGGCTCAAAGTGTGGTCCACGGCCCAGCAGCATTAACATCACCCAGGAGCTTGTTAGAAATGCAGAACCGAGGTCCCAGCACCTACTGAATCAGAAGCTGCACTTTAACAACATTGCCAGGCAATACACTCACACGTTAAAGTTCGAGAAACACAATACTATACTTCAATTTTAAAAAACTGCTTTCATAGGAAACATCGGGGCTTTCCCAGCAATGAAGGTGGGGAGACTGGGTTTGGGTAGAGCAGGAACAGCGCCGACTCGAAAGCCTGTTACAGGGTTTACGAAGTAGCTACTCACCAATCCCTACTCAGTGGCAGCTGTTTCTGCCGCTCTTCCTCTCTTCAACTGTTCTTCACTTTCTCTCCTTTCAACAATTTGTTTTTCATAAAACAGGGGCTCAGGCAGCACCTGGGGGCTCAAAACACACTGGATGCGGACCTAGTCACGTGATAAGGACAGCCACATGAAGTAAGAGTGAGATGGTGATTTCCTCTGAAATATGAGCCTCATTCCTTTGAAAGTAGCAAATAATTATCCAGAGGCGTTGGGAAAATAGTAAGAAAATCTTACCTCTATTGAGAAAGAGTGAATGCCAAAGGCCTCCCTTCACCTGCTCCATTGCCTGAAACCAAGCACTCGCCCACCTCAGCTGGAGACATTAGATTGAAAACAAACCCCCAGTCCCCGTTTAAAGAGGTCAGCCCTGGGCAGTAAGGATGGGATGTTCACGGAGGTGGGGTGTGTGGTGCTCCTTAGTGGGGGAAATGACTTAAAATATACATCAGCGTAATGGTGATTTCAGCCTGACACAGCTTGGTAAGGAACAGTGGTTCTGCAAGAATCCTTTGTATATGGTTTGCCAGAAGGAACATAAACTGAGATTCTAAACTCTAGAAACACAGGCATTTTAGGAACTGTCCGCTTTATTCCTTTTGCTCTGATTTAAGATAAAAATTCTGCTTCTGATTCCTGCCTGCAATTTCAGCTTACTCAGACCCCTATTTGTGCCCCCCCTCCCTTGGTGCTGAAGACCCCCTAGGGACAGCAGAACGAACCAGCTCGGAGAAGGGACCGGGAAGCAGGAGCGGGGAAGAGGTATCAGCTAATACGTATCAGGCACATCCTCCTTTTAAAGACTCAAGTCGGCCAGGTGCGGTGGCTCATGCCTATAATCCCAGCACTTTGGGAGGCCGAGACAGGTGGATCACCTTAGGTCAGGAGTTCGAGACCAGGCTGGGCAACATGGCAAAACTCCATCTCTACTAAAAATACAACAACAACAACAAAATTAGCTGGGTATGGTGGCGCACGCCTGTAATCTCAGCTACTCGGGAGGCTGAGGCAGGAGAATTGCTTGAACCCGGGAGGTGGAGGTTGCAGTGAGCCAAGATTGTGCCACTGCACTCCAGCCTGGGTGACAGAGCAAGACTCTGTCTCAAAAAAAAAAAAAAAAAAAAAGAAAAGAAAAGACTTAAGTCAATGGCAAAGTCAGCCATGGGGGAACTGAGAGAGGTTCCAAGAAGCTGTGGCCTAGTAATCAGACAAAAGGTGTATCCACCACCCAGGGGCCCACAGAAAAGCTCCTGGGTAACCCACATCTACACTCATAACTATGGGCAGGGCCAGCTTCCTGGGGGTGCACCCAGTGCAGGCATATGGGGCCCCACACTCACAAGAGCCCTGCCACTGTCTCAGACTTTCTTTCCTTTCCTTTTCTTTTTTTTCTTTTTTTTCCAGATGGAGTCATACTCTGTTGCCCAGGCTGGAGGGCAGTGGTGCAATCTTGGCTCACTGTAACCTCTGCCTCCGGAGTTCAAGTGATCCTCCCACTTAATTAGTTTACACAAGGGGCCCTGCATTTTCATTTTGTACTGGGCTCCCCAAATTATGTAGCTGGTCCTGAATGCTAGAATGGCCAGCAAGGGGAGATGTCTTTTGCCTCTGCCCCACCCCCGAGGCCCATGGTGTCCCATGAAGAATCAGATCTTGGCAAAAGCCTGTCCCTTTTGTATTAACCATAAAGAGAAACTGATGGAAAAAAGAAGAGAAAAAGGGGTGGGGGGAGAGAGGTGAAGGAAGTAAACATGTTCATCATCTCTCGATTTATGTTTTTACGTTCAAAACTCCCTTCACTACTTCCACCTCTGTTTAGCACTACTATGCCTTACGCACTTGAAGATCTACAACATTTTTAAACTTTGAAGGAAAATGTACTTATGAGAAAGTGATAGGAATCATACCCATTGAGTAGACATAGGAATTGAGGTCTTAGAAAAGGGCTTTTCAGAAGGAGACTAGAAGAGAGAGACCCCCAAATAATTGCATTTCCCTCTTCTGCTTCTGAATATGGGATCTATATTCTGGATCTGACTAACTGCCTGAGACTCTTGAATTTCCCTGGAAAGTCTTCAGTCCTTTCCTCCTTCTAAGGTTCTCCCTTCCTTTGAAGGAGCATGTGGAGCTCCAAGTCAACACAAATTGTTCCCCTGTGGGTCCCTTACACCCATTTCTCCCCTGGCTGGGACTCGAGCATTGCAAACACGAGCTCTTGGGCATATTGCTGAGAGAGGATCCTGGCGTGGCAAGTGCAGCCAGCTGGTCTCGTACCCACATCTTTTCAGTAAATTTCTCTCAAGCATATGTACACACACAAATACGCCTTCTGTTGAAGGCAATGAAATAATCTTTCACTGCAGAGGCTGGAGAAAATGTGCAGAACCATGAAATGAAAGCAGTGCTTTTGGGTCTGGGGATGGTTTTTCATGGAGTAGAGACCCTGTTGTCACTATTGCTGAGCACTCGCAGGCCACGTGGAAGTCTGGTGGGACACGCTAGTCTCCAGTGCGGGCTCCTGGGAGAGGCATCCCTGTCCAGCCTGGCTAAGGAGGCTCCACAGTCAGCCCCGTCGCAGGACCTGTCTTCCTTTCTTGGCGGCACAGATCACTCTCGGATATCACTTTATGGATCTGCTCATGTGTTGTCCAACTCCCCACCGGAATGCAAGCCGAACCATCTGTTCTGTTTCCTGCTGTTTCCCCAGTGGACTTAGATGCCCAGTCCACTCTGTCACATGCCTGGGTGTGGGTAAAGTGTGTCTTTGTTCTGGGCCCATGGGTCACTGCGCTTGTGGGTTGGGCCACCCTCCCCTCTGACGCGGGGTTGCCTACCTGACCCAAGCTGCTGGCCCGTCTGCTTCTCCCTCTGGGGAATCCGACTTACAACACAGGGACAGGCTTTGCCAGCTAGCGGTCACCCTGCAGGAGACATGGGGTGCACCAGGTCCTGGGGAGCTGAAACGACAAGAAAGCAGAGGAAGCTGATTGCTGCCAGGACTGGGGCAACAGCAAGGGAAGCCGAAGTTCCGCTGGTCCTTCTCAGGGCACCGTCCAGTGGGAGAGAAGCAATGAGCCCTTACAGCTCAGCACCATGGTGCTCTCACGGGGCCAGCTCTGGACTGCTGGGCACAGAAAAGCAAACTGCTCTTTCCGTCTGAGGGCAGCCTGGGAAGGCTTCCAGAGGCAGGGATCTTGAGTCGAAACTTGAAGAATGAGTGGGGGCATGCTGGGGGTGAGGAGATGAATGCAAATCCCGTTACTGCTGCTGTGCGAGATACTCTCCCTAAAAGAAATCTTCCGTCTGTCTCTGTCTCTCTCTCTCTTTTTCTCTCTGTCTTTGAGACAGGGTCTTGCTCTGCTGCCCAGGCTGGAGTGCAGTGGTGAGAACATAGCTTATTGCATCCTCGACCTCTTGGGCAAGCAATTCTCCCACCTCACCCTCCAGAGGAGCTAAGACTACATGTGCAAGCCACCATGCCTGTCTAGTTTTTATTTTTTATTTTTTGTAGATGTAGGGTCTCACTTTGTTGCCCAGACTGGTCTTGAACACCTGGCCTCAAGTGATCCTCCTGCCTTGGCCTCCCAAAGTGTTGGGATTACAGGTGTGAGCCACCACACCTGGCCTTCCCAGTTTCTTTCTCTGTGAAAGAGTGATAAGAGCCTCCATGCTTTGGGCTTTTGGGGGTCATGACAATGGGAGCTCAAGTGCCTGGTTCCTAGCACTTGTAGCAGGTAGTTCTCATTCCAGGTGACAAGGTGGCATACACTTCCTGTCTGCTCTCTGCCCTTCATTCCCTCCCTATTGCCTTGTCTGGGTTCAAACCCTCTTCCTTGCCCAAGCTTGCATTGCAGCTATTGCCTGTACCAATTTCACGATTAAGTCCCATGTGCCTCAGCCAGGGCTGTGGGGTCAGTGTGACCCCTGATCAGTAGCCCAGGCTGCCCCCTGGCCATTTTCTTGCCTTCATCACTAGGATCTAAGCAGCCCCCTCGGGCTTGCAGTGACCCCCAGCACAGCTGCTGTCATAGCCTGCCAACTCTGCCTGCCTCACCCTTTGCTGCTTCATAGCCAAGCCCTTAACTAGGCTGGGTCTGAGGAACAGAGTTGGGGCAGATCGAAGGAGTGGTCATTTGAGGGGCATCCCATGATAACATCTCCAGCAGCCAGATTCTGCTGCTTTGGGGAAGGCACCCATGCTTTGTCTCACCTTCTTTTTCTATATTTTTCTCAGGGCCATGGAGAAAGGATTCATGAGCTCATGTCTCGGAAATGCTTTGAAGATGAGAAACACTGAGCATTTTCCCAACAGCCCTCAATTTACTTTTTCAGCATTCTCTCTGTGTTGTCAAGCCTTTGTAGTTATTTTTATAAATAGCAATTGCTGGCTGCTTCCATTTTTACCCAGGAAAACTCCACCTCCAGCTGGAACTGGCTGCCATCCTACAGCAGATCAGCCATGGGGCTAGATCTGTCCCCATTTCTCTTGACCAACTCCTTTTGCACATCCCTCCCTTTGTTGCAGACCCCACCTCACTGTCTCTTGTATGCCTCCAATGCCACCCTGTCTCCCTGTCACCAAGCCACTGATCTGTCCCAGTGACTCCTCTCTTCATACACAGCCCAAGTTCTCCAACATGGCACACAAGGCCCTCTGTGCCTTGGCCACCACTCATCTGTTCAGCCACATCCCTGGTCTCGTGCCACTTCTGGGCTCAGTCATCCTGAACTACCTATTGTTCCCTGAAGCGGCAGGCCAGGTCATGGCTCCAGGCCAGGAGGGAAGACAGTCCATAGAAAATGGAGATGGAGCCTGGTGGTGGGTCTGCCCTGGTGTGGAGGGTAGAGCAGGCTCCTTGACTGATGCACAGTTATGTTTTGTTTTGCTTTTAGGAGACATGGCCTCACTCTGTCACCCAGGCTGGAGTGCACGGGCACAATCATGGCTCACTGCAGATCCAAGCTCCTGGGCTCAAGTGATCCTCTCACCTCTGCCTTTCAAGTAGCTGGGACTACAAGTGCCAGCCATCCCACTTGGCTAATTTTGTTTTAAGAGATGGGGTCTCTCAATGCTGCCCAGGCTAGTCTGGAACTCCTGGCCTTGAGTGATCCTCCTGCCTCGGGCTCCCAAAGTGCTGAGATTATAAGCTTGAGCCATCATGCCAGGCCAAATGGTACACAGTTTTTAAATGAAATATTTAAATCATACAAAAACTCATGGGGAATAATATAACGAATATAATACGATACAATGCATGCAATGAACAACACGATGGCCTAATACATGACAAGTCACCTTTATTATCTATGGGCCTCTTTTTACCCCTCCAGCTCTCCCCACCAATGAAAACCATTATCAGGCCAGGCACAGAGGCTCACACCTATGATCCCAGCACTTTGGGAGGCTGAGGCGGGCAGATCACCTGAGGTCGGGAGTTGGAGACCAGCCTGACCAACATGGAGAAACCTGTCTCTACTAAAAATACAAAATTAGTCAGGCGTGGTGGCACATGCCTGTAATCCCAGCTACTCAGGAGGCTGAGGCAGGAGAATCACTTGAACCCGGGAGGCAGAGGTTGCAGTGAGCCGAGATTGCGCCATTGCACTCCAGCCTGGGCAACAAGAGCAAAACTCCATCTCAAAAAAAAAAGAAAACCATTATCATAAGTTTGGTGTCAAATATTTCTAGGCAAATCTTTATGCTTTATGTGTGTATGTACCTAAATAATATATAGCATTGTTTTGTGTGTTCTTAGACTATGTAAATGCTGACTTAATGTACATATCCTTATGAGATTTACCCCCTGCTCAACAAGCTAACTCTTGCTTTCTTGCTGATACCAATAATAATCTTTTTATTACAGTCTTAACAAGAGTCATGCCAGTCAGTGAGGTTCTAAGGATGGGAGTGGTGGGAGCAGTCCAGGCTGCAGGAAGGAACATTTTGTCACTGGCATTGTTTAGAATTGCTGGTGCATGCATGCTGGTAATAAAAAGCAGACCAACTTTCAGTGTCAGGCTGCCCTAACAAAGTACCATGGACCGGGTGGCTTAAGCGATAGACATTTCTTTCTCACAGCTGTGGAGGTTGGAAGTCGAAGGTCAAGGTGTTGGCAGGGTTGGTTTCTCCGGAGGCCCCTCTTCTTGGCTTGTGGATGCCGCCTTCTTGCCGCGCCTTCATGTGGCCTTTTCTCTGAGCCCATGCATCCCTGGTGTCTCTGTGTATCCAAATTTCCTCTTATAAGGACACCAGTCACACTGGATTAGCGTCCACTCAAATGACCTCATTTTAACTTAATCATCCTTAAAGGCCTTACCTCCAAATACAGCCCCATTTTGAGATACTGGGGGTTCAGGCTTCAACATATGAATTAGAGGGGACACAAGGCAACCCATCACAATCACCAAGCCCCAGTGTCCATGGGGGTGAAATATACTCTGCTGCTGTCGGGCACCGCAGAGCCACGCGGCAGGAGAGAGTACAGAATTGACAGCAACAATCCACCTATCAAAGTGAGGTGCTATCTCCATTTTTACAGATAAAGAAACAGGCCCAAAGACCAGCCCCAGGCCATACCACATATCTAGGAAGCCGCATCAAGGGGTGCCTTAACGCCAACGTCTCAGACAAATCCAGGTCTCTTTGCTGCCCTGGAGCGCGGCTGCTCCACCTTTTTCTTGTTCTCAACCCCCAGGCTCTGGACCTGTCTCTGTCCTCAGGACCATGCACGTGGAAATTCTGCTGCCGGAGCTGCCAGCCCATAACTTTTGGGAGAAACTCTCCCATCAGGTGTCCAGTGACAGCTGCCAGTGGGTGCCAGGCTAACAGGGTATTTGTGTTCCAGGTCATCTGGCGTAACTTGCTCCTTTCCCACCCCAGGACTGTCATCTCGGGGAGCCTGTTCTGGTGACTTCTGGAAAGGCCTGGACTCCTTTGTTCCATGGAGTCATCAGGTAACTACGAAGAGTCCTCAGTTTGCTTTTCCCCAGCGCCTTGTCGAGCTTCCCTGGGTGTCCCAGGTCTTACTGTGTTCAGTGCGGCTTGGGTCATACTTGGTCTTCTTGGGCAATGACAAAGGTGGCTTTTAGTTAGGGAAGGAAGACAGCCTCAGAGGCGAGGTGGCTTTTAGTTAGGGAAGGAAGACAGCCTCAGAGGCGAGAAGCCTATCAGTATTTCAAGCCCCAGGCGAGGTGAAAAACTGAGCCTTTGTTTGGGAGTGTCAGCCCCCAGGACTTGCCTGTTTCTGCCCTGAAGCGTTTTCTGCTTTCTGAAGGCTGCAGTTCTCTTCCTCGTTTTATTGACTGCCTACGTGCCAGGGGCTTTGTGAATATTACCGCACTGAAATTCCCAATACCCAGCAAGAAGGCATTATTATCCTTATTTTACAGGTGAGAAAATAGAGATTAAACAACTTACTTAACTGTTTGAACTCCGTGGGGGCACAAACATGAAATGATTCTATTTTTTCTCCAGATCTTTTTAGAGATTTATACCAAATCTCCTTTTCATAATTCCATAGGTTTTTGGTTGCTTTTAGGTATTAAAAAACCCCTACGGTCCAGTCCACTTTCTTTTCAAAGCCTCAAATCTTGAATCCGATATCATATCCACTGCCTGCGCTTCCCTCAGACCAGCCTGCCTCGAGCCAGGCACCTATCATGAGGGTGGGGTGGTCGGTCTTCATCCCTCTCCTCCCTCTTTTGGTGCCTCTCTCTTCCTGTGCTTGGGGACTTGGGGAAGAGGAGGGAGTGCAATGGGGAAGATAATCTTTTCACTTCACTGGGCATTTGATCGTAGCCTCTTCTTTGCAGGTTTTGTGGGTTCTCTACTGCTGTTCTCAAGATGGCAGGTGTTGGGCCGGGCGTGGTGGCTCACGCCTGTAACCCCAGCACTTTGGGAGGCGGAAGTGGGTAGATCACGAGGTCAGGAGATCGAGACCATCCTGGCTAATACAGCGAAACACCGTCTCTACTAAAAATACAAAAAAAATAGCTGGGGGTGGTGGGGGCGCCTGTAGTCCCAGCTACTCGGGAGGCTGAGGCAGGAGAAAGGCATGAACCCGGGAGGTGGAGCTTGCAGTGAGCCGAGATCGT
Source organism: Pan paniscus (assembly GCF_029289425.2). NCBI lineage: Eukaryota > Metazoa > Chordata > Mammalia > Primates > Hominidae > Pan > Pan paniscus. Next base: position 21,711,428 of record NC_073262.2, on the reverse strand, counting down.
GCCACTGCACTCCAGCCTGGGCGACAGAGCGAGACTCTGTCTCAAAAAAAAAAAAAAAAAAAAAAGATGGCAGGTGTCCAAGTGCCATCTCCCAAGGGGGATGACTTTGGGTCTCTCCCTCAAGACTCTCCCTCTGACAGCTGGAGTCCCTCTGTCTGGGGTGGGCTCCTGGGGGCAATGCCGGTAGACAGGCCAGGAAACCTGCTGCCCCACTAAACTCGCGGGTAGGGCTTGGGCATGTGAGCTGCTCCACTGCAGACTCCTCCATCCTGCCCCGTGGATGCTCAAATGTGCTTCTTACGGGCATCCATGATCTGGAATTCTCTTTCAGTGCCTCCCTTGACTGAGGAGGGGAAAGCCAAAATACTGCCCAATACACTGCTCCTATAAACTCCAGGGAATTTCCCCCTGGAATCTCATCTTCTGCTTAACACAGTCTGAGGGGATGGCAAGGCTGGGGTGTGGTTGGGTCTAGCAGAGCTGAGTTAGGACATTCTAACCAGTTTATTTTTATTGGGGTGAAATCCACATCAAATAAAATTAATCATCTTAAACTCAAAATTCAGTGGCATTTAGTATCTTCACAATGTTGTGCAACCACCACTTCTATCTAGTTCCAAAACATTTTAATCACCCCCAAAGAAAACTCTGCACCCATTAATCAGTTACTCCCCATTTCCCCTTTCCCCAGTCCCTGGCGACCACCAATCTGCTCTCCATCTCTATGGGTTTACAAGTGCGTACATTTTGACATCTTTCTTTTGGGTCTTCTTTCCCTAAGATTAGCTGGATGACTCTATCAACCATGACCAAAAACTCCTTTTTATTTATTTATTTATTTATTTGAGACGGAGTCTTGCTCAGTCGCCCAGACTGGAGCGCAGTGGCGCGATCTCGGTTCACTGCAAGCTCCACCTCCTGGGTTCATGCCATTCTCCTGCCTCAGCCTCCCAAGTAGCTGGGACTACAGGCGCCCACCACTACGACCGGCTAATTTTTTTGTATTTTAGTAGAAACGGGGTTTCACCACGTTAGCCAGCCAGAATGGTCTTGATCTCCTGACCTCGTGATCCGCCCATCTTGGCCTCCCAAAGTGCTAGGATTACAGGTGTAAGCCACTGTGCCCAGCCTAATATTTTTATTTCATTTTATTTTTTGTAGATATAGGATCTCGCTATGTTGCCCAGGCTGGTCTTGGACTCCTGGGCTCAAGTGATCCTTCCCTCTTGGCCTCCCAAAGTGTTGGGATTACAGGCATGAGCCACCATGTCTGGCTCACCAAAGGCTTCTGATATCCCTAATGGATCAAATATTTCTTGAAAACTCAAAGGGATTGTAGTATGTGGTGGGATTTTTAGGCAGGAACCACCAATTATTAACTTTCAGTAACCATCTCTAAATGGCCACGACTGCATTGACCTCAGAGCCACAGTCTGTCAGGCCACAGGCACTTAGTGAGGACCCTTGTCTGCATGTCATAACACAGTGGTGGGTGCCACAGAAAAATGGAAAGAGACGCGCATGGTACAGTGGAAAATCCACCCAAAGTGGATGCCTGTTCTGATGCCAACTTGCTGTGCATTCTTAGACAAATTACTCAGCTTCCCTGGGCCTCAGTTTTTTTATCCATAAGATGAGTGATGACATATTATTTATGCAAATTGTAAAACAATAAAAAAGAAAAATCAAGTCTCAGAATAGGTAACCTTTAAGTTTTCTTTGATGTTAAGGTCATTATGAGACTTAGTTCTTGCCTCTGTGTGGCATTACCTAGTATGAGGAAAACAAAACAAAGAAATGTAGAAAACAATAAAAGAGTCAGTACCAAGCTGTGGCTCAGTGACTTGGAGTCTCTAGGGGTCCAGAGAAGGGAGGAGAGGGTGTGTGCCCTGTGAGAGAAGGGCTGTGGACCAAAAATGACAGGATAGTTTTTACAAAGAGTGCTGTGAGAAGTGGGCATGAGCAGGGTGTGCCAGTGCGACTGTGTGTGTGTGTGTGTGTGTGTGTGTGTGTGTGTCTGCGTGTGATTGTCTAAGATTAAAAGACGCTCAGGAGACATATCTACCAAATGCAATGTGTGAACCTTGTTTAAATCTTGATTTGAACAAAGCAACTGTAAAATAGACATCTTTGGAACAATCAGGGGAATTTGAATATGGATTGCATATTTGATGGCCATAAGGAAGTTTTGCTCATGTTGTTAGGTGTGTTAATTTGTGAACACGGGTGTGAACAACTAAATATGCCTGTTATGTAAGAAAATGTCCTTATTTTTTAGAGATACATGCTGAAATCATTTAGCAACATTATGATGCCTGAGATTTTTTTTTCCACAAAAATAAAAATAGATGAAACAAATGTGGCAGAATGGTAATCATTGTTAAAGCTAAGAGATGGGTGTTTGGGTATTTCTTGTATGGTTTGTATGAGTCAGGATCTAACCAGGAGACAAAGACCACTGGAGTCTTGAAAACAGAAGGACTTTGAGGCAGAGTATTGGTTATTGGTTACACAGTGGGTGGGAGACTGAGCAGCCAAACACACAACCCTGAGATTAGTGTCAGATGTGACAACCCTGGGCTGGGGGGCAAGGCCAGGAAAGTGCTGTCGCTGGAGAGCAGGGGCTGTAGCACAGGGTCAAAACAGAAACCACAGCAGGCCTTTTGGGAGAGGCGCTGGAGCCATGGCAGAACTGCAGCTGCAGTAGGGACACTACCCAAGGTAGAAAGAGAGGGAAAACCTTGGCTTGTCCCATCCTCCCACCTCCCCATCTCCTGCTAGTGCTCCCCGTTGGCCAAGCCCCGTCTCCAACCAAAATGGAGTCATCAGGGCAGCTCCATGCAACACGGAGTGGAGGAGGGGAGGGGCGAGTGGCATGGATGTGAAGCCAGACAGGTCCAGGGCCTAAGCTCTGTTCTCTCTGTGCATTTTTGTTTGTTTGTCTCATCTCTGCCCTGAAGCATAGTTTGCACATTAGCATCTCATCCCTTCAAGCTTGCCATGGAGGCCTCTTGCCACCTTCCAGAGAGCTCTGGACAGCAGGGCCCTTGGGGCAGAAGAGCCATTATTTCCATTTTACAGCAGCTGCTGGAAGCTCAGATAACACCTTTCTGGCAAAGAAACCAAGAACGTTTCTGTGTCAGCTTCGCCTGCTGACAAGGACCCAGAAAGAATCCACTGCTGTCACTGCAGAACCTTCAGCTTTGAGGAACCATGGAGATTTGGCCTAATTCTCCGCAGTGGTCCCAGTGGTGACCTAACCCAAATCCGTTTCCTTGTCTTCCTGCCACCAGAACCTTGATTTTGTTCAGGCTGATAATGTGCCCAGCTAAACGAATTTGCTTCCCCAGTGCTCTTGGGGTTACTGATGATCACGTGATCAAGTTCTGGCCAATGAGGTGTAGATGGAAGTCCTTGGGGTGGGTGTTCCTTCCAGAACAAAAAGGCAAGTCTCAGGCCGGGCGCAGTGGCTCACGCCTGTAATCCCAACACTTTGGGAGGTCAGTAGTTCGAGACCAGCCTGGCTAACATGGTGAAACCCTGTCTCTACTAAAAATACAAAAAATTAGCTGGGCGTTGTGGTGGGTGCCTGTGGTCCCAGCTACTCAGGAGGCTGAGGCAGGAGAATCGCTTGAACCTGGGACGCAGAGGTTGCAGTGAGCCGAGATCATGCCACTGAACTCTGGCTTGAGTGACAGTGCGAGACTCCTTCTCAAAAATAAAATAAAATAAATAAATAAAATAAAAAGGCAAGTCTCTTTACTCTCCCACATCTTTCTGTGTGAAACATGGGTGCAATGCCTGGTGATGCAGCAGCAACCTTGTGACCATGAGGGCTAATGTTAGATGCTGGGAGAAGAACAAGGCTGGGACAATGATGACATTTTTGAGCAGCTTCACCGGTCCTAGAGTGCCTAACCCTGGACCTCTTGTAAGGTAATTAAAATAAATCTCTTATTTAACCCACTGTTTCTTGGGTTTTGTGTTATTTGCAGGTAAATACATACCTGATTCAAAGCAAAAAATATGTTTTTTAGTCAACAAAAGAAAAAAAAAGGAAGCTAGCTTTTCAAGGAGGTAACACAAAAGAAGCAAAGTCAGTTACCAAGGAAGAGACTAGCAGCATTACCTCTGTGGCCCAGCACTAGCCACTCAGCAAAGGAAATATATGCTGACAAATGGGTGAACAGATGTGAACAAGTGAGTGGCCATCTGAGCAGTGAATCTGGAAAGCGTGAAGACTCCTAGTGGTGAGGCCACCCCTTCCATTTCCCCACAGGAAACCAGCAACAAATACTGCCAGAATTCGGCCAGGCGCTGTGGCTCACGCCTGTAATCCCAGCACTTTGGAAGGCCGAGGCGGGCAGATCACCTGAGGTCAGGAGTTCAAGACCAGCCTGGCCAACATGGCGAAACCCCGTGTCTACTAAAAAAACACAAAAAGTAGCCAGGCGTGGTGGCACGCAATTGTAATCCCAGCTATTTGGGAGGCTGAGACAGGAGAATTGCTTGAACCTGGGAGGCAGAGGTTGCACTGAGCAAGACTGCACCACTGCACTCCAGCCTGGGTGACAGAGCGAGACTCTGCCTCAAAAAAAAAAAAAAAATATATATATATATATAAATATATAATATATATAAATATATAATATATATATAAATATATAATATATAATATATATATATATAGAGAGAGAGCCAGAATTCCTGGCATTGTCACAATTACCAGGGGTTAAGGAATTATTTCCTGAATGTCATGGTAAAAATGCAAGTAGATAACATGGAAGGAAAATACATAAGTTTGTTCGTCACCCAACAGGACTCTAAGGTGATAGGTGTAGTGGACACACCCTAAAATGGCCCCCAATGAGTCACACCCTGTATAACCCCCACCATCTATTCTTGAGTGTGGGAGGAAACTGGGACTTGCTTCTCATCAACAGAATATGGCCTGGCCAATGTGATGGACTGTCAGTCCCTTGATTAAGTTACATTATATGGCAAAGGGGGTTTTATACACACACACACACACACACACACACACATGGATCCGAGTGGGCTGAAGGGAGAGAGTAACTCGTATGTGCTGACTTTGTGGAAGTAAGCTGCCATGTTGTGAGAATGCCACATAACAAGGAACTATGGACAACCTCTAGAAGCTGAGAGGGGCTCCTGCTGACAGCCAGCAAGAAAATAGGGACTTCAGTCCTACAACCGTAAGGTGACAGATTCTGCCAACAATCTGAATGAGTCTGTGAGACTTGGGAGACCTTGAGGCTACTCAACAGCATGTGCTCAGGCTCTGAGACCAGCCCCAGTCCAGCCTCCAGATGAGAATGCAGCCCAGCTGATCCTTTGATTGCAGCCTTGTGAGTCCCTGAGCCGAGGACCCAGCTAGGCTGTGCCCAGGAACTGTGAGATAATAAATGTGTGCTGGAATAAGCCACTAGGTTTGTGGAAACCTCATACACAGCAGTGGAATAGAGAATAAAGATGCTTTGGTACAAGAAGGCTTTGAAAAGTCAGCCTGGGACCTGGCCTGGGGAGGGGAGATCTGGGCAGAACATTCATTTGTTCATTCATCCATTTGTCAGCTGCTTAAAAAGAGCCACTAATACGTGCCAGGAACTAGGTCACCAAATGAGGCTTTTGTCTCACACTCCTTTTTTCAGTTTTAGCCAGAGCCACAACTTTCCCTTCCAGATGTGGTTGAAGGGACAGGAAGGGGAATTCAAATTATACTGAGTTCCCACAGGACCTGGGCACAGAACCAGATGCTTTCCATATGTTGACTCTATCAATCAACACAATGACCCATAAGGCATGGATTAATATAACCATTTTACAGATTTATAACACTGAGGTCACACAGTGGTAGAGCTGAGATTCTGAGAAATTAAGTCAGCTCCTCTCATTCTAAGCTGGGTTTTTGGCTTAGGGAAAAACCAGGTCATCTGAGCTCATGTGGCCTACTTTATTTTCTTATGTTTGCACAACGATGAAAATGTGTCCTACTTTATCAAGCCACCTTCCTCCTCCTCCTTTCCTCCCCTTCTTCTTTATCAGAAGCACATTCTTTTTTTTTTTTGAGACGCAGTCTGGAGTGCAGTGGCACAATCTTGGCTCACTGCAAACTCCACCTCCCAGGTTCAAGCAATTCTTCTGCCTCAGCCTCCCAAGTAGCTGGGATTACAGCCATGCGCTACCACGCCCAGCTAATTTTTGTATTTTTAGTACAGACGGGGTTTCACCATGTTGGCCAGGATGGTCTCAATCTCCTGACCTCATGATCCACCCACCTCAGCCTCCCAAACTGCTGGGATTACAGGCGTGAGACAACATGCCTGGCCCAGAAGTACATTCTTAAGAGTTAAAATATTATGCATTAAAAAAATACAATCTGGTAGTAACTTATGGCAGCTTCTAAATGGAATAAATGTCTAGAGTACCTTCTTCACTTCCTTTGTCAGCATGTTCTTCCTCTTCCATGGAGACATTATTAGACCATGCTTTCAAATGCTTTCTAAATTTGAATCTGGTGTCAACACTCCTTTCAGCTGCATTCCACTGCATTGCTGTGAGGGTTTAGTGAAATAATACAGATAAAGTATCTGCCTTTTTTTAAATACAAAGTTCTGTATTTTTCTCTTTTCACTTACCATGTGCATTGGTCAGAGTCCTGGCAGGAATGGCATTCATACTGATGCTTCAGATGAAGGGCTATTTAGTAAAGGATGATTTACAGAGATGTGGACAAGTTTAAGGAAACCAACAAAGGATGTTGAGGCACCCAGCAGTTGGCAATAGCAGGAAGCTGTTACCACCCTTAGGATCAAGGGGGTAAGGGCGAAAAATGGTGGTCACAGAGTCCAAGGGGAGGCTGCCCAGTGGAAGCTGCAGTCCTGGAGGCCCTGAGACAGGCAGAGAGTGGAGGAGACAGATCCCAGCCTCTCCTCCCAGCCTTCCATCTTCTGCTGGTGTCTCCTGTGGGCTGAATCCAGCTTGGAGCCAGAGGGGAAGGGAGTCGGGGTGATCCGGAGCATGGGACCAACCTCCTGGGGTGCGGGGCAGGGCAGAGCATGATTCTGGAAGAACGAATGGAGAAAAACATCCACATTATATGTGAGCACTATCCCATGTCATTAAATATCCCTGGACGCCAGGGTTTTTAACTGCTAAATGACATTTCATCATACGGTGGGACTACAAGTTATTATCAGTAGTAGTATGAAGAGACATTTGGAATGGCCCCTGCTCAATGAGTGTGATGGGCATCTTTGCCCATAATTATTTGTCAACATCTGCCATTTTACATGACTCAGTGGATGGGGCCTCTCCACAGGCCACAGGCTTGGAGAGTTCAGGCGAGAAACCCCAGAGGCCCAGCCTCGCTCCCAGCTGTCCCAAGAGGTCCCTGGAAACCTTGATGTGCCATCAACTCCTATTTTCTTTGTCCAGTTACAAGTCAGGAGTAGCACCCAAAAGAACTGTTCTAGAGGAAAATGCAGGGCTGGGCCCAGGGCTGAGGGCTGAGGGATAAAAGTCTAACGGTGACAAAGGTGCCACTCCCTAGCAGGCTAGTAAAGCGAGGAGGCGCTCCTAGCTCTCTGGGCTTCCACCGGCCCTTCTCCCGGGGGCTCCTGCTGAGCCGGCCACGCCCTGGGCCACGGTGAGCTTGCTCCCCCTGCTGGCAAGATAGGGCATCTGCGGGAAACAGTGCCCAGCGGGCTCCTGCCGGTCACAGGAATTGGCCACTCTGAGGATAGTATGCACCCAGGCTCTGGTACCAGCCCCCTGAGAAGTTCCCACAGGGTTTTGAGCATCCAAGGGATGACATCCCTGGGATAGAGGACTGTTTTGGTTAGAGCAGGAGGTCTGACACTATTGGAAATTTAAATCGGCATACATATCAAGAACCTTAAAATGTTCAATTCAGCCTCACCTCCTCCAGGAAGCCTTCTGCAATCACACTCCCCAACCACCCAGTGCAATCTTTATGCCCTTTTCCCCTGATCCCATGGCATTTTTGCTTGTCTCTGACTCAGGTGAATAAGAAAAGTAACTTTATTTTGCATTAATTTTTACATTTTTATTTTGAACTCCAATTCCATCAAAAAGTGGTAGTAACTTAATTTTAGTCATTTCAGGGTTCTCTCCTGCCCTTTCCCTGGGATTATGTCCTAGAGCAAGGTGGGTAAACAAAGGAACTCTTATGTAGTGCCAAGACATAGGAGCCACCAATCCTCTTTGTCATCTGTCCTCATAAGCACCATCTCACTCACTGCTGAGATGTTCCTGGGCAGCAGCCAGCAGCCAGCAGCGAAGGAGTCCCCATGAGAGGCCCCGCATTCCTGATGGTGGGACCCCTTCACTTGTTACATTGGTGAAACTGCCTTTGCAATATTATAACTGAGGAAATGATGACAGTGAAAGAAATCAGACCTAACCGACCCCATCTTGCTTCTAACATTTAAGCTGTCCTTGTTCATTCCTGGGTGTAGGCCTAACTAACTTTGGGAAGGAATTCAGTTCATGGTTTGACTATGAAACAAAATCAGTTCTTGCCTGGGGACCAGCCCTGCTTTGCAGGACTAACAAATTAGCTACAGGATGAGAAATTACATTTTGGGGGTCATGCAGCCTCCAGCTCCAAGAGTCTGAACTTCCCCACATTGCTCCTGAGGATAACATCACTATTGTAAAACCTAAGATCCGTGCTTGAGATATTTTGCAGACCCTGCATTCAATGGATCAGCTGAGAAACTAGACTGGTAATCTGACTCAACCTGTTCTGCTGTCCCACCCAGGAACAGAAGACAGCAAGAAAAGCTCACTTTGATCCTCTCTGATTCCCTCTCCAATCTGACCAATCAGCACTCCCCACTTCCCAAGCCTTCCTATCTGCCAAATTATCTTTAAAAACTCTGATTTTAGTAATAATAGAGACTGACTTCAGTAATAATAAAACTCCCGGTCTCCCGCCCAGCTGGCTCTGCGTGAATTCCTCTTTCTCCATTGCAGTTCTCCTGTCTTGATAAACCGGCTCTGTCTAGGCAGCCAGCAAGGTGAACCCATTGGGCGGTTACACTGGGATTCACTGGAACCCCTCTGTGGCCTTGTCACTGTGCTGGGACACCGGACTTTCTGAAAGAACAGGTAAGGAGAGCTCTATTCAGCTCTCCGCACCCCACCCCCAACTGGGCTCCCCCGACCCCCTAGGGAAATGAGGGCCAGGCTCCCTCTGCTCTCAATCCCCTCAACCCACTCGCGGTCCTGCCACCTCCCAGGGCCTCAGTTAGGAGGCAGGACCCAGAACCCGCTTTTCACCTTTTTCCCTTCACCCAGCCCCAGGAACCTTAGCCTGGCTCAACTTCCTCTCTTTTGCTCCTGTTGTTTTCTCCTAGATCTTTTGTCCAAGGCCAAGTAACTTTCTGTTCCCCTATGGCTCTAGGAAGGCTTGGAAAACAAAAGCCAGGAAGCAACTCCTTTTTTCTGCTTTCTGCTCTCATACCTCTTCCCTGGGGCAAAGGACACAGCAGCTTAAATAGGGAGAAAAAAGGAATAAAGGGAAAAGGAGGTCGGAGGGATGGGGGAGGAATAACCTGCTGTTTCAGAACTACCAGGTCACCACACATTCCTGCCCTCCTGCCTCCACCTCTGTCCTTGGCTCTCTTGTCCCCAGGATCAGTCAGACCTGTGGCGAGTCAGAGAAGAGAAGGCGGTGAGCCTTTTAGGGACAGCGTCCTCCCTGTGGTCGCTAGCACAGGCCTGGCCTGAGGGAATTGCAAATGCACGCATGTAAAGATCTCAAAACAGCCAGAAAAAGCAAGGTTACCTATTCATGAAAGAGGCCGAGACAGCTGCGGAGAAAAACAAAGCCATGTGGATCTCCTAGGACAGAAATCTGCAGGAAAAACTGCCTTTAGTGAAGTGACACTTGCCTAGGAGCCAGGAGACCTACAAAATGGTGTTTCCATTTTACCATAGGCCAGGTCTTGTCATTGAATCTGGGAGGCAGAAGTAAAGAGAAAAGATCATGGCCTTTGCAGTTGATGCTGCCTTTTGAAACATGGCCCGATGGTGGGTGCAGCTGTGGGTAAGTTCTTAACCCTTAACCTTTCCATAAGTCTCATTTTTCTCATCTGCAAAGCAGACAATCTCCCCATTGCAGTGTTGTGAGGATTAAAGGAGAATATATATCAGAAGACCTAACATAGTACCTGTTTGGCGTATGGAGATGGGGCATTCTCTCCATGTGGACAAGCTCGAGTTGACCCTTGCTTTAAATGTCCCGGAAAGCCAAGGACAATGCCACAGGAACTCTCAGGCTCCCAACAAGAGTAAACTGAAAGAAACAATGATACTGGCCTCACCTTGAAAGTCACTGGCCTGCAGATTCCCATGGCACCCAGCTTCCTGCTTGTTCCCTCCCACGATCCATGCCCCAAGTACACCCACCTCTTGTTCCCATTCCTGTTTCCTGTTCCTTCTTTCTTTCTGTTTCCTTTTAATTGCATTTATTTTATGCTGAATTTATTCCAGAGCCATACGTTTTTGTTTCTTTAGTTTCTTCTGCGCTAACTTTTTCTTCTGGGCAACCTCCTCTTCTGGTTTAGGAACAATTTGTTCCTTTTCAGTAAGGATGATCTCGATGTGGCAGGGAGAGCTCATGTGTGGGTTAATCAACCATGAGCTCTCTAAGTCTGGAGGGGCATTTTACGTGCTTTATTCACCTGGATGTGCTCAATGACCAAAGAATCTACATCTAAACCCTTAAGTTCAGCATTGCTGTCTGCATTTTTAAGCTAGTGCAACAAAAACTCAGCACTCTTTTTGGACCACTGACCTTGTGTCCAGCCTCACTTCTTGGCCTGGGCACTACCAACTCCCCCACTGTAACATCAGAATGGCACTGATATGGTCTGGCTCTGTGTCCCCATCCAAATCTCATCTTGAATTGTAATCTGAATTGTAATCCCCATGTGTTGGGGGAGTGACCTCTTGGTGAGACAGCCAGGTGGGAGGGGGTCCCTGGAAAAACTCCAACCGGCTTGCACCCTGGGGTGGAGCCTTGGGAAATTCACTCCTTTTGCAGTGGGGAGGAGCCTGGCCCCTCCTCTTCCTGTGTGGAACCTGGGATTCTAGCTGCGGGTGGGAAGCACCCTAGTAGGGACTCTAGCCTAACAAGACAACGGAACCCTGTCTTACCATTCAAATTGTCTGCGAGCCTGAATTTTCGTAGCTGTGGGACAAAGAGCCCTGTCTTTAGCTGAACTAAGGAAAAGTCCTGCCACAGTGGGAGGGGATTGGATCATGGGGGCGGTTCCCCCATGCCGTGCTTGTGATAGTGAGTGAATTCCCACGAGATCTGATGGTTTTATAAGGGGCTCTTCCCCCTTCGCTTGGCACTTCTCCTCCTGCCATCTTGTTGAATAAGTCCTTGCTTCCCCTTCGCCTTCTGCCATGAACGTAAGTTTCCTGAGGCTTCCCCAGCCATGCTGAACTGTGTGAGTCACTTTCCTTTATAAATTACCGAGTCTGGGGCAGTTGTTTATGGCAGTGTGAAAACGAACTAATACAGGTACACACTGTTTCTGTAAAGTCACATCGTTCAGACACTTCGTGGCTTTTCATATAAGCACACCCTTGATGACCTGGGCAGTTTCACGAGTGTCCTTTTTTTTGGTTTTGAGACAGAGTCTCACTCTGTCGCCGAAGCTGGAGTGCAGTGGCATCGTGTTGGCTCACTGCAACCTCCGTCTCCTGGGTTCAAGCAATTCTCCTGCCTCAGCCTCCCAAGTAGCTGGGATTACAGGTGCCCACCACCACGCCTGGCTGATTGTTATATTTTTAGTAGGGACGGGGTTTCACCATGTTGGCCAGGCTGGTCTCGAACTCCTGACCTCAGGTGATCCACCCACTTCGGCCTCCCAAAGTACTGGGATCACAGGCGTGAGCCACCACGCCCAGTCTCACGAGTGTTCTTAAAGTGAACACAAAGATGGAAACACCTTGATTTGCAAGATTTAGTAGGGTTTTCTGGGTCAAATGAATAGCGAACCATTTTCACAGATCATCCAAGCCACTTAGGAGAAGACCCCCATCTGCTGTTTCACTTCCATCCTAGGTTCCTCTTCACCCTGAAGTTTGGTCATTAGAACCAGTGAGCCAATAACTTGCCTCCTTACCTCCTGTTGTTCAGCCAGGATGTCTTGGCACCTGTGTGCAAGCTGCTGGGGCTCAGAAAATTATACCTCAAAGTATGGTGCTTCGGTGTGCTGAGCACTTTTAAATGAAAGGAAGTTGGAAGGCCTTAGAAGCGGTCTCAGAACCAAAGACTTTCTAGCCTTCTCTTGTTTCTTCCCCCACCTGTGCAGGGAGGGGATCTCTCTGAAGTTCCCTCCAGAAGGAACACTTTGACCCCCTTCCTAGGAATCTCATCAAATAACCGGAAAGATTAACCACGGGAGAAGAGAAAAGAATAAAAGTTGCTACCACACCCAGGCAGACTTTTCATCTGTTCTTCTGAGGGCCGCTCCAAAAGATTACCGGGGAGACTTTGCCTGCAAAATAAGGCAACCTCTGTTCACCGTGAAGTTCTGCCCCTCACCTTCCTGCAAGTTGGCATTGCCTCCCCTGGAGCTCAGAGGAACTTCATCCTAGGCTATTGTCTGTTTTTTAGGCTCATTCATTTCCCCTAAAAATAATTTATTATGCCTCAAAATTGCCTATGTTCCCCCACCTCCCTCTCCCCTATGAAGAGGGTGCTATTTAAGCTCCAGCCATCTGGCCCTTCTTTGAGCCTCATATTTTGTATGGCTCCTGTGCATACTTGCACATTCATACATTTGCATGCCTTTAATCTGTCTAGTATCGTTTCATTTCAGTGAACCTTCAGAGGGTGGAGGGGAAGCCCTCAGCGATGTTGCTGTGAAGAGGAGGGAGACAGAAAGCAAGGAATCCAGAGTGAGAGAGAGAGAGGAAGCTGAGGGAGCCACGACAGCACAGACAGAGGGGAGGGGTGAGGAATCGAGTAGTTTTCTGGGAAGGGGGGCCTGCAGTGCTTTAGGCAGAGGGAACAACATGTGCAAATATCTGGAGGTAAGAAAGAATAGCCTGGACTTCGTTTTGTTTTGTTTTGTTTTGTTTTGTTTTGAGATAGAGTCTCTCTGTTGCCCTGGCTGGAGTGCAGTGGCTCCATCTCAGCTCACTGTGACCTCCGCCTCCTAGGTTCAAGTGATTCTCCCGCCTCAGCCTCCTGAGCAGGCACACACCACCACGCCCAGGTAATTTTTATATTTTTAGTAGAGATGGGGTTTCACCATGTTGCCTGGGCTGATCTCAAATTCCTAGGCTCAAGTGACCCACAAGCCTTGGCCTCCCAAAGTGCTGGGATTGCAGGCATGAGCCACAGCACCTGACCAAATAGCCTGTACTTCTACAGAGCTGGATCCCTAAAGCAGGCACATGTGGAGACGGGAAGTGGAGGCAGACCCTGACCCTGCAGTCCTGTTTAGGAGTTTGGTTCCGTGTTTTGTTGTGGTTCAATTCAAGGCAAGTTGAGTGTGACCAGCACCTCTGGGAACTGTACCTTTGGATCTCCTGAGGAAGCCAAGGTGTGCTGGAACTGTCAGCACCAGCCTGCAGCTGGTCAGCCAGGTCTGTGTCTGGCCATGTGAGAATTTCCCCAGGGCAGGGTGCTTCCCTCAGAGACCGGAGTAGCTGGAGAGACAATGGATTTCAACAACAGAGTGAAGCTAGAACAAAAGCTTCCAGACAAAGGTGGGGAAACCCCTGTCCATCCTTCACAAGACCCTATACAATCTGGCCCCTTCCCCCACCTCCCTAACGTCATTTCCACTTCTCCCCTCCGACCTCCCTGCTCCAACTTCAAATGTGCCAGGCCCGCTCCTGCCTCAGGGCCTCTGCCCTTGTCTCCCCTCTGCCTGGAATGCTCTTTCCCCGGATTTCCACTTGGTTCACTTCCTCTTTGCTCCATCGTCACCTTCTCAGTGTAGGCTGTCCTTGGCCACACTGTTGAGAAATGCATCTGCCCCCTATACCCAGCCCTTCCCACCCCTTGTCCCACTGCTGCCCTGCTTATCATCCTGGATGCTCTATAATGACTTATTCCTTGTTTATTGGCTGTGCCTCTCACTAGAATATAAGAGCAGGCATTTTTATCCATTGTGATTTCTCTAGGGCCCAGAGCCTGGCACATAGCAGATGTTCAATAAATGTGTGCTAATAAATGAAGGGTTGGTGGTAGGGATGTGGCAGGTTTGTGTGAAGCACTGCCCCCACACCGTGGTCACCATGAGGTCCGCGACAAATGATAATACCAGCAACAGACCTTCTCCCCGGGTCTAGTCCTACTGGGGTTTACAGTACCCTCAATAATGACCTCAACAGCTGCCACCCAGCTACACTCTTCCCTTGGTTCTAGTTTAATCCCTGAGGACTGAGCTCTGCCCTCATGCTTTTGAACAGCTGGGATTTCTGAACACTGTCCCCATTCAGGCTGCCTATACCTCACTCATGCATTAATTCACTGCATGCCTCCTGGGCCAGGCCCTGTAGGATGGTCTGCAGCCACAGAGATGAGATGGTCACAGCCCCTTGCGCCGCTCCCTGGTCTGGCTCACCCCTGAGGTCTGAGCTTGCCCACAGACTCAGGGCAGCTGCACACCTTTTGTTGGGTAAATCAAACAGTCCTAGGTTTCAGGCCAGGCTGGGCCATGCTTGCAGTGGGCCCCTGCAGAGCCAGTCCCCTTCTTTTGCTGCTGAGGCTTCCCAAGACCACACAGCTGGATGGGGGCAATGCCAGGACTCAAAGCCAGATGCACAGTCAAGGCCACTGCCATTTGTGCTATACACCACATCAACTCTGTAAATCCACTCTCAAAAGAGGATCAACTGTGTACAATTTACTACCCCAGGGTGCTGTGAAGTTCAAAAAAATAACATATATGAGAGTGTTTACAAACTGATAAATATGTCTTACAAATCTGGACTTTTCCCCAGAGCCTTGCGCTGTGACTTGTACACAGCGGGTGCTCACAAAATGCTTTTGGGTTGGATTCTCAGCCCGCAGGCCGCCCTGCATGGCGCTTCCTCCCCACCTCTCTGCCCTTGCTCCATCTCCCATACCCCCACCCACTCACCAGTCACTGAGCACTCCAGCGGACCAGGTGCCCAGCCAGGTGCCCAGGATGCAAGAAGGAAGGCCAGGCCCCGCCTGTGAGACATTCACAGCCCAGTTGGGAGAGACAGACAAGGAAGCAGACAAAATGCAGTGTGAAAAGTGCATGGCAGAGTGTGCCAGGCTGCCATGGGAACAGAGGGGAGGGCTTGTAACCACAAGAATGAAAACAGCTCCTTACATCTGTGCATTGCTGTCTGCTTTTCAAAGGGCTGGGTGTGAAAGGTGGGGGAGGGATAGAGAATGAAGACATGGCGTTTTCCCAGTCCCATTTGTCCACATTCCGGGGCTGTCACCTTCGTTGAGCTTATGCTCTTTCAATGGAAAAAAAGGAAGGACATAGAGAGACTCTTTCCTACCCAGAAATGAAGGATTTTTAGCAGCTGTGTTGCACAATCATTGCCCGATGTTTGTTTTTCAGAAGGGCTTTGCCGTATCCGCTGACACTGAGCTGTAAAGACCCAAGCATTAAAAATTTGCAGCGCTGCCTCCCAGGAGCAGAATTCTCACCTCTGCTTAATGAGCCACTCCACACGTCCTTCTAGCTTAGTGCCCAAATGACATGAATTGTCCAAATAGAGTGAGTGAGCCCTTGTGGTGGTTTGGCTCCTAAGTGTGGCATATGAGCAGGCTGGGGTAGGTGATGCTGTGGTAGCAACCCCCAAATCTGGGCCTTAAAAGTACAGAGGCTTATTTATTGCCCTGCCACAGGCCCATGATGCAGTGGGCTCTGCTCCCCGCCACCCTCACCGGGGGCCCAAGGTCTGGGGCCCCATCAGGGACATGTACGACAGAGAAGGGCACCTTGGCTCTCAAATGCTTTCGCGGGGAAGTGACCCTGCGCATATGAAATCCACCGGCCAGAGCAGTCATGTGGCCACCCCTACCTTCAAAGGGGCCAGGAGGAGGATGGGGACAGTGCCCGGCCAACAGCACTGTTGCACACACAGGGTCCAGGGCAGAGCCCGCTCCTGCACTAAACTCCAGCCCTGCTGTCTCTGAGGGGCCCTAAGGCCCTACTAAGAGCTGACCCACTCTCCCCACACCTCTGCTTCAGATATGCTGAGAATCTGGTGGGGGCGGTGAGTTAACATCACCCTTATTTAGGCTGGACTTCCAAATGCTGCCTGAGGGGTGTGTGTGTGTGGGTGTGGGTGTGTGTGTGTGAGGTGTGAGGTGAGTGGTGTGTGTGGAGGTATAGTGTGTGTGTGTGTGTGTGGTATACCACACAGGTGTAGTATGTTGCACATGTGTGGTAAGTGTGATGTGTATGTGGTATGTGTTTGTGTTGTGTGTGCATGGTATGTTGTGTGTGGTGTGTTTGTGTGTTGTGTGGCACGTTGTGTGTGTGTGGTATGTGCAATGTGCGTGGCATGTGGTGCATGTGGTATGTTTGTGTGTGCCATGTGTGTGGTGTGTATGTTGTGTGTGTGGTTATGTGTGATGTGTGTGGTATGTGGTTTGTGTATGTGGTATGTGTGTGCTGTATGTGTGTGTGGCATGTTGCATGTGCGTGATGTGTGTGGTATGTGTCATATGTGTGGTATGTGTAATGTGTATGTGGTATGTGGTGTGTGGTGTATGTGGTATGTGTTTGTGTGTGGTATGTTGCATGTGTGTGGTTTGTGTGTTGTGTGTGGGGTATGTGTGATGTGTGTGGTGTGTTTGTGTGTTGTCTGTGTGTGGGGTATGTTGTGTTTCTGTGGTGTTTGTGTTGTGCGTACAGTATGTTGCATGTGTGGTGTTTGTGTTTTATGTGTGTATGCCATGTTGCATGTGTGTGGTATGTTTGTGTTGTGTGTATGGTATGTGTGATGTGTGTGGTATGTGTGATGTGTATGTGATATATGTTGTGCATATGTGGTTATGTGGTATGTGTATGCAGTATGTGTTTGTGTGCTGTGTGTGTGGTATGTTGTGTGGTGTGTTTGTGTATGGTATGTGTGATGTGTGTGGTATGTGTAATGTGTATGTGGTGTGTGTTTGTGTGTCGTGTGTGTGTGTGGCTTGTGTGATGTGTGTGGCATGTGTGATGTGTATGTGATGTGTGGTGTATGTGGTATGTTTGTGTGTTGTATGTGTTTGTGGCATGTGATGTGTGTGGTGTGATGTGTATGTGGTATGTTTGTGTGTGATATGTGTGATGTGTATGTGTGTCTTCTGTGACTGCAGCTGGTGGGCAGCGGTCATGTGGGTGGGTCACGTGGCACCCACAGGAGCCCTTTGCTTCAGCTGTGGCCGAGGCCTTTTTCCTCAGAAGGGGCTGCATGGGCTTGAGAGGCTCTGCCCCCAGGTATTTAGAGAATGTCAGCCTCAGTGTTGGCTTCCCTAAAAGTAGTGAATCTTGACCTCCAGGGCACACACGGGTCAGCTCAGAGAGAAGCTTGTGCAGACAGCAGCCTCTGGATCTTGCCTGTGGACGGTCTGAGTGGCTCCCAGGCCAGCCTGAGACTGCATTTAACAAGGGCCAGGTGGTGCAGACGCTCCTTCTCCAAAACCTGACCCAACTTCACGCCGCATCTTCCTCTCGGAGGAAGTTTTAGGAGAGACCGATCTTTAGCAGTGAGGCCTCTGGCCAGCTCTGTCATACGAGGACAGAACAGTGACTGCGTGACTGAGATGCCCATTCAGGGCTCCTGGGTGCCCTGTGTGCTACTGCGTCAAACCCACTCCCCAAAAGCACCCTACTACAGGGAGGGGCACCCCAGGTCTCCAGGGGGCTTTGCTGCTCCACAAAAGGGTGCTGCTGTGGCCCCTACCTCCTCACTGCGGCCACGGCCTTGACCTGGGACCCCCTACCTCCTCACTGCGGCCACGGCCTTGACCTGGGACCCCCTACATCCTCACTGTGGACACAACCTGGACAGGGAAACAGCACAGGCTTTACGTGCGGATGCTACAGGTCCCCATGCCGGCCCCACTGCCTGCAGCTTTGTGTAGTGGACCTAACCTCTCTGAGCCACTGCTTTCCACAGGGACCTGGGGACAAATCCCTGCCCTTTTTTTTTTTTTTTTTTTTGAGACAATCTCGCTTTGTCACTCAGGCTGGAGTGCAGTGGCGTGATCTCGGCTCACTGCAACCTCTGCCTCCCGGGTTCAAGCAATTCTCCCACCTCAGCCTTCAGAGTAGCTGGGATTACAGGTGCCACCACCACACCCGGCTAATTTTTGTACTTTTAGTAGAAATGGGGTTTCACCATGTTGGCCAGGCTGGCTCAAACTCTTGACCTCAAGTGATCCACCTGCCTTGGTCTCCCAAAGTGCTGGGATTACAGGCGTGAGCCACCACTCCCAGCCTACCTGCCTTGCTCTAAAGGATTCATGGTGGCTGAATGAGAAGGTGAGGAAACAGCCTGAGGCACTGTGTGGGAGCTGGGATGTTGTTCCCTGAAAGAAGCTCCAGCATGGAGCTGGGCAGAACAGGCCAAAGGGAAGCTTCACCTCAGGTGAGGCACCAAAAGCCAACTCTGCCACCTCTGTGGAGGGCCACCCCAGCGCCGACCTCGTCAGGGGTTGGTGGGAGCTGCTGTTCGCCTGGGGACATGGCCTGGGCTACACCTCACGGCTCCCTCCTCCGGCCACAGGCCTTCATGCCGGCTGGATCTCTCTAGCTGTGTCCAGGCTTTCTTCCTCCTGCCCTTTGCTGGGCTGTCAGTTCAGCCTTCCCCAGGTTAATGCAACCTCTGAATAATTCAGCAAATCTCCTCTTGCTCAACTGAAGATCTTAGGAGGCAAAACAAAATCGATTCATATGGATGCAAGCATTTTCCCACCAGCTGCCACCAGCTCAGGCACAGATGGCTTCTGACACCCATTTGGCTGACAAGGAAAGCCTTAGGGCTGCATTCAAAATGGCTCCAACAGGAGTTGTTAGGAGGTAGAGGAAGTGAAGGGTCTCCAGGCTTAGGAGAGGGAGGCACTGACGGGACAGGATGGGAAGCTGTGGCCCAGCTCCTGAGTGGTCTTTGCACCTGTGACATCGGTTGTGCTTCCTCTGCAGGGGTGGAGTCCAGACTGCGAGGCTGGGCCATCTGCAGCGACCAGCACAGGACAATCAGGTGTCAGGACGTGGGCACGTGGCTCCGGACCTGGGGATCGGTGGCTGAGGGCAGCCTCCAGCTGCTGCCACAGCAATGTCACCAGGTGATGGGGACCTTTCAGAGGAGCCTAATCCAGAGGGGACAAGACTGGGGTCTGCAGGCCTTGCCGCAGCAGCCTCTCCCATGTGGCCCCCAGAGAAGTGTGTGCTGAGCTGACCTTGACACGTCAGGACCTCTGGGGCCTCTCCACACGCCACACTCCCTTCCCTTCTCTCACACAGGTCATGTGTCCAGCAAACACTTCCTGAACAGCGACATGGTCCAGTACTGAGAAGAAGAGGTGGATGTGGCCCACTGCTGCCCCTTACAGAGGTCCCAGCTGGCAGGGGCGTCAGCAACATCAATAAAACCGTACTGGGGGCTTGAGAATGTTGTGTGAGGCAGTGCTGCCAACCCTGACTCACCTCCCTGCCACCTGAGACATCTCCAAAAGTATCACCCTGGGCCAGCTCTAATTCAGTCACTGCTTGACAACTGCACCTTGGGCAATGACTGGTGAATGGAAACTATGCTCCGTTTCCTCAGGCTTTAACTCTGTGCCAGGCACTGTCCATGGTGCTTTAAAAATATTCACTCAAACCAACCCCAGGGGCTGGGCACTGTCATTATTCCCATTTACCTATGAGGGAAGCTGAGGCACGGAGAAGCTCAGGAACATGCCCACAGCAGTGAGTTGCAGAGCCGGGATCTTAGCCCGGGTGGTCTGGCTCTGAGGCCAGAGGCTGCCTGGAGAGGCGCCCACAGATTTGCCCCCCGGCAAGGGCACCTCAGTGGACTCCAGGCTTCCAGGACTCTGATTCCAGATCCTTCCTGCCTCAGAAAATCAACAAAGACATGTATGCTTCAGGCCTGCAGAGCTGCTCACAGCTATGGAACCAGAAGGGCCTTCCCAATCTGCTGTGCTTAACCCTGAAGTGGACCAGCCCAGGGACCTGGGAAAGTGAGGGTGTCCCTGCTGTGGGGGAAAAGGGCTAGGACTTTGGTCTTTCACACGTGGATAAAATTAGGCAAAATTCAACACTGACGTTGATTTCAGGTCTTGGAAAACCAAGCCAGTGAGCTGAAAGTGTCCACCTGATGGGGATGGGTAAAAGCGAGCATAATTCCAGCCAGGCTGTGAGCTGTCCGTGCTTAACTAGCAAGCCAGCGTCAAGGGGTTAAGACTCTGGCAGGTCTCATTTGATGATGACAATGAAGTCTATAAACACGCAGGGTGTGATGATAGAGCAGTGACACTGCCGTCCGTGTGGCATGTGGACGCCGGCTCCCTCCCTCTCTCCACGTGGGCTCTGCTCCTCAGTTTGCTCCTCAGGCCCAGGCCCCAGCTTAGGCCCTGCAGCCTTTGTAATGCTTTCAGGGTTTGGCATGAGCACCCTGTCCTCACAGCCTGCTGGGGAGAGGGTAGGAGAGGTATGGGGTAGGGGTGGGCTGTATTAGTTCATTCTCGCATTGTTATAAAGAACTACCTGAGACTGGGTAAATTTATAAATAAAAGAGGTTTAACTGGCTCATGGTTCCACAGGCTGTACAGGAAGCATGACGGCTTCTGGGGAGGCCTCGGGAAACTTACAAACATGGCGGAAGGTGAAGGGGAAGCAGGCACGTCCTACACGACTGGAGCAGGAAGGAGAGAGCGAAGGGGAAAGTGCCACATACTTTTAAATAACCAGATTTCGTGAGAACTCATGAGACAGCACCAGGGGGACAGTGCTAAACCATTAGAAGCCACCCCCACGATCCAATCACCTCCCACCAGGCCCCACCTCCAACACTGGGGATTACAATTCAACATGAGATTTGGTTGGGGACACAGATTCAAACCATGTCATGGGTAATAACAAGAGTCTGGGTCCATTGCTATGACTTACCTTTGACCTCTAGCGGGGAGCAAGGCTCTCTGGGGAGCAAGGGCTCTAGGGGGCTGAGACTGGAAGAAATCCAAAGCTAGGGTGGCTCTGAGTCCAGGTGGCTCTGGACTTCTTACAAGCCAGTCCTCATCACTCCAACCCTCTGTTGTTATAATAGTAACAATATTCCTTACAGAATAATAATCCTTTATATTAAATTCTCTCTGTTCACATTACAGTACGGTTTCAATCTCTTGGTTGGACCCTGATAAAGCCTACATAAACTATCTCATTCCTGGCTTGGTACAGGCTGTTCCCATGGCCAGTTTCACTTGCCTAAGTGAAGGTGGAGTGGTTAAGGGCACAGGCATTAGAGACAGACTGCCTGGGTTCAGTTCCCAAGCCCAGCACTGGCTGGTGAGAAGCCATTCGACTTCTTTATGCCTTGATTTCTCTACCTGTAAGATGGGGATAATAGGATTGTTGTGGAAATTTTATGAGTTCTTATATGTAAAGCACTTGGCACAAAATAAGTGTTAAATAAGTGTTTGGTATTATTGTTGTTGACTTCCTTCCATTCACTCGTAGGGGTTTCAGCAACAGGGTCACCTCTCCTGGGAAGTCCTCCCTGACTACCTCCCATCCCGGCTGAGTTGGCTGCCCTCCTCCTATGCTCCCTCACACATCTTCACAGCACTGAACTCACGTGTTGTCACTGCAGGTGTACTTGTCAGACAGTCTCTTCTGTAGAACTCTGAGCTGGCTGAGGGTACTCACAGCAAGTGTCCCCAGGACCTCACACTGCACCTGACTGAGTGAGGGGTAACCGTGTTAGTGGAGGTGCTCTGAGAACCAGGCACAAAGACAGGATTGCATGAGTAAGAGCCATATTGGGGGAACTGCCTGTGAAGGACAAAGAAGGAGGGGATAGAAGGCAGGGAGATCCTTCAGACCACAGTACAGGTGTGACACCCGTGGAGGAGTGGGGACGATGGGCCTCAGACTTCAGAGCAGTTCTGAGAAAGGCTTGCCCAGGCCACTGCAGAGTTCTCGAGCCACAGTCACCTACTGGAGGAGTCCCACGATCCACTTGCGGCAGTACTGTCCCCACGCTCCATCGCTGGTGGAAAGCAGCCTGTGGAGGCAAAGCACGGGTGGACGGAGAGAAACAGCAGCTGGGGCTGTCAGTCAAATCCGCTCCGCAGCAGGTCTGAGTGGCACATTTTCATGGGCACCACAGTAACCGACAGACAGAAGGCTGGCCGTGCCCCAAGAATGCAGGGCCAGAAGCAGGGATGCCAGAATCTGTCACCTTGATGCAGGGAGAGGGTGGAGGTCCAGGGTACCTCTGAGTAGGCCTTCATGCTTACACACAGTCACACGCTGCATGATGACATTCAGTCGGCGAGGAACCACGTATATGACAGTGTCCCATGAGATTAATACTACAGTGTTTTTACTTTTCTATGTTTTGATACACAAATCCTTACCATTGCGTTACAGCTGCCCACGGTATTCAGCACAACAACGTGCTTTACAGGTTTGGAGCCCACTAGCAAAGGTGACACCATCTAGCCTAGGTGTGTAGGAGGCTGTGCCATCTAGGTTTGTGTAAGTACACTATGATGTTCACACAAAGATGGAATTGCCTTCCAAGGCATTTCTCAGAACATATCCCTGTCGTTAAGTGATGTGTGACCGTAAATATATATAGTGCTAAGTCCTTATTATTTGAATTAATAAAATCACTTAAAATTCCCCTATAACACAACCACTTTAAATTTTGTGAATTTCCTCCTAGGTTTTATCATGTTTACATTATTGCAATCACCATGCAGATTGTACCTCATTTTTAAAAAAAGATTTGATATTTATAACTAGTATTTCCCCATGCTTCTACTGTAGTCTTCATAATTACACTTTTTAATGGCTGAAAATGTTCAACAAGTGGATACTTCCAAAGTCACTGATATTCAACATTTCCATTATTGTTATTTTGTTGTATTTATATATAATGCTTTTATGGACCTCTTTGGGCATGTAGTATTCAGTTTCTATGGATTACAGCCCTAGGAAATACATAGGTTTGAAATTACTGGGTCAAAAGATAAACTTTTATGATTGTATCAAGTTTTGCCAAATTGCTTTCCAAAAACATTATGCCAATTAATAAAGAGTATGAGTTATCTATTTCTGCATACCAAGTTACCCCACCAAATGGCTTACTACAACATGGATTTATTGTCTTCTTGTTTCTGTGGGTCAGGAATCCAGGCACAGGTTAGCTGCTTCTCTGCTCCAGGGGCTCTCAAGGCTGCAGTGAAGGTGCTGGCTGAGGCTGGGGTGCTACGATTTGGCTTTGTGTCCCCACCCCCATCTCATCTTGAATTGTAATCCCATAATCCCTGTGTATCACGGGAGGGACCTGGTAGGAGGTAACTGAATCATGGGGATGGTTTCCCCATGCTGTTCTCATGATAGCGAGTGAGTTCTCAAGAGATCTGATGATTTTCTACTTCCATTTTCCCTGCTGACACTCATTCTCTCTCCTGTCGCCCTGTGAGAAGGTGCTTTCTGCCATGATTGTAAGTTTCCTGAGGCCTCCCCAGCCATGTGGAACTGTGAGTTAATTAAATCTCTTTTCTTTATAAATCACACAGTTTTGGGTATTTCTTCATAGCAGCATGAGAATGGATTAATACATGCGGTCTCATCTGAAAGCTTGAGTAGGGAAGGATTCTATTCCAGGCTCACACGGTTCTTGGTAGGATTCAGTGCCTTGTGGCCCGAGGGCCCCAGCTGTTAGCTGGCTGTTTGCTCAGAGGCTGCCTTTAGTTCCTCGCCATGTGGGTCTCTCCAACATGGCAACTTGCTTCAAGATAAAACATGTGAAGCCAAGAAGACAAGGGCCTCTTAGCAAGACAGAAGTCATAATCTGTTGTAATCTAATCACTGAGGTGATATCCCCTCAATGTTGCTGTATTCTATTGTTTAGAACCAAGAGGAGCAAGGGGAGTGGATTATGAACCAGGGCCAAAAATATTAGGACCAGGGATCATTAGGGTCATCTTAGAAGCTGCCTAACACAAATGTCACCAAGGGCATATGCTTGTATCAATTTTACCACAACCTTACTAACACTGAATGCTTTAGTATTTTAAAATTACCAGTACGGGCCAGGTGAAGTGACTCACGCCTGTAATCCCAGCACTTTGGGAGGCTGAGGTGGGTGGATCTCTTGAGAACAGAAGTTCAAGACCAGCCTGGGTAACACAGTAAAACCCCATCTCTACAAAAAATAAAAAAAAAATTAGCTGGGCATGGTGGTGCACACCTGTATTCCTAGTACTAGGGGGGCTGAGGTGGGAGGGTTGATTGAGTCCAGGAGGCCAAGGCTGAGTAAGACTCTTCTCAAAAGAAAAAGAAAAGAAAAAAAGAAAGAAAGAAAGAGAGAAAGAAAAAGAAAAACATTCCCCGTAGAGTAGGTGTAAAGGACCACCTTCCACGCTAATGCCCTCTTCTCCAGCCTGGTGTTTTCTTCTCCAGCCTGGTGTTTCCCCCTAAGGCCACGTGTGTCCTCTGCTTTCAGCTGCTGCCAAGTACCTTCCAGAAGATGCCAACTGATAGCCACTTGAAAAATTGCCCTAACTGAACTGGGGCTTTGAAAAGCTTTAAAATAAAGCTGTATTAGGCAGCAGCGAGTTCTCTGGAAATTGCTGGTATTTGGGCAGCAACTCCAAGACCTGAACACCTTATGCCATTTAGGAGCACTAACATTTAGAAAATCAATCTTTTTTTAAAGCCTACTATATACCCTCACCAGGCTCCACATTTCGCAAACTTTCTTTCACTTTCATCATCAAAACAATCCTGAAAGATAGATAGGAATGCACCCATTTTACAGACAGGAAACTCAGGACCAGAAGTCACTTGTTCCAGATCGCCCTGTTAAAGTGGTAGGCCAGGATTTGAACCCATGGCTGGCTGCCCACTCTGCTCTCTCCCTACCTCCTGAGATCCCCTTTCCTCAGCTGGTGCCTCCTAGAGCTCCATGACACCCTGCCCTTCCGTCCTGTTCCCCCTGCTGCACTAAACATGGTAGGCTGGTTGTCCCTTTCTCTTCAGTTAGCTGGAGGGGTCTCCTCGGAAGTTCTGCTCAGTGACTATTTTTTCCTAATAAAAATAGTGAGCCTGAAAAAGTTACTTCTAACCCAGCATGAGGAAAAGGGCTATGGAGTCCACAGTATAAGTCTGCACCATGAAACTTTCAGGCTAAATAGGACAGTATAAATTTAGTGTTTTAAGAATGATACCTGGAACCAGACTGCCAGCTTCAAATCATTGCTCTGCCACTTACAAAGTTTTATGATTTAGGGCAAATTTCTTCACCTTTCTGTGACGTTCCCTTTCCTGTAAAATTGAAATAATAATATTACCAACCACATGCCCCAATTGGGAATAAATGAGAAAATGTCTCTAAAAACCTAGCACAGTGTCTGGAGGATAATAAAGGCCCCATTATGTTACTATAGGGACATGGTGGGGAGGAGACAGGCAGGAGGCCTCGCCGGGTGAGGACCCATGCATTGATCTGGAACTCAGCCTGTGATCTACACACACATGGGGATCAGGTTTGTATGTGTGTGCGCGCCCAGCTCCAGGCAAGGCTGAGTGGAACCTTGCATTGTGGACACTGGTGGGGACTGAGGCAGCAGGGCTAGGAGGGTCAGTGAAGAGCAGAGCCAGCATCAGCGCCATGACTCTGAGACTCCCCTCCCTGTATTCTGGCTGTGTCCAGATGTGCGTGTTTGTGTTTGTGTGTGTGTGTGTGTGTGTGCCTGCAAAGGGGGGGGGGCAGGCAAGGAGGGGAAGTCTTTGTGTGTTGTAGTTTTCTGTAAGTCGGCCAAGTCCTGGGTCTGTTTATGATTGCTCTGGGATGTCGGGCATCTTTGCAAGTTCATACCCACAGAATCATGAACCTGGGATGGGGAGAAGCGAGGCCTAAGCCAGGAGAACAATGTTCACAAGGGATCTAGGACAGAGTGCTAATGATTCCAGCACACAGCAGGCATGGGAGAAGGAAAAGTACAGGGTGACAGCTACAAGGCAGCTGCCTACCACCCAACTTAGCGACAAAGCCCTAGAGCATGTTTCTTCACCTTTCTGAGATCAACCTCTGACCTGTGTGTAGGGACACAATATTATAAAAACATCCTCCTAAAGCCAGGGTCCCTGGTGCCCTAGGTAGTAATCTGTGCCCTACAGGAAGTGACCCAGAAGTGTCCTGATTTCCCCACTGATGTCAGCAATCATGGATGACTAGGGCCAGGCTCTGTCCTTGGCAAGTCCCAAGGTGGGAAACAGGACAGGGTCGGATAGGATTCAGAATGGCCGCATACAAGGAACGCAACCAGCCTTGCTGTAATTGCTCAGAGGCTTTTAGGAAGCTGGGGCTGTGTCTGTTATAGCTTAGAGCCCTGTTCATTTATGAAAAAATATTGTTTCTAGTTACTGAAACTGCAAAAAATAAATATTATGGAGAGCCTCAATTTAGAGCTGTAAACAAGATACACGATCCTGCCACTGCAGATTTTACATTTCAGTGGAGGAGATGCTAAGCCGCTAGCTCCATGGTAACTTAATTAGTCAGCAGTAGGGTGAGGAAGGGGTATTGGGTGTACAAACGGGCATCTGACGTGAGACAGGGAGGCTTCCCTGGGAGAAGCAACGCGTGAGTGAACAGGTTCCCCTGGGCATTCCAGCAGGAGGAACACTAAATAACCGAGCACCGGGCAGGCTGTGAGACCGCAGCCCAGATCAAGGACACAGCGAACACGAAAGCTGTGTGGGGAGGAGGGGAGAGCAGTTCAGGAACCAAACTGCAGTGAGGCTAGGATCCAGAGCAAGGGGAAGTGGGACACGGGTGGGCAGGAGATGCGGTTTTCGCCAGAAAGCACGGGGATGTCTCTAAAGGGCTTTAGGCAGGAGAGTCACCCAGTCAAACCTGCACTTCCAGGAGCTGGGAGAACTGGGAGAAGAGTCAGGAGGCCCAGTGGAGATGAAGAAAAGGGGATGGAGCCGAGAGCTACTGGGAGGGAAAGCACCAAGGCTGGGTGCTGGGTGAGTCATGCAGTGGGAGGGTGGGAGGGGGAAGAAGGGACACGGAGCTCAGCCAACCTGCCAGGGGGGCTCTCCGTGGGAGGGCCTGAGGTGGCCTGAGCCAGGCAGTGGAGGACTGGAGGATGTGAACAGTGCAGCAAGGCGGAGCAATGCACGCACACACACGCACACACATACACACGGCTGGAGGATGTGTGCGCCAAGGTTGGAGGGTAGCATGTAAGGCTTGTGTGAGGACTGGGAACAGCCTGTGAGTGGAGACAAGGTCTGTGACTTGGAGCAGAGGGAGCTGAGTAAGCAGCCTTTTCTCCCCATCGTGGGGCTGCCTTCGCTAATGGTTCGGGCAGATCGGCAGGAATGCCTGAAACCATCATGGCTCCTGCAGTACTGAGAGCAGATGGGTTGGGGGTGGGAGTAGTGAGAAAGTGGAGCCCATCAAATCCAGGCCCCAGACTGTACTGCTCTGGAATGAGGTGGCCTCACATGGCCTTGTGGCCCTTTAAGTACAGCAGCAGCAGGTGGGTGACACCCCAAGGGGCCCCACGAAATGGTGTGTCCCTGAGTGAAGACTGGTTCACCCAGCCACTGCCTCATCTATCCACCTATGTATTCCAAGCCCGTGCCCAGTGCCGTCCTAGGCACCAGGGCCTGGGGAATGAGCAAGGATGTGCTGCCCTCAGGAACTCAGCCTGTTCAGGTCCAGTGTGAGGACCCGTGAGCTGGCCCAGCACACTGAGCTCCAGCCCACAGTGAGGGGCCCAGCAGGGAGGTGTGCCATTCCCACTGCATTCTGCAGCCCCCCTGGCTCACTCTCCTCTCCAGGTCTCCTGCCAGGAACTGCCACCACTGCGTTCAAATACTTTCCCAGGGAAAACCACATCTCCAACTAAAAGATGTCATGAAGCCAAATTGCGTCTGGCTCCCTGATCACAACTCTCCTCACCTTGCCCTGCTGTGGTCCCCTGTCCAAGGATCTAACCCAGGGGCCCGGCTCCATCCACCACCGGAGGGCTCAAGGGAAATAAGCAGGGCAGGGCTGCAGTCTCCCCTGGGTCCTGAGTGGGACCAGGCCTAACCCACTGCCCACCTCCACCCCTCTGCTCTCCTTGCTGACCCCTACGAGCCAAGCTCACCCCCACCTTGCTGCCTCTCCTCTCCAAGCCCTGGCCACGCCGTGCCTGGGGAGGCTGACAGCTCTGGATGGCGCCAGTGGGCTCCCTCCCTGCAGGGCCTCGGTCTTACAATGGTTTGTTCCTTCCTGTACATTTGAGTGAAGCTCTTGCCAAGTCTCCCATGCCACAGATCTCGGAGTTCTGGAACACCTCCCCCCACTCAGGTCCAGGGACTCTCCTGGCATGTGCTGGTCTCCCTCTCCCTGAGTGTGCCATCTGCATCCACGGGACCTTGACTGACACAACACTCTTAAGGCCCCCTCACCTTAAAACAGCCTCTCAGGCCCACACTAACTTCTCATCTTGGGCTCTCTAGTCTTTTAACCTCTAACAGAGTGGAGGAAAATTGGGATTCGACCACCACTTAAATTGAGGGGTGGTTCTTCACTGTAGGAAAGTGTTCACATAACTGCAAGTACCCTGGTGTTGAGGTGTGCCCTGACTCCCACAGCCTGGTGGCACTCAAGACCAAGAAGGAGGCTGGGCGAAGTGGCTCACGCCTGTAATTCCAGCACTTTGAGAGCCTGAGGAGGGTGGATCACTTGAGCCCAGGAGTTTGAGGCTGCAGTGAGCTATGGTCACCACTGCAGTCCATCCCGGGCAACAGAGTGAGATGCTCTCAAAAAAAAAAAAGACCAAGGAGGGATGTCTGTTTATTTACAGCGCACCCTTTGCGCCAGGCCCTTATGTTCATGACCTTACCCAACTCTACAATCTTGCAAGGCAGTTTACATCATCTCCACTTTACAGTTCAAGAAACAAAGGCTCAGATTCATAGTCCCTGAATAGTCCCTCACAGTCCCTGAGTTCATAAGTAGTGGTTATAGTACAATCTAAGCTATTTAATTCCAAAGCCAATGATTTTTCTGGCCTTGAGCTATAGGTCCAAAGGCTCCAACAGGGCCCTCCAGACTCAATGGCAGGGTGGTGTCTGCACAAGCTGGAAGTGTCCTTGTGATGAGCCCATCAGGAGCGGCCCGGATTGAGCATCACCCTCCACATCTGCAGCACAGAGTCCCGGCGGGTGGTGTAGGGTAAATGTTTGATTCGGAACAAGTGTCTGGGGACGATGTTCCCGCTGGGTGTATACAGCTTCTCCCCCTCTTTGCCCAAGAGACTGCGCAGGGCCAGGTTGCCCGACAGAAGCTTCTCATAGAACTCCACTCCACCACAGGCATAGGCTGCAGAGAGGGAGGCCGTGCGGCGGTCCAGCCAGGACTCCACGGCATGAGTGAGAGAATCCTGGGAGAAGGCGTAGGCCACAAAGCCTGCCACTGCTGCCACCAAGCTGAAGGCAGCCCGTAAATTCATGGGGCCTGCATGGAGCCCCAGGGTGTACTTGGCACCCACGCCCAGTGCCCAGGTCCCTGCCAGGCAAGCTGGGGCCAGCAGGGCCTGCACGGCAGTGGTACTGCTTTCCAGGTACACCACTTCCCTGGCCAAGGCGAACTTCTGAGCTTCACGGGACAGGGTCAGGGAAGCTCTCAGCCGGGCGCCTGCTGGGCTCCGCCAGTCCACTGTATGCCCATGTATGACCACGGGATGGTTAGTGTTGATCACTAGGTCTCCCAAGAAACTGGCAGGGATGCCCACCACAGCCCCAGCAGGGAGTCTTGGGAAGCCTGCACTCACAGGCTGGAAGGTGAAGGTGGTGAAGGGCTTGTAGCAACGGCCTGAAGGAACACCTATGTCCTGTAGCACCTCTTGGAAGAGGCTCTGCAGCTGTGGAGGGAGCGGAGCTGGCTGGCCCTGAGGCCAGTACTGGTAGAGCCATTGGACCACGGGATCCGGGAAGAGGTGGTACGAGATTGGAACTCCAAACAGGCCTGCACAGGAACCCACCAAGAGGCCTGTCCTGTGTCTCTGCACAAATGCTGCGGTCCGCCACAGGGGACCTGCCATGAGTGTAGTCACCGCGGACAATCTGGGCCAAGAAGAAGAGAAGTCAGCCAGTTTCCCTGGGTCAGCCTGCAGACTGAACATCCTCCAGGGTCCACACCACCTTTTTAAACCAAAGTAACACAGCATAGTGGTGAAGAGTGTGGGCTCTAGAGCCAGAATGCCTGTGTGCAAATCCCAGCTCCGTCTCTGTGCGTCAATTTCCCCATGTGCCAAACAAGTGTGTCGTAATGGCCCACCTCTAGGGTGGCGGTGATGAGCACATGAATAAACATACATAAAACATTTAGTGTCTGGCACAGCAGCAGATATTCCTTATAATAATGGCTGTAATGACTTTTATTCCCATCGCTGGGCACAGCACTCCAACTGCCTCATTCCACTCATCCCACGGTAAAGCCCTATGATTACTAATTTATAAGGAAAAACGTGTTCAATTTATTGAGTTCTTACTATATGCTAGACTCAGTTCTGAGCACTCTAACGATTGAACCCTCACAACCCCATGACCTAATTACTACAGCTAACCCTATTTCAAAGCTGTGAAAACTTAAATGGCCAAAATCCTAAGCTAGTAAAGTGACAGTGTTATGGGCTGCACTGTGTCTCCTCCTCCTCCCCAGTTCATATATTTAAGTACTAACCCCCAGTACCTCAGACTGTGGCTTATTTGGAGACAGGGTCTTCAAGGAGATAATTAAGATAAAATGAGGCCATCAGTATGGATCCTAATCCAATTTGACTGGTGTACTTATAAGAAGAGATTAGGATGTAAACAGGCACAGCAGGAAGATCATGTGAGGATCCAGGGAAAAGGCTACCACCCACAAGCCAAGAAGGGAGGTCTCAGAAGACACCAACCCTGTTAACACCTTGGTCTTGAACTTCCAGCCTCCATAACTCCCAGAGGACAAATTTCTGCTGGTTGGGCCACCCAGTCTCCGGTACTTCGGCATGGCAGCTCTAGCAGGCTAACACAGGCATAGTATTTGAGCACAGGCTGTCAGGTGTCCACAGCAAACTTTTTGTTTTAGAAAACTTGTTATGCCAAATTACAAGCATATACCAAAGTAGACAAAATAGTACATCCATCAACTTCAATCCCATCAACTCATGGCCAATCTTGTTTGATTTCTCTTTCCACACACACCTCCGTCCAACTGGTTTATTTTGAAACATCCCCGGGCATCCTATCACTTCATCCGTGAATACGTCAGTAAAAATTCACAATTATTTAACTTTGATTGAAACTTACTGTATTCCTGTCCGTGAAAAGTGCTTAATGAGCAACGAATGAGTTGCCGCAAACAAAAACGCAGGGTACCGCTTGGCCTATCTTAATCAAGAACTCCTATAAGAATCATTATCATTCGGGCTTTTTTTTCCCAATGCGGAAAGTGAGGCTAAGAAAGGAAAGGTCTGGACCAAAGTCCAACGTCCCTAGGGCCATCGCGCTGCGGGGTGGGCCTAGAACACAGTACCATGCAGCCCGCCGGTGGCTGGGGGAGGAGGGGCTGCAGGAGCCCCGCAGAGGGGTCCTCGCTACGCTTCCACTCTGGGCCCCTAGGCTGCTCCGCAGTCTGAACGCGTTACCGGGTCGCATCAGGCCGGAGAAGGGTCCCTCCCGCTCGTCCGTGCGCTCACCTCTGCCGCCGCTCGGAACGCCTACATGTGCGCGCGGCAGGGCGGCCGCAAAGCACGCCGGCCGGGGATCTGGGGGCGGGGACTTCGGGAGGCGGAGCTCGCCGGCCCCGGATCTTGGGACGGGGACTAAAGGGGGCGGAGCTCGCTGGCCGGAGATCTCGGGGCGAGGATTTCAGGGAGGGGAGCTCGCTCGACGGGTCTGGGGGCGGGACTCTTGGGGGCGGGGCTGGGGGGCCTCAAGGGGATGTCCGTGGGGGGCTCCGGCCGCCGCAGAGGCTTCTTCTCTAACTGTGCACCTTGGAGTGGGTCCGCTAGCACTTCCTCCTCTGCGTTGAAATGCGTCTTTGATTAACACAAAAATTAGCTGGGCGTGGTGGCGGGCGCCTGTAGTCCCCAGCTGCTGGGGAGGCTGAGGCAGGAGAATCGCTTGAACCTGGGAGGCAGAGGTTGCAGTGAGCCGAGAATACGCCACTGCACTCCAACCTGGGCGACAGAGCGAGACTCCGTCACACACACACACACACACACACACACCCCGGTGTCTTTGATCATGACACACACACACACACCCCGGTGTCTTTGATCGTGCCACACACACACACACACACACACCCCGGTGTCTTTGATCATGCCGTTGAACCCCCGAAGGAACGGCAGCCCCGCGTGGGTCACCAGGCGGCCTATGGCAGAGCCCCCATCAGAACCCATGCCCATCTGACTGGCCGGCCCGTGTACTTCTCCGTCTGGAAGCGCTCACCCTTGGCGGGGAGCTCTGAGCTTTATGTTTATTACCATGTTCGCTGCCCCCCAAGCTCCTCCCAGGTGCTTCACACTGTACAGTCCACAGAGCAGCGTGCCATCTGTCATTTCTCCTTTCCAGCCGCTCTGTGAGGTAGATGAGGGATCATCCAATCTGTGCACCAAATCCAGCTCTCCACCTGCTTTTGTAAATAAAGTTTTCTTGGAACACAGCCATGCCCAATCCTTTACAGAGGGTGAAAACAGACTGCCTAGGGTTAAAGCCGGGCTCCACCCCTTACTAGCTGTGTGATAAAATGAGTTGGTGTATATGTAACCTGTGCCTCACGGTTTGTGCCGCCTAGCCATTAGCTATTATTATTAAAGTCTGTTCTGTTTCTGAGACCACCCCCCCAATTTTGGCTGCTCAGTTGTTTGTATGTAAATAGTGCAATGTGACCTCAGCCAAAGCCAGAACGTGGGACATTCTACAGGGCAAATGACGTGGTTTATCCAACAAATCAATGGCATAAACAGGGAAGGAGGGGGACTCAAAAGAAAAGAGACTTGAGAGTCATTGCAGTTAAATGCAATATGTGACTTTTATTGGGATCCTCAACCAAATAAACTAACTGTAAAAAAGACACCTTGGGCTGGGCGCGGTGGCTTACGCCTGTAATCCTGGCACTTTGGGAGGCCAAGGAAGGCAGATCACCTGAGGTCAGGAGTTCAAGACCAGCCTGGCCAACATGGTGAAACTCCGTCTCTACTAAAATACAAAAATTAGCCAGGCATGGTGGCACGCGCCTGTAATCCTAGCTATTCAGGAGGCTGAGACGGGAGAATCGCTTGAACCTGGGAGATGGTGGTTGCAGTAAGCCGAGATTGTGCCACTGCACTCCAGCCTGCGTGGCTAAGCGAGACTCTGTCTCAAACAAACAAATGAACAAACAAACAAACAAAAGGCACCTTGGAGAAATTTGAATTTGGATTTGAATATTAGATGATATTAATGAATTATTGCTTATTTCATCAGATGGGATGATGACATGGAGTTTATATAAACCAAAAAATTCTTACTAGAGATGCATACTGAAGTGTTTACAGGTGAAATGACACAATGTCTACTATTTGATTCAAAATATTCCAACGAAACCAAATCCAAACAACAACAACAAAAAAAAACAGGGGCACAGATGAAACAACATTGACAAAGTGTTAGTTATTGTGAAGCTGCATGACAGGTTCAGGGCTCTTCATCATACCATGCTCTACTTTTGTGTATGTTTGGAAATTTCCATAATAAAAAGTTTAAAAAAATTTTTTAAAGTAGGCTGGCCAGTTGGACTCCATCAAAATGAAAAACTTTTGTGCATGAAAAATACTATCAAGAAAAGTGGAAAGACAATCCACAATAGGAGAAAATATTTACAAATCATAGATCTGATAAGGGTGTAGTATCCAGAATATATAAAGAACTCTTAGCAACTCAACAAGCCAATTAATAAATGGGCAAATGACTTGAGTAGACATTTCTCAAAAAATATATACAAATATATGCCAAAAAGCATATAAAAATGTGCTCACTAGTATCAGTCACTAGGGCTGATCACAGAGCGGCTAGGGAAATGCAAATCACCACAATGAGATACTATTCACAACCACTGGATTTCTATAAGAAAAAAAAAACCTAGAAAATAATATATGTTGGAGAGGATGTGGAGAAACTGAAACCCTCATACATTGCTGGTGGGAATGTAAAATGGTGCAGCCACTGTAGAAAACAGTTTAGAGCTTCCTCAAAAAGTTAACCTTAAGCTAAGCTAGGCTCAGTGGCTTGTGCCTGTAGTCCCAGCTACTCAGAAGGCCGAGGTGGATTGCTTGAGGCCAAGAGTTCGAGGCCAGCCTGGGGAACATAGTGAGACCCTGTTTTCTAAAAAAAAATAGTAATTTTTAAAAAAAGTTAAACTTAGAATTACCATATGAATCAGCTATCCACTCCTAGAAATATACCCAAAATAATTGAAAACAGGCACTCAAACAAATACTTGTACCTAAATGTTCATAGCAATGCTATTTACACTAGTGAAAATGTAGAAATCAAAATGTTCATCAACTGATGAATGGATAAACAAATTATGGCATAGTTCATGCAATGGAATATTAGTTAGTCATAAAAAAGAATAAATACTGAGCCATGCTACAACATGGATGACCTTACAAACATTATGCTAAGTGAAAGACGCCAGACACAAAAGGACAAAGACTGTATCATTCCATTTATATAAAATGTCCGGAATAGGCAAATCCACTGAGACAGAGAGCAGGTTAGTGGTTGCTAAGGGATGAGGGAGGGGTAAATGGGAGTGACTGCTAACAGGTACGGGGCTTCTTTTTGCAGTGATGAAATGCTTGTGTATTAGATAGTAGTGATGGTTGCACAACATTGTGAATAGACTAAAACCCGTAAATTTTTACCCTTTACAATGGTTAAAATGGTAAATTTTAAGTAATGTGAATTTAATCTCAAATTTAGAAATGCATTTATACGTAGGTTGGCCAATCCTACTGCAGAGCTGATAGAACATTTATCAACCGTTCAACTAAAGCACCTGGGAGAGTTATTTTTCAGGAGTCAGGAGTGAGAACCCATGGAGTAGGCAGGTGTTTTGCCTGAAGTTGGGCTTCCCAATCAGAGTGTGTGGTCCTCCGCATCCCGTGCTTGCGGGTACAACCGTCTCCAGCAGCTCCTCCTTCATCGCTTTCTGGATATCTGAAACGCTCCCACTTACGTGTTCTTACACTTATTCATTCAGCTCCTACCCTGTGCCAAGTGATGGGGGCAAAACACCGATAAGAAAAAGTCACAGTCCTCCATAGCTCCCTGATCATTAAAGCAGACACATGAACCCCTGGGAGCAAAGAGTCCTCCCCTCTTCCCTCTGGTAGGGCCACAAAGGAGGTAACGGCCACTTCTCCACAGGGTGGTTCCCTGGTATCTGAACTCTAGAAGACTCTTTGGAATTTATGGGTGGTCAAAGGGGCAGGTTGGAGTGCTTTTCCTGTAGAGACTGGTGAGGTGAGAGCTGGTCCAATCCCAGCTCTCAGCCAGATCCTCTCCTGAGTGCAGAAGTGGATGGCATTGAGAAAGAAGCAGCCACAACGAAACGGGCAAGGCCCCAGAGGGAAGCACCTTGGGTGACTTTAGGTTTAGGAGGCAGGCTCTCAGAGCTGAAGCTTATATGGTTCCAAAACCTCCTTACAACCCTCTAGGTGAGGCCAGAGTGTTGCAAATGTCCAGCCCCGTCAGCGCAGGCTGCCCGGCTGCCCGGCTGCCAGCTGGGTGGGAGGCAGCACTGAGCTGCTGCTGTTTGTCGGGATTCAGGAATGGCTGTGACAGATCTCTTGTCCCTTCTCCTCCTCTGCTGGGATTCTCCTTTTCAGGAATGTCCTGCTCTAGGTCTGGGGCTGGCTGTGGTCTGCTCCTGCTGTGGAGCCCCTGTCTTCCCCCTGCCAGGTGGCCCTGGCTGGGGACAACACCCAGGAGTGCACTGCGGGGTTGTGAATTGGGCCCACAATTGTGCCCATAAATGGTGCTCCTGGGCTGCCAGCCAGCCAGGCATCTTAGCGG
Source organism: Pan paniscus (assembly GCF_029289425.2). NCBI lineage: Eukaryota > Metazoa > Chordata > Mammalia > Primates > Hominidae > Pan > Pan paniscus. Next base: position 21,675,075 of record NC_073262.2, on the reverse strand, counting down.
CAGAACCCACACACAGGCCCTGGTTCTGCTAGCTGGAGTCTGACTTCTTGCCCCCTCCTCTCTGCTACTTGTGGGTTTGGCCAAACTTCCCGTAAGTGTTTGCTCATTCGTTTATTTTATATTTTGTATTTATTCAGCACTTGCAAACATAAGAAAATAAGATATTTTACATTAGGGATAAAGTCTTATCTTTTTTTTTTTTTTTTTTTTTTGAGACAGGGTCTCACGCGGTTACCCAGGCTGGAGTGCAGTGGTGCGATCTTGGCTCACTGAAGTTTCCAACTCCCAGGTTCAAGCGATTCTCCTACCTCAGCCTCCCAAGTAGCTGGGATTACAGGCGAGCATCACCACACCTGGCTAATTTTTGTATTGTTAGTAGAGACAGGGTTTCACCATGTTGGCCAGGTTGGTCTTGAACTCCTGACCTCAGGTGACCCGCCTGCCTCGGCCTTCCAAAGTGCTGGAATTACAGGTGTGAGCCACTGTGCCTGGCAGGGATAAAGACTTATCTTACCAGAGTTAAAAAAAAAAAAAAAAGGTAGGGTAGGGGGTTCTTAGCTAAGGTGGTAAGGGAAGGCCTCTCTGAAAAGGGTATGTCTATGCTGAAACCTGAGTGAGGGGAAGCATGAGAGGGCTGTATGTGTGGAAAATGTCCTCAGCAGAGGAAATGGCCAGGTCCAAGGCCCAAGGGCAGGAATGGGATTGTGGGCCCAGGGGGCAGAAAGTCCAGTGTGGCTGGATGAGAGGGAAGCCTGAGGGGAAGGTGGGAGGGGACTTTGGGGAGGTGGGCAGGGGCTGGACTGCCACAGTCTTGTAAGCTGGAGTGAGGTCCTTGCATGTTATTCTAATGGCAATGGCAGGTCACTGGTGACCTAGATGAGAGCTGATCTGTGAGGTGAGCAGGAATGTTCGAATGGTTGAAGAGAGAATGGGCAGTGAGGAATATGGACCACTCTTCTGGCTGTGAAGAGGCGTAAAGATGGGGTGATGGTTCAAGGTGCACATGGGGTGCAAGGAGGGCTTCGTTTATTTTGTTTGTTGCCAGAGAGAGGGACCACTGCAGGAAGGTTCTCCAAGGGTAGGTAAGAGGGGATGGGTCTGGGGTAGGGAGGAGGAGGGGGTCAGGAGCACTTCCTCACTGTAACGGGAGGGAAGCTATGGTCAATGGGCCCGGGCTGGTGAAGTCGTGCTGGGAAGAGAGGTTGTCCTTATTGGATGCTGCTTCTTTTTCCCAGTGATCTATGGAGTGAGGTCATCAGCTGAAAGTACAGTGGGGACAGAGTAGGGAGGGAGTGGTGAAGGTTTGAAGAAAGCAGAAGAGATGTAAATTTCTAGGTGAGGAAAAGAAAGACCTTTCTACCAGGAAAATGAAATGATTGTTGTGTACCGCTGAGTGCCCATTTGGGATCTGGGACAAAACCACAACTTTGGTGAGACAAGTAGTATGGTTGTGTGATTCTTTCCAACAATGTTGGGATGCTCAGGTACAAGAATAAATAGATGGATAGTTGGGTTTAATTAGAGCTGGGTTTGCCAGTCAAGTACAAAGTGAAGAGAAAGGGGCAAGGTTGGTGAGGGTGTTTGCAAAGAAGTGATGACATAGTGATGGACCATGAACTCTCAGCCAGCAGGGAGGACAGTGAGGGCCTGTGGGGTGTCTGTTTTACTTAACACCTAAATGTTACACACCATGTGCCCTGCGCTGCTCCTAAGCACTTTGTTCCTAGACACTTTGCAGAAGGAAGAGATAGCGAGATCATTGGCCTGGTGGAACATAAGGAATGTTCTAATGGGGTCACCATAGTAAGCCAGGTAGAAGTATAAGGAGGTGAGTACAGGGTGGGTGGGAGTCTTGAAATGGACCTTTCAGAGGTGGTATCCATATTGGTGATGACAAGGTCAAGGGCATGTCTGCGGGAGCTGAGGTGGGGTGGAAGAGAAGATGATTAAAAGTTAGGGGGTATATTAATCATTTTTATTTTCTATATTTTATGAAGCTTTGACATCTGGGAGGCCTTACTAATCCTGGAAAGACTGCCCCTCCCAGGGCACTGGTTCCAAGTGATGGCGAATGACTCTCCCATGAGCACGCCTTTCATATGCAAACCAACCAATGCACAGCCCATACCCCAACCACCTCTTTCATTTACTTTTCACACTCCAAGTCAGTATTCTCCTGGCTCTAAATATCCCCAGGATTAGGTACTGGACAACTGGAGAATACCCCTATCCTCCACAGCCCACTGAAAGCATCTTAACTACCCAATCCTACACTTGCTTCAGTGTGACTACCCTGCCTTGCCTATTCCTTCAAAAAACCACAATGAAGCCTCTGGGCCATGCCTTCCCCTGGCTCCTTCTGCCTCCCTCCTGACTGACCTGGTGTTTCCCCAGGTGGGTGGCTCTGTGTGGCATGGTGTGCCTCCCTCCTCTCAGGAACTGCAAGTAATAAACTATTCTTTCAATGGCATTGGCCACTGGGGAAAGGGGGAGTGGTAAAGAATCAGGGATCACACCACAGCACTGAAACAATTCAAGAATGAGAGGAAGCAACCAGGAAGCTGGTAGATAGCAGCAAGGATGGGGGGTACTGGAATGGTCTGGTGGCATGCGTTTCAAAGGAGCTGGGGTATGTATAGGAGGAAATGGCTGTGGGGAGAAAAGGGAACATTCATTCTGCCCTGATTTCAGGGGAATATGGGGAAGAAAGTGACTTCACTGGAGAGGGCTGTGGTGTCCTCAGCAAAGACAGCCAAGCTTTGGAGAGAGCAAGCAAACGAGAGGAGGTGGGGCGGGGGTTTACTGATGATGGACCAAGCCTGCCAAAGTCACAGTGAAACGGCCCTGGGAGGCCTGCAAGGGTGAGTGACTGGGGCTAGATTAGGGGATAAACAGGAAATGAATACATGGATAAGCCCCCAGGAAATCATGGTTGACACAGCATAAGATGGGTTTAAAAAATTTCTCGGGGGGCTTTTGGACATAAAAGGAATACTTAAGAGTTACTAACATTTTCAGTACTGTATTAAAGCAGTAAGTTTGAATACCCTGTCTCTTAAACCTAAAGTGTCAATTTACAAATATTGTCATCTTATTAATAAGTCCAGTAATTTTTGTATAAAACATGAGAATTTTTTCTACTTGTCCTTGATTAACATTCAGTTAATTCCTAGGGTTTACAGATTAAATCTTTCTTAATTATACTGTACCACTTCTGTACTTAATTGATCAAATTTCCTTAGACATTTCAAACCACACTTTCAAATTTAATTTAGCTGATTCTCTTAAATATGTTAACCTGCTGTATTAGTCAGGGTTCTCCAGAGAAACAGAACCAGTAGAATATGTGTGCATGCACACGGGTGTGTGTGTGTGAGTGAGTGTGTGTGTGTGCGTGCAAATGTTTATTTAAAGAGACATTATAAGGAATTGACTCATGCAATTATGGACACTGAGAAGACTCAAGATTTGCAGCTGGCAAGCTGGAAACCCAAGAGGGCTGATGGTGTAGTTCCAGTCTGAGTCCAAAGTGCTAAAAAGGCAGGAGAGCCAAGGCTGAGGCTGAGTCAGAAGGCAGGAGAAGACTGATGTCCCAGTTCTAAGACAGTCAGGCAGAGCAGGAGAATTCCTTCTCACTGTGCCTTTGGTTCTATTCCGGCCTTCAATGGACTGGAGGAGGTGCACCTACACTGGGGAAGGCAACCTGCTTTGCAAAGTCCACCAATTCAAATGTTAACCTCATCCAAAACACCCTCACAGTCACACTCAGAATGTTTAACCAAATATTTGGGTGTCTCTTGGCCCAGTCAAGTTGACACATAAAACTAGCCATCGAGTCTCCCACAGAAAGTAGTGTTTCAAATTTAATAAGTAAAATCTTCCTAAGCCTTAAAGCAACTCTCAAAAATCCAAAAAAAAAAAAAAATAGACACAGAAATGTAACAGTTAAGATTCTCTCTCTCTTTTTTTTTTTTTTTTTTTGAGGCAGGGTCTTGCTTTGTCACCTAGGCTAGAATGCAGTGGCACTAAGACAGCTCACTACAGCCTTGACCTCCTAGGCTCCAGGGATCCTCCACTTCAGCCTCCTGACTACAGATACCTGCTACCATACCCAGATAAATTGTTCTGTTTTGTTTTGTTCTGTTTTTTTGGTAGAGACGGGGTTTCACCATGTTGCTCAGGCTGGTCTCGGACTCCTGGGCTCAAGTGATCCACCTGCCTCAGCCTCCCAAAGTGCTGGGATTACAGGTGTGAGCCACCGTGCCAGGCCAGATTCTCTTAACTGTTTCAAACATCTTAAAACTGAAGTACATATGAAATGGTGGAATGATTACAGAACTCCTTATTACAGATAACCTAACCAGCATAAATGTATCAATGGAAAATTTGAATAGATTCTTTTATTCTTCCTGGGGTTACAGACATACTCTCCTAACCCAAGTTCACAGAGCCATCATCTCAGGCCGCTTCATGCTGAGGTGCAGTAAGATGAGCTGCTGGGGGGTCCTCGTGCGCAGGACAGGGGGCCAGAAAGGCTTCCAGGAGATTCATCATAAGCTGGGGTCTATTAGGCTGGGTATCTGTGGGGAGAATTAGACTATCCAAGACTATTTATCTTTTCTGTTATAGTAGGATCCTCCATAAATTTTCTTTGCCTGAGTAGAGCTGTTAAGATTCTGGACCCCCTACCAGGATTGCAATGAATCTTTTAACTGCTTGATTTGCAATAATGAAATTGTGAAGTTGACCAAAACTTGAGTACTTGAATATAGTATGCGTGTAGTTCAGCTTGGTCAATCAACTGTAAACATCATTAAAATATTGTACATGCCTTTCTTCTTCTTTATTTCTTTTCTCTTTCTTTTTGTTTCCTTTAACATGCCTCATACGGCTCTGCAGAGAACTATTGCTTTCTTTCAAATGCGAAAACCATCATACTTTGCTGATTGAGAGTCCCTTTAAGCCGACTTCTTTAGCCTTTAAAACTGCTCTGGATAGTTTTGGAAGCATACTTTCTTTCTGGCAGCAAATTGATGCTTCAGACCCATCTTAATTATCCTTGCTCTAGGATGTAAATTATCCTTGCTCAGATACTTTTCAAGGAACCCTCGTTCCTTTTACTGGGGAACTGCATTTGAGACCAAAATTCCTTTTACTGGGGAACTGCATTTGAGACCAAAATCTGGGTGCTTTGGGCACATGTGAGGTCACTCTATTTGATGCTGGGAGTGAGTGACAGCACAGTAGGCCACATGAGAGGCAGACCCAGAAAAAAAAAAAAATATATATATATATAAATTTATCTTTATTTTTATTATTTTTTTTTGAGACAGAGTCTTGCTGTATCACCCAGGCTGGAGTGCAGTGGCGTGATCTCAGCTCACTGTAACCTCCGCCTCCTGGGTTCAAACAATTCTCCTCCCTCAGCCTCCCAAGTAACTGGGACTACAAGCATGTGCTACCATGCCCAGCTAATTTTTCATATTTTTAGTAGAGATGGGGTTTCACTATATCGGCCAGGCTGGTCTTGAACTCCTGACCTCGTGATCTGCCCACCTCGGCCTCCCAAAGTGCTGGGATTACCGGCGTGAGCCACCGCACCTGGCCCAAGATATATTTTTTAAATGTCAAGGGATCATATCATTGTTTTCAGTTTAACTCAACTGATAATTCAAACCTGTTCAAATATATAAAGATTTTCATTTTTCTGGTCTTCTCTGAGATACCAGCTTCTCTTATAGCCAAGTAGACAATATCCTTTTACTAACTGCAACCTGCCATGCTCTATATTGTGACCCTCAGAGACCGAATCCAGTCCTGGATTCCTTGCTGGCCTGCGCTGTACCTCCACTTCACCCTCTTGCTCCTTATTTTTCCGTCAGCTATCATTCCTTAGTATCTTTTTGACATCAGAAGCTGGGAATTCTGGTGATGACTGTAGTGTGAATTGTTTGCGTAAAACCGACTCATTGAGTGATAAATAAAATGACTTTTTTCCCCTGTGAACCTCATCTGACTGGAGAAATGACTTTATTTTTCCAGCGATTGCTGTAAACTGCCAGATGTCCAGCTTACTAGCAGCTTTCCTCAATGATGCAGTCTGTAATTTGTTAGTCAATATCAGTTACTAACACAGTCCGATTTTGGTTAAAACTCAGTCTTATTGTCTGCTTTAAAACTTCACTCTCATATTTCACCCAGGGCTGCCCCTACCACATCAGCTCCTCACTCCCAGGGTAGACTAAACTTGCTGTTCCAATGGCTTGGAGCCAGGGGTGGGATTGGGGTGCTCTCTCACCGATTGCTCTTTTCCTAGGGCTTCTTTTTTTTTTATTTCTTCTAAAAAAAAAAAAACGGGATACATGTGCAGAATGTGCAGGTTTGTTACATAGGTCTATGTGTCACGGTGGTTTGCTGCACCTATTAACCTGTCCTCTAAGTTCCCTCCCCTCACCCGCCACCCCCCAACAGGCCCTGGTGTGTGTTGTTCCCCTCTCTGTGGCCATGTGTTCTCATTGTTCAACTCCCACTTATGAGTGAGAACATGGAGTATTTGGTTTTCTGTTCCTGTGTTAGTTTGCTGAGGATGATGGCTTCCAGATTCATCCATGTCCCTGCACAGGACATGATCTTATTCCTTTTTATGGCTGCAGAGTATTCCGTGGTGTATAGTACCACATTTTCTTTATTCAATCTATCATTTATGGGCATTTAAGTTGGTTTCACGTCTTTGCTATTGTAAACAGTGCCGCAATAAAAATACGTGTGCATGTGCCTTTATAGTAGAATGATTTATATTCCTTTGGGTATATACCCAGTAATGGGATTGCTGGGTCAAATGGTATTTCTGGTTCTAGATCCTTGCAGAATCACCACACTGTCTTCCATATTGGTTGAACTAATTTACTTTCCCACTAACAGTGTAAAAGCGTTCCCATTTCTCCACAGCCTTGTCAGCATCTATTGTTTCCTGACTTTTAATAATCGCCATTCTGATTGGTGTGAGATGGTATCTCATTGTGGTTTTGATTTGCATTTCTCTGATGATAAGTGATGTTGAGCTCTTTTTCATGTTTGTTGGCTGCATAAATGTCTTCTTTTGATAAGTGTCTGTTCATATCCTTTGCTCACTTTTTGATGGGGTCATTTGTTTATTTTCCTGTAAATTTAAGTTCCTTGTAAATTCTGGATATTAGACCTTTGTCAGATGGGTAGATTGTAAACATTTTCTCCCATTCTGTAGGTTGTTCACACTGACGATAGTTTCTTTTGCTGTGTAGAAGCTCTTTAGTTTAATTAGATCCCATTTGTCAATTTTGGCTTTTGTTGCAATTGCTTTTGGTGTTTTAGTCATGAAGTCTTTGCCCATGCCTATGTCCTGAATGGTATTGCCTAGGTTTTCTTCCAGGGTTTTTGGGTTTTACATTTAAGTCTTTAATCCATCTTGAATTAATTTTTGTATAAGGTGTAAGGAAGGGGTCCAGTTTCAATCTTCTGCATATGGCTAGCCAGTTTTCCCAACACCATTTACTGAATAGGCGATCCTTTCCCCATGGCTTGTTTTTGTCAGGTTTGTCAAAGATCAGATGGTTGTAGATGTGTGGTGTTATTTCTGAGGTTTCTGTTCTGCTCCATTGGTTTTTATATATCTGTTTTGGTACCAGTACCATGCCGTCTTGGTTACTGTAGCCTTGTAGTATAGTTTGAAGTCAGGTAGCGTGATGCCTCCAGCTTTGTTCTTTTTGCTTAGACTTGTCTTGGCTATACAGGGTCTTCTTTGATTCCATATGAAATTTAAAATAGTTTTTTTCTAATTCTGTGAAGAATGTCAATGGTAGTTCCATAGGAATAGCATTAAATCTATAAATTACTTTGGGTAGCATGATCGTTTTCACGATATTGATTCTTCCTACCCATGAGGATGGAATGTTTTTCCATTTGTTTGTGTCCTCTCTTATTTCCTTGAGAAGTGGTTTGTAGTTCTCCTTGAAGAAGTCCTTCAAGTCCCTTGTTGGCTGTATTCCTAGGTATTTTCTTCTCTTTGTAGCGACTGTGAATGGGAGTTCATTCATGATTTGGCTCTCTGCTTGTCTATTGCTGGTGTAAAGGAATGCTTGTGATTTTTACACATTGATTTTGTATCCTGAGACTTTGCTGAAGTTGCTTATCAGTTTAAGGAGTTTCAGGCTGAGATGACAGGGTTTTCTAAGTATAACATCATGTCATCTGCAAACAGAGACAATTTGACTTCCTCTCTTCCTATTTGAATACTCTTTATTTCTTTCTCTTGCTTGATTGCCCTGGCCAGAACTTCCAATACTATGTTGAATAGGAGTGGTTGAGAGAGGGCATCCTTGTCACGTTCTGGTTTTCTTTCTTTTTCTTTTCTTTTCTTTTCTTTTTTTTTTTTTTTTGAGACAGCGTTTCACTCTTGTTGCCCAAGCTGGAGTGCAAATGATACAGTCTCGGCTCACTGCAACCTCCGCCTCCCAAGTTCAAGCAATTCTCCTGTCTCAGCCTCATGAGTAGCTGGGATTACAGGCATGTGCCACCACACCTGGCTCATTTTGTATTTTTAGTAGAGACAGGGTTTCTGCATGTTGGTCAGGCTTGTCTTGAACTCCCAACCTCAGGTGATCCACCCGCCTCAGCCTCCCAAAGTGTTGGGATTACAGGCATGAACCACTGCAACCGGCCTTGTGCCGGTTTTCAAAAGGGATGCTTCCAGCTTTTGCCCATTCAATATGATGTTGGCTGTGGGTTTGTCATAAATAGCTCTGATTATTTTGAGATATGTTCCATCAATACCTAGTTTATTAAGAGTTTTTAGCATGAAGGGATGTTGAATTTTATCAAAGGCGTTTTCTGCATCTATTGAGATAATCATGGAGTTTCTGTCTTTGGTTCTGTTTATGTGATGGATTATGTTTATTGATTTGTGTATGTTGAACAAGCCTTGCATCCCAGGGATGAAACCGATTTGATCGTGCGGATAAGTTTTTTGATGTGCTGCTGGATTCGGTTTGCCAGTATTTCACTGAGGATATTCACATCGATGTTCATCAGGGATATTGGCCTGAAGTTTTCTTTTTTTGTTGTGTCTTTCCCTGGTTTTGGTATCAGGATGATGCAGGCTTCACAAAATGAGTTAGGGAGGAGTCCCTCCTTTTCAATTGTTTGGAATAGTTTCAGAAGGAATGATGGTACCAGCTCCTCTTTGTATTTCTGGTAGAATACAGCTTTGAATCCATCTGGTCCTGGGCTTTTTTTGATTGGTAGGCTATTAATTACTGCCTTACTTTTAGAACTTGTTATTGGTCTATTCAAGGATTCGACTTCTTCCTAGTGTAGTCTTGGGAGAGTGTATGTGTCCAGGAATTTATCCATTTCTTCCAGATTTTCTAGTTTATTTGTGTGGAGGTGTTTATAGTATTCTCTGATGGTAGTTTGTATTTCTGTGGGGTCAGTGGTGATATTCCCTTTGTAATTTTTTATTGTGTCTATTTGATTCTTCTCTCTTTTCTTCTTTGTTAGTCTAAAGTGGTCTATTTTGTTAATTAAAAAAAAACAGTTACTGGATTCATTTATTTTTTGGAGGGTTTTTCATGTCTCTATCTCCTTCAATTTTTCTCCGATCTTAGTTATTTCTTGTCTTATGCTAGCTTTTGGATTAATTTGTTCTTGCCTCTCTAGCTCTTTTAATTGTGATATTAGGGTGTCAATTTGAGATATTTCAACCTTTCTGATGTGAGCATTTAGTGCTATAAATTTCCCTCTTCACACTGCTTTAGCTGTGTCCCAGAGAAGCTGGTATGTTGTCTCTTTGTTCTCGTTGGTTTCAAAGAAATTCTTGATATCTGCCTTAATTTCATGATTCACCCAGGAGTCATTCAGGAGCAGGTTGTTCAATCTCCAGGTAATTGTGTGGTTTTGAGTGAGTTTCTTAATCCTGGGTTCTAATTTGATTGCCCTGTGGCCTGAGAGACTGTTTGTTATGATTTCAGTTCTTTTGCACTTGCTGAGGAGGGTTTTACTTCCAGTTATGTGGTCGATTTTAGAATAAGTGCCATGTGGCACGGAGAAGAATGTATATTCTGTTGATTTGAGTAGAGAGTTCTGTAGATGTCTACTAGGTCCACTTGATCCAAAGCTGAGTTCAAGTCCTGATTAGCCTTGTTAATTTTCTGTCTCATAGATCTGTCTAGTACTGACAGTGAGATGTTAATGTCTCCCCCTATTATTGCGTGGGAGTCTAAGTCTCTTCACAGGTCTCTAAGAACTTGTTTTATGAATCTGGGTGCTCCTGTATTGGGTGCATATATATTTAGAATAGCTAGCTCTTCTTATTGAAGAAGAAGGGCACCTCAGCCTGAAGCAGGGGTGAGGACTTCTGGAAGGTGGGGGGGTGGGGAGGTTTGGGTGCATAACAGATCCATTGGCACCCCAAGGATGGCCAGCTTGGAGCTCCAGGCAATGGTGACCTCGGGAGTAGCCTGTCCCTAGATTCAGCCTCAAATGAGGTCAACTTCCACCACCAGGGACAGTAAGCACAAAAAAGCACCCCACATTTGGTGGGCCTCTACCTTTTGAGATATTGACAGCTGGACCTGAGACAGGGCACACACTCTGTGTGTGTATATGTATTTGTGTGTGTGTGTGTGTGTATGTGTAAAGCTTGCACTATTGGTTATGGGGGTGTGTGGGAGGGATAAGCATTCTTTGACTACCTTATATATACACCTCAAAGTGCATTGCTTCCTTGAAAAGTCTTTTCACAGTGGTTTTAACAAACTTCCTGTAAACAGAGTATCAGAAATGAAATACTTTTCTAAGAACACACCACTTTTAGAGAATGCGTCACCAGACCCCTGGGTCCATGCCTTGGCCAAGATCTGATCAGGCTTTTTGGTGGTAAGAAGCAGAGTCACTTAAGCTTTTTCAGGACAGAGGTGGTTTTCAGGTTGGGCCCTGTTCCAGCAGCTGGCTGGGAATGGGGGCAGGAACTCAGCAATGGGTGTGCTTGGGTTCTATCCCAGCTTGCTTCTTGCTATCTCTTGGTGCATCTACTTTTTTCCTCGTGTTTTCCAAACACCAAAAACCCACTTCTTCTTTGCCTACAACTTCAGTCACTCATGGCCCATCGCAGCTGCCCCACCCAATTTCTCCATTTCATAACTGTCCAGCTTCTGTCCTTGTTGCTAACTTGCTTGGTCTCTCTCTACTTCCTGGTCTAAATTCCTGAAAGAAGGGATAAGGTAAGCTCAGCCTGTCTTGTAATGCCAGACTATCAGTTTCTGGCCTGCCTGGCTTGCTCTGATGGGGCTCACGGTGAGGAGGAAGGGGAGGGGTGCTGTGGCTCTCCCTCACGGTAAGGGGCTGCCCATTTTCTTGGTGCTCCCAGGCCTCCTGCAAGATTTCCTCCAGGAGAGGTAGGTCTCCTTGCCTTCATGCTGAAACCCCTCTCTGTGATGCCATCCAGTGAGAGAGAGCAGGAGGCCAGTGGTCTTAATCCAAAAGGGAAGGCTGCATGGTTTGGGCAAAGAGACCTGAGAGGGATGTCTCCATATCTTTGTAAGAGACATGAGTAGCCCTGGGCCAAGTCCACTCCCCTACCTTCAGGGAGTCCATACTCTAATCATCTCCACTCTTTAAACATTTACCGAAACCCATCCTCAAAACCCTGCTGGAAGAGAGAGACTTTGTGTGTGTGTGTGTGTGTGTGTGTGTGTGTTTTGAGAAAGAGTCTAACTCTGTCACCCAGGCTAGAGTGCAGTGGTGCGGCGATAATGGCTCACTGCAGCCTTGACCTCGTGAGTTCAAGCAATTCTTCTACTTCAGCCTCTTGGGTAGCTGGGACTACAAGCACGTGCCACCATGCTTGGCTAATTAATTTTTTTTCTTTTTTTTTTTTCGTAGAGATGAAGTCTCACTATGTTGCCCCGGCTGGTCTCAAACTCCTGGGCTCAAGCGATGCTCCTGCCTTAGCCTCCCGAAGTGCTAAGGCACTTCAGACTGTGAGCCACCGCGCCTGGCCTAGTGTTCTTTAGGGCAGTGCTCCATCTCCTTCACCATCTGGAGAGTTCTCTTTCATGCATAGATCCCAACATAGCTATTGGAGCACAGGAGATGAATGGGTGGAGGGAAGAAAGGATAACTGAAGAAGATGCAGTGGTGAGTGAGGACTCAGCTTCACTCCCTTAACAAATAAATATTGTGATCCTAATAACAGCTAATATTTATTGTGTATTTATTGTGCATTGTGCTACCAGGATGATCTCATTTAACCTCACAACAATTCTATGACGTCAATACTGTTACTTCCCCTTCTTTAATAAAAAGCAAGGAAACTGCATGGACTTGATAAATTTACAGAGATTCCACCAATACTTACCAGGGTGGGGCTAGACGACATTCCATGTCCTTCCATCTCTGATGTTCTGGATTCTAAATTTTATCTATTAGAACCAACTCCTATATTTTTTATAGCAATTAGACTCTATGAACATACATGTCCGTGAAAATGTAAATGAATATTAGATACATAGTTTTCACATTTCTTTTATATTCCTTAATTCAACAAACATTATTGTTATTTTTTTGAGACAGGGTCTTGCTCTGTTGCTCAGGCTGGAGTGCAGTGGCACAATCTTGGCTCACTGCAGCCTCAGCCTCCTGGGGTCAAGTGATCCTTCCATCTAACCCTCCCCAGTAGCTGGGACCACAGATGTGCACCAACACACCTGGCTAATCTTTTTTGTATTTTTTGTAGAGATGGGGTTTTGCCATGTTGCCCAGGCTGGTCTTGAATGCCTGAGCTCAAGCAATCCATACACCTCGGTCTCCTAAGGTGCTGGGATTACAGACATGAGCCACTGCACCTAGCCAATTTTAAAAAAATTGAGACAGGGTCTTGCTCTGTTGCCCAGGCTGGAGTGTGGTGGCATAATGTCGGCTTACTGCAGCCTTGACCTCTCAGGCTCAAGTGATCCTTCCACCTCAGCCTCCCAAGTAGCTGGGCATGGGCCACCATGCCCGGCCAATTTTTGTTTTTTTTGTAGAGGCAGGTTTTCATCATGTTGCCCAGGGTGGTCTTGAACTCCTGGGCTCAAGGGATCTACCTGCCTCAGCCTCCCAAAGTGCTGGGACTACAGGTGTGAGCCACCATACCCGGCCTCAAAAAACATTTATTGAGAGCCTGCATTGTGCCAAACATCTTGCTGCATGCTGGGGATACAGAAATGAGTAAGACGTGGCTGCTGCTGGGTGGGGCAAACTTGCCAGCTGATTTCTTTAGAGCAAAGGACATTTGCTAATTTGTATTTTTTTCTATATTACATGTTTTAAAGAATAAGTAATTAAGTAAAATACAAATATCATCACATAATATCTTTACTCTTAGAGACTCCAAAGCTGAAAGTTTAAATAAAAAGTTAAAAAATCTAAATTTGTAATATTTTCATTGATTACCATGTAGTAGAGAGAAGAGTGTACTGGGTACCAGGATCATGGCTCACTGCAGCCTTGACTACCTGGGCTCAGGTGAGCCTCCCACCCCAGCCCCCCAGGTAGCTGGGACTACAGGTGCACACCACCACGCCTGGCTAGGCAACGAAACCTTTGCAGGAAACCAAGATCCTGCCCAAACCTGGCTCTTCTGCTAATTGGGTAAGTCCATGAAGCTTTCTGGGCCTGAGTTTCTGCATAAAATCACACCAATAACAGCTACTTTATGTCTTAGAATGTTTTGAGGATCATTGAGAAAATACTTCACAAACCGGAAGTTCTAGAAAGGAAAGCAATAATAATCACTTCTAAAATGAAGCTGCTTGGCCAGGCACGGTGGCTCATGCCTGTAATCCCAGCACTTTGAGAGGCTGAGGCGAGTGGATCACTTGAAGTCAGGAGTTTGAGACAAGCCTGGCCAGTATGGTGAAACCCCATCTCTACTAAAAATAGAAAAATTAGCCGGGCGTGGTGGCGGGTCCCTGTAATCCCAGCTACTTGAGAGGCTGAGGCAGGAGAATCGCTGGAACCTGGGAGGCAGAGGTTGCAGTGAGCCGAGAGTGTGCCACCGCACTCCAGCCTAGGTGACAGAGCAAGACTCTGCCTCAAAAGAAAAAAAAAATGAAGTGACTGCAGTGAAGTATCCCGATTCTTCGGTTACAGGTATCTTTGGCCTTAGAAGGAGAATGGCATGATAACCTGAGTTAATGCAAGACAGAGGGAGCTGGCAGGTCTCCAGAGACAGCTGTTGAACCCAGGGATACTCATTCCCTTGGCCAGCCCCTGATTATGGCCATGGTCTCTAAGGAACCCGGATGATTGATCCTGTAGGGAGTCCCCAAACATCACGTGGTCAACGATTTCACCGAAGGAACTTTTTCTGATGGACTGATTATGGAAGAAAATACATATAAGCCTTCTTTGCCTTTTCCACCTACAAGTGGTCTGAAACAAGGAAGAAAAGCACAGACGACGATCTGTTACATATTATTTGGAAGTCGATTTGGTGGGAACAGGTTACAACTTGGGAGTCAGGAGAGGCCTTTCTTGTGGCATCCACCAGGTGGCACCAGACCTCCAACACAGTCAATACAATCTTTCCAAGGGGCCACGACCTTTTCAACCTGGGGAGAGCAGGGAAATAAGAGAAATTGGCTCTTGTTTATAGGTGGGGAAACTGAAATGGACATAAGTACATGCGCTGACATGGGAACAGGCTCAAAGTCTGGAGCCAGAAAGTTCACACCAACAATGCAATGTGGGGCACCCAGCAAGAAAGGGAGATTGGGTAGGTGGAATTAGCCAGGGATTCAGTGGCTGCCGGTTGGATGTTGGTGAACGAAGCGATGTGCACAGCATGGTATTAAACGTGGATGCTGAGGGAAGCAATTCCCTGAACAAACATTGCCTGGGCCCTTCCTCTCCACAGAAGCAGGGACTAGGTAGGCCTTGCCTCAGAGGTCAGTACAGGGGCCAAGGGGCAGAGGCCTGGGGAAACCTTAGGTGAGAAGGACACTAAGCAAGAAGGTGGTGAGGTCATAGGGAATAGCATGTGCAGAGGCCCAGGGGTGCGGACGAGTGGGTTATGCTTCGGAAACTGCTAGTAGGTCAGGCCAGTGACTGGTTAATGTGGAGGAGGAATGCAGAGGAGCACATGGGAGCCCTTGGGGGCCTTAAAAATTACCCACAAGAAGGATAAACCAGAAACTAAAGAGATGGTTGCCCACAGTGGGAAGGGTGGGTACCCATGGGGCAGCAAGATGGCGGAATGGAGACGGATTGGGAATGAGAAGGAATGATACTTCTCTGGGTATCTTTGTATTTAGAGCCATCATAATGTTCCACGTACCCTGAAATAAATAATTAAACCCAACTAGGGTGTGGGGGAACCCAAGATAAAATACAAATAGTAACACATGAACCTAACTCATATGAAAACACAACCACACTGATGGGAGTAGGAGACAAAGAAAGCAACAGAACCAGCCCAGGCAATTCGGGAACCAGTATTTTAACTGGACTCTATAAAGCCAAAGTAAAAAGGACACCAATACTGTAATGTAGTTAGTAAATGTGTTTCTCGCAAGGAGATGTGTTAGCAAATGGGATGTTACTTTACGGATACACCAAGCAACACATAAGGTAATACATCGTAGATGATGGGAGCTAAGCTGCTCACTGTAGGGGAAAGAAGTTACAAGTAAGGAAAGGAGGAAGGCCAAAACAAACCCCAGGTGTTGGACTGGAATTGGAAGCATCAGTATCAATGTGGTTTTTTTTTGCTTTTTTCTTTTTCTTTTTTTTTTTTTGAGACAGGCTCTCATTCTGTCACCAGGGCTGGAGTGCAGTGGTGTGATCATGGCTCACTGCAGCCTCGACTTCCTGGGCTCAGGTGATCTTTCCACCTCAGCCTCCCAGGTAGCTGGGACTACAGGTGTTTGCCACCATGCCTGGCTAAATTTTCTGTATTTTTGTATTTTTAGTAGAGATGAGGTTTTGCCATGTTGCCCAGGCTGGTCTCAAACTCCTAGGCTCAAGCGATCTGCTCGCCTTGGCCTTCCAAAGTGCTAGCATTACAGGCGTGAGCCACCACGCCTGGCCATAATTCATGTTTTTTGATATATATACAAGACATAAAGATAGAGAGATGAAAATGTGTGTGTGTGTGTGTGCGTGTTGAGGGGGCTCAGTATAAATACTTGTATTTTCTAGCTCTGGCCACTGAGAGGGCTCGGAAGCAATTGGACCACAGTAGCAACAAGTACCAGTTGCTGTAGCAGGTCTTGATTTCTAAATGCCATTCTCCAATTAAAGGAACCAGGGCTCCTTGGAGAAATGGTTGATTCCAGGGCTGACGTGGGAAAGATACAGATGAGTCTGGAATATACTGTGATGCTGGAAAGTAAAGAAGTGCTTAGGAAAGGTCGAGGATGCACTGAAAGGTCAGAGGTGTAACCTGAGGGGCTCCCAATGGCCAGAGCTGGAACAATTTGAGAACAAAATAAACAACGGTAGTGTTGGATTATAACCTATATAACCTATATAATAACCTATATATGATTCCATGCTGATATAAAAATCTACTGAATAAAGAAGTAACTAAATGACGGTGAGGGACAGCTCATGGACATTATCATTAAGTGGACATCATGGTAATGGTTGTGGCAGACAAGACCCACTCACCAATGGATGCTAAAGTGGGAATTCATATAAAGATACGTAGATACAGAGTGGGAAAAAAGCTGAGGAGAAACAGGATGTTTGCATAATCTCAAAGTCTCTCCCCATGATTATATTAATGTTCCAGTGGAGAAACTTGGGAGACACCACTTTAGTCAAGCAACCAAGGTAAACATCACCAGTAAGAAGACATATCGACATCACAAGCCCCTTGATAAGATGCACCAAGAAGGACATAACGCTTCTGTGGAATTCTTGCAAAAATGCATAACCTCACCCTAGTCTTGGGAAAGCATTAGACACACACACACTCTGAAGGCCAGTCTACAAAACAACTGTCAAAGGTGTCAAGGTCACAAATGATGAGAAAAGACTGAGGGACTGTCACAGATGAGGAGAAGAAGGGGACACGTTGACCAACCGCAGTGTGGACTCCTGGAACACTGAACGAACATTACTCAATAAAGCTGTACCGATTGTAATTTCCTGTTTCTGATCATTGTCACGCAGGAGACGTTAATGTTAGAGGAATCTGAGTAAAATAGAGATGGCAACTTTCTGTACTATTTTGCAAGTTTTCCTTTAGTTTAAAAATATTTCTAAATAAAAAGTTTTTAAAAAATGACTGATGCTTATGTCCTGCCCTGTGAGTGAAGGGAAACTTTCATGTTTGAGCTCTTGTTTTATGCCAGGTATACTCTGCACATTTCCTAATTGAATCCTCACAACCCCATGTAAGGTGAGCACTTGTCTTTGCATGAGGGGAAAATGAAGTTCGGAAATGTTAAGAAGTCCACATAGTGAGTAAGAGCAGGACTGGGATTCAGAATCAATGAGTTAATGAAGACTACAAACATACAGTCTGATACCAGCTATTTAAATGTATTCATAGAAAAATGAGTGGAGGGAATACATCCAAATATATTTGGATAATTATGGGTTATTATAACACAACCCAAACGTCATCAGCCTTCCCGGCCTGTGCATATGAAGGCAGTCATGTTCACAAACACAATACTGAGGCCTGGTTTTTACTGACATGTGTTCACTGGAACTCCTGGCTCCCTTGCAGTGACCTCCTGCTCCAGGTGCTTCTGTGAGTTCCCAGGAGGATGCTTCCTCCTGGGAAACTGGTGCAAGCTCTAGTCACCTCACAGTGTCCTCTCCAGGTCCAGGTCCCCTGCCACTGTCTGCCACCTGCACAGCTATGTGGGGAGCCAGCATTCATACCAGTATTGCTCTTCCAAAGCCAAATCTAGTGATGCCCCGGGGATGGAGGGGGCTGCTTCTGCAGAGGTGGGAGAGCATCCCCTCCCCAAAGCCAGTCTCCCACCACACCACACCTCCAAAAGACCCCCAGAAACAGCTGCCAGTGCCCGGCTCTTAGTCTCTCATCACATGTTGCTCAGAAGCATTCCGGCACTAAACACCGCACCAAGAAGCTAACAACGCTGTCATCATCCTAACTCCATTTTATTTTTAAATATAAGATTTATAATTATCACTTAAAAGATATATACATCCTCTACATTTCATTTTTTTATCCAGAAACTTTAATTGCAGAGATGGCTGGCATGTAAATGGACGCAAGGGGCCACAGTGGCCCGCAGAAAGCAAATGGAAGGGACTGACCTACTGGTGACTTTCATTCTAGAATCAGGTATGTGTTGAGTGCTTTGCCTCGCAGGTTCCTCATCTCCTCGAGCAGCTTCTCTCCGGCCTTCTCTGCTGGTTGTGCTTGATCTTTCACTTCTCTGAGTATCGAAAAACCCAAGAAGGAAACATGAGGACACTTAATAAAACCACGCAAATCACCCCCCCTCCAGCAGTGCTGGTGAAGGTCGGAGGAGCATTTCGTTTAATATACAAAGAAGGTTTTCACCACAGTTATGAAAACACTCAGCTTATGAATGATTCAAACCTCGCTTCTGGTCTCAGCTGCATCAGTTTCTGAGCACGGGCAAGTTACCTAAGAATCCACAGCCCCTGTTTCCTGATGTGCGAATGGTGTAATTCCCATCTCCCAGCATTGTAGCGAAGGTGAAGTGAGATCTTATTCACAGAGATCCTGGTGTGAGGTCTTCTAAGTGCTCAGTCAATGCTGGCTGGTTTTTCATCTTTATGAATGAGGTAGATACACACTATTTCTGACTCTGGCAATGGCTCCAGAAGAGTGAGCACCTCAGGGAGGGTTGTGCAGCTGGACCAAGTAGTGGCTGATGTGGAGCCGAGGCTGATGTGGGTGTGGCGGGGGTTGCTGGGTAGAACTTTGACTGGACATGGTGTAAAATGAGGCTATCAACTGATGGGTGCAGTGGGAGTAGACAAAGGGCTGAGAGATGGGGAGGACCTGGGCTTCTTAGGGGCCAGCTTGCCTCTTGGTGGGCTGGGGCCAAGGGTTAAGATGGAGACTCGGCTCAGAGACTGTCATGGTGCTCACCAGCATCCAGATATGTGGGAGGAAATGATGAGTGTTTTGGTTAAAACGACACGTCTTGTTCAAAAACTGTGAACTCAGCTATATAATCTGCTTGGGCAATATAAATCCAAGATAAAATAAAGTGCTTCTGAGACATTTTTGAAAAGAGGGTGACATGTTTGGCAAATGGCTGACAGTTTTGGAAAACCAGAAATACCTGAAAATGGAGAATTAAGAGGTTCCCTAATGCACATAATTAAAGAAATTAATTGGTACCATTTTATGGAATCATGTTTAAAATATATAGATCCTGTCTCCCCTTAGAGATACTAATGATTGAGTAGTACTGTGTTGATCTAAGGAGTGCTGAAAAATGTGTCAGCAACTAAAGTCACAGTCTCACAGTTCCTTGAACATTTTATGGGGAATGTGATTCCCCTGTGGGCCTTGAAAGGGCCAAGACTGCTGTCCAGGCAGCAGAGAATCTCCCTGGTGAATTTCAGCCATTGAGTGAAAGCAGATGATTCTTTGCATCCATGAAAATAAACGTTTGCCAGAAACCAAATAAAGAACAGTCTTCAGGGGGAAATGGGACATGGCTGATGTGTTCTTTTTGTTCCGTCCCTGTCTGTCCAGGCACTGGGTGTCTGGCAGGGAGGACTCTGTTGGCTTCTGGCTGGAGAGAAGGAGGTGAGGAAGAGGAAAAAGTAGGAACAGAGAGGAAAAACTGAGCACAGGATTAGGCTTGATGTGAGCTGAGGAGAGTTTCTGAACCAAATCACTTTTGAAAATGGTCTGTGGGACATCAACTTGCTGAAATACTATGCAGCCAATAAAATGATAATTATGTTGACAATTTTCGTTCACAAAAAATGTACATATAATAATTTTACCTGCCAAAGAGGTAAATTAAAAATGTCATGGAAATGTTTATTGCAAATGTGTGAAATGTATGTATGTTTTTTGAAAAAATTAGAAGCTGACTTGGTGTGCAGAAAATGTTTATAGTTCATCGTTAGTTTATTTTTTTGTAAAGTACTAAAAATACGTAAAAAATGATATACCACTTTGAGTGAATATGTAAAGTAATAAATTCTATTTCGTTTAATGATAATTTGATAACCAAATGCCATTCAACATTAGCTCCATGGTATGAAGAGTGAAGACTCATGTAAAAGAGCGAGTGAGTAGATAGGTATTGAATATTACCTTGCTCCTGGGGCAAGCCATTCTATGTCCAGAGGTAATATTTGAAGTAGAAAAAAAAAAAGATTTTCATTTAAAACCCTATGTCAGTTTTTTGAAACTTGAAGCAAAACACAAAGTGCATCTATGTGTTGAGGTGCAAGAGGTTTTATGTGCTGGGTAGCAGAACACAATATTCTATTAATTAACTAATTAATTAATTAACTGATCAAAACAGATGCTTACTGGAATTCCATTTAAAATTTTGTTTCTTACATTTTCTTTTACCAGAAACTGCCAATCTGTTTTCTGAGCAGTGTTGGCTGCTGCAGGTCTCTGGAACTATCACAGACAAACCAGAGAGACCTCATACAGCTCTAAGAAATGTGAGCATTCCTTTCAGAAAAGGCAGGCACCCCACAACAAAGTAGACGACAAACTGAGAAAATAAATTTGCAGCATATGTAAGAAAGGGTAATTATCTTTAATAAATGAGGGACTCTTGCAAATAAGGAAGAAATATAGGCAAAATAGGCAAAACAAGTCCCTCATAAAAGAAGAGAAATGGTTGAAAAGCATAGATAAGTTTTTAGTATAACTTGTAAACAAATCATTAAAATAATGAGACGGTCTTTTAATAAGTTCTGTCTCATTGATAAAGATGAAAAAAAAAGATGACACTATTCCATGTCGTCCAGGGCATTTGAATGCAGGCAGCTCTAACGTCTACCAGTAGGAGAGATGGTAACACACTATCTGGATGGTCATTAAGCAATATATATTAAAACCTTAAAATGCGCATTGATCTAGAATTTATCCTAAGAAAACAGTCTGATAAGTTTGAAAGGAATTATAGCACAAGGATGTTTGTTGCAGAACTATTGATAACGGAAAACACTGCAAAGAGTTTACACGTTCATTGGCAGATTGTTGATTAAATAAATTATGGTACATCTACTCGGAAATATAATAATTCATATGTATATTTATAAGTATGTGCTTATGATATGTTGTTAAATAAAAGTGCAGAAGATAAAACAATATGTATAATATGATTGAATTTTGTTAAAACCATATGTATTTATATTTTATTTATTTATTTTTTTGAGATGGAGTTTTGCTCTTGTCACCCAGCTGGAATGCAATGGCGCAATCTTGGCTCACTGAAACCTCTGCCTCCCAGGTTCAAGCGATTCTCCTGCCTCAGCCTCCCGAACACCTGGGATTATAGGCACCTGCCACCACGCCCAGCTAATTTTTGTATTTTTAGTAGAGATGGGGTTTCACCATTTTGGCCAGGCTGGTCTCTAACTGCTGACCTCAGGTGATCCACCCGCCCCAGCCTCCCAAAGTGCTGGGATTACAGGCATGAGCCACCACGCCCGGTATTTATATTTTAAACCACATATGATGGTTTCCATATATATGGAAAATATATATTTAACTATATATATTTATATATATTTAACTATATATATTTATATATATTTAACCATATAATATATATTTAAACCATATACATGGTTTAAAATATAAGTACATATATAAATATATAATATAAATATATAAATATAAATATATATCCATATTTTTGGAAGACCACACAACAAAATGTATGTTACTACCTTTGGGTGGTTGTTTTTATCATATTTAAAATTTTTTATATTTTCTAATTTTTAACATAATATAAAGGCATTTGTCAAAGAAAAAGAATAAAAATAAAATTTATACATGGAATTTCAAACTTATAAAGCATATGAACTATAGGTGGTTTACATTAAAAAGTATTCTTCAAAATTTTTGTTTTAATTTGTGTTTCTTTCATTACAATGAGGAGGAACACATTTTATATGTTTATTACTGTGTTTTTGAAACCAATTTTTCAAGGGATGATGCTTGCTTGGCTAGTTAGCCCCTGATGGAGAGGAGGAGAGAACATTTACTGAGCTCTGGTTCACATCAGGCAACTGGCTAGGTGCTTCCATGGCTGGCATCTCATTTCATCCTACATTTGCCCTGTGACAGGGAGATTTTATTTTCTGCATGCTACAGATGAGGAAACTGAGGCCCAGAGTTGATAAGGACATTAACTTGGCTTGAGATTTTCTATGTATAAACGGTGCAGCTCCAGATGGTCTGGCTCCAGAGCCAGTTCCTTATACAGAATGAAACTCAATCAGCTATTAATAAGAAACAAACACATCCTGAAATTGATTGATAAGCACATGGAAAATTGATTTCAGTTTTTAAAGGCTTACTTGATAACAAGATTTCAGGGAGTGTAATTGTGCCTAAAATAAAATACACATCTAAATATATGAAGCACCAGAAATGTGTCTCTTTCAAAGACTGAGCTATTTAGACTCAGACAACATGACACTTTTGTACTTTATGCAGAACAAATTTCATCCAAGATTACCTTTTAATAAGGCATAAAAGCATCCACTTACTTCTCCTTCCTGATGTCCTTGTAGTTCAACATAGGGAATTCCACTTTGATCATTTCTGGAGTCAACATAACTTCTACATTCTGCTCACAGAGCTCACTGCAAAGTAATAAGATGTTTAGTGGGCACTGCTTTTCCTTCCCAGTGTAAAAATAGGAATGAAATATTGTGATCATTTAGGAGTTATGCAATTCTTGTGGTATTCAACTTTAGTTCCATCTACTTTTGTTGTTTACATTAAAGAAGCATAAGGTTGATAAATTGCTGTCCACCAACAAACAATGGTAGGCATAATGGTAGTTATTTATAACCAGAGAATAAAAAGTAATTTTTAAAAATGGGGGTTACAGAATTCACATTCTTTTCCAGTGCACATGGAACATTTACCAAAATTGACCATCTCTTGGGCTATAAAGAAAGCCTGAAAGATTTCAAAAGACTAAAATTAGTCGGAATATGTTGTCTCTCCACAATGGAATTAGAATAGAAATCAACAGCAAAGAAGACAACTAGAAAGCCCACAATGGCTTTAAAATTAAACACTATATTTCTAAATAGTCTAGTTTTTTTTTTTCAATCTTTTTGTGGTCTGCTATCCCTTAGAGCCAGGGGTCAGTAAACTTTTTCTCTAGAGACTTAATGGGTCATATGGTCTTTGTTACAACTACACAACTTTTTTTTTCTTGGCTGTTGTAGCAAGAGAGAAATCATAGAAAAATACGTAAGTGAATGGGTGTGGTTGTGTTGCAATAATGCTTTATTTACAAATATAGGTGGTGGGCCACATTTGGTTCTGAGCTATAGTCTGCTGACCTCTGGCCTAGAGCTTTGTTGTTTGATGGTTCAAACTGGGCCACTGCATGTTTGGGTTTCAGCTGGAGCAAAGCAGGGAGGGATGGTGTGCAGGAGACACACTCACTCTGTTAAGAGCTGACCTCAGGAGTGGACTGTATCTTGTCTGCTAACATTCCATCAGCAATCACTTAGTAAAACGGATAACTTAACTGCAAGGGAGGCTGGGAAACTTAGCCTCTAGTTTCAGTGATTCTAGGATAGGACTTTAGAAGAACAGGACAACGAATTTTTTGACAGCACCCATCTCCACCACACTCAATTAGAGAAATGCTTCCAAGATCATCAAAGGGCAACAAAGGCTTCAGAAGTCTGGAATTACAAACAGGGACACTTTACTCAGCAGTGACATATGTAAAAAGAGGTGGGCATGACAATTTTCTATTAAGAAAAATACCCTTGAAATCTGCAAAAGTTGTTCTAGCCTCATTAGATTGAAAGCTAATATTTACTGAGTAGCTGCTATATGCAAATCACTATGCTGGTGTTTTGCAAACATTATCTTCCCATTAGCAGTTTCTTTGTCTCAAAGGTGGGCATAATAATAAGAGCTCATCAGAAGGATTAAATGAGACTGTTTGCAAAGCACTCCCTGGCACACATTTAATGCTCAGTGAGTGTTGGTTATTATAATTACTATTCTCATCAGCATCAGCATCTCCTTTAATTCTGACAACCCTCTATGAAGTAGATACAACTATTCCCATTTCAAAGATGAGGAAACGGAGTCAAAATAGTGTGCACATCAGTGCTGAATGGAGGAGGAGTTGGGTATGTTTGTATCTGCTGAACATCTCCCCAGTGGGCCTGGCGGAAAGAAGCTGAAGCAAATATGAATCACCCCACCCTGGCTGCAGTCCTCTCAAGAAATGCTGTCATGCAGTGATTTGAGTAGATGGCAAATCAACATTCCTTTTCGGAACTGAAGTCCAAGCTTTAGAAGCTCAGGTATTGTCAAGTATCATTGCATGTGGGCAGGTCTTATTTGCCTCACATATTTAGGATTCCACTAATTGATTACTTACTTGTAAAAATGTACTTAAACTATCAATATAGTATGTGTTTATAAAAGAAAAAATAGAAACCGTAATCAACAAATACTTATTTTTGAGTATATATGGTGTGAAAGATGCTGTAGTCTCATGTGTAATAAACCATTTCCTGCAATCACAAGCAGGCTGGCAGTGATCCTAGTCTGATCATGACAGTGATAATTTGCTATCAGTGCTTATCAGAATTTCTTTGCTTTATCACAGCTGATGGTGTAATTTAGAATGCAAAAGTTTTTATGTGTTAAGAATGAAAACATTTTTGAACAATGGAGCTAAGGAGTGCAGATCAGTAGGGTTGCTACAGGAGGCCAGGTCCTCAGATGGCCTCGGTCAACCCAGCTCTTGCCCCTCTTTCTTGCAATTCTTGGACAAGGATGTACTGAGAATGCAACATCCTAAGATAAACAACAGGGCTGTGTCCTTGTTCCTCTCAGAACAGAAAGTTCTGTAATGCTTAGGCTCAGCGATCCCTGTGACACTCAGGGAATAAAACCCAAAGTAAAGTGCTTTTGGGGTCCCTCAGCTGTGATGCAATGTGGGAGACATGCAGACGAGACTGCATCTACGCTGGGCAGCTTCACTAAGCCTTGGTGGACTGGCTCACCCTGGATCCTAGGCTTCTGTTTATTCTTGCTGCCTATCTATGAGTCATACATCTGCTTTGCCTGACTAACTGTTCTTGCATTCTGTCTCACTGTTCTTGTGTTCTGTCTCACTAAACTAGACCTAAGAACCTTTGCAGGTGTCAAAGAAACAGAAAAATATGTTGATAAATATGGACGCTCCTTGACTTACAATGAGGTTAGGTTCCATTAGACACATCATGAGTTGTAAATATTGTGAGTTGAAAGTGCATTTTTGACTTATGATAATTTCTACTCATAATGGGCTTATCTGGATAGAACCTCATCATAAGTCGAGGAGTATACTGGATGAGAATCACTTTCACACCACTGTAAAGCTGAAAAATCATAAGTCAAACCAATGTAAGCCAGGTACCATCTGCAGTTTCCATAATATTTTGATAAGTGACAGGAGTTAAATACTGAGAGCTTCATTCGCAAAGTGAGAAAGCAAAGACCATGTATAGGCACAATTCATTCATGAGCCGCATCTCAAATAAAAATGAAGATATCCATCTCACCACAGAAATATACTTCAGAACACTTCCTTCACTCACTTCAAGGCAATGCAGTCCCAGGTAGCTGCTACCAGCGCAGGAGTCAGAGCCAAATGCAGAATGATCAGGCAGGCACAGGGCTCGGCGCTTTGCCTGAACAGTGATCACAGCCCAGACCTTTCATGCCAGTACTTCACGCCAGGCAAACAGAAGCACGCAGGAGCATCTGGCTTTTGGTAAAGCAGCTAAGCTGGCCTCTTGTGTTTCCAGCTTTTCACTTGTCCCCTCCTCGTGTTTTCCCAGAACTCCCCACTGGACCAGGAGTCTTCTCATTCCCATCACCTCTCCTGCCACTGACCCTCAAGCCTGAACTCTAAAAACGCTCTGGTGATTTTATACTGAGTTATAAGTGAGACTTAAAATGCTCCCTCCCCAGAGGTAGTTTAATAGAAACAAAGCGCAAAGCTAAAGGAATGGGTCTTCAGTAACAGGAGTTCAGGAAATAGCGGGTAGGGAGGGACTCTGGGACCAAGAGTCTTCCTAATGTGCCGGAGCTCTTGTCATGCAGGGCTGGTGGCCTTCTTTGTGCTATACCCCGACTCTGTCGTCACAGATACAGCAGCAGATCCAGGTGCTCCTTTATACCCCCAAAGACATGAAAAATCAAAATTTAAAAATATCAGAAACATGTATTCACCTTCGACACTTGAGACATAACACTGGATGGAGGAAAACCTCTTGGGATATGAATACCTCTTCATCTGATGTTTTGGAAATCTAACCATGTATCTTCTCTTATTCTTATTTTCTCATAATGTTACTATGGGGGGATACAACTTCATTCTAAAGTGAGCTGTTGCTTGCCTACCAAGTGTCAGATACGGGGCTAGGGGTTTGGAATACCAGGGTCATTAATGGTAGTATATCTAATTATCAAAACCTTACTATGTGTGAGGCACTGAACTAAACATTGGACATGTAGTAATTCATTTGCTTTTCATAGCCACCCAGGAGATGGGTCCTGGGATCATTCCATTTGAAGATGAGGACATTGGGGCACTGAGAGGTGAAGTCAGTGGCCCAAGGTGTACTGTGAGTGAGTGGCGGTGGTGGGGGTGGTGGTGTTGAACCCACAGCCTACCCCTTCATCACACTATTCTATACAACATTTCGGGTGCTCTATAATCTTCTAATGGAATCTAATTTTAATGAGAGATGAGTTTGTATACAACCTTATGCTATGTTAGTTAATTAAACTAGAAAACTTAAATGAATTTTACTTTTGCCTGGTAGAAAGTATCTGCTTTAAAACATATGGAACTTCTAATTTTCTCCCTGAAATTATGTGGTGATATAATAAGTAGCTAAGTATATTTTTAAAAAAGAGGAAGTAATGACTCAGATCTAGAGGCATTTGCAAATGGGGCAATGCCAGGTGAGCCAGCTGGAAACACGTGTGAGCTGGACGTACGAATGCTGTATGCTGTGGTGCTCATGATGGAGAAGCTGCCCTGGGACAAGGGCACAGGCTCTGCTTGGCTGAGGTTTCCCATTCTCAGCTCTGCTGCTGTGTCTGTAGCCATCAATTGTAAATGAGCATACGGATAGGAGATTCAAAACCATTTCACTGGCTGTTGCGTGCTGATCAGTAAAATCAAATGTAAGTGCCTTACTTCTGGACTTGTATTTCTTTATGCCCATCCAAGTCCTACCTATCTTTCACACACTAACCCAAGTCCATGTCACCACTGAAGCCTTCCAAGGCCATTTGGCACCACCTCAGATCTCTCCCTTGAGCTCCTGGAAGAGCTAAAGATCAGGAAGCCATAGAGCTTAGAGACTGTCGATTCTCCACCACGCATTTAACATCTGATCTAGGTGATGGTACAGATGGGTGTTAGCCTTGTCTTCTCATTTGAGTTGCAAGCTCAGGAACTGTGTGCTGTTCTGAAGTTCCTCACAGCACCTCACATATTTTTGGAAAACAGACCACATTAGAGGCCAAAGATTAAAAAAAAAAAATACCGTTCTACTGTTTCTAGTCTGTCCTCTTCTGGTAAGGCATCAAGAATGGCAGGGACGTCTATCGGAAGCATAAATGAATTGAAGGAATCGCAGCTGTGGAAAAACCACACAAGCAGTCAAAGATAGAGTCACACTAGAAGTCTTGGGGTCTTTACATAATTTTCTAAAGAATTTTTAGTTTACCGCTGGCGAGGCCTCTACTACTCTGTCCTTCCTCACTCTTGAAAAGCCATTTATGGTTCCCAGAGGCAAAGGCAGGGGATGCAATAGGCCCCAGGCAAACCTGGGAGAATGTTGCCAAGTAAGACACTTCCTGGAGTTTAAAAAGAGAATCATAGAATTTTTCAGTTTGTTTAAAATTGTATTATCTCCTGGGGTGAGTGTAGTTAGATACTGATATGGTTTGGTCCTGTCCCCAGCAAA
This sequence comes from Pan paniscus, assembly GCF_029289425.2. Taxonomy (NCBI): domain Eukaryota; kingdom Metazoa; phylum Chordata; class Mammalia; order Primates; family Hominidae; genus Pan; species Pan paniscus. The sequence continues at coordinate 21,646,869 of NC_073262.2, read as the reverse complement.
TCTCAGGTTGAATAGTAATCCCCAGTGTTGGAGGTGGAGCCTGGTGGGAGGTGATTGGATCATGGGGGTGGAGTTCTCAGGAATGGGTTAGCACCATCCCCTTGGTGCTGTTCTCATGATGGTGAGTGAGTGAGTTATCTTGAGATCTGGTTGTTTAAAAGTGTGTGGCACCTCCTCGTCACTCTTCCTCCTGCTCTGGCCATGTGAGGTGCTGGCTTCCCCTTTGCCTTCCGCCATGATTGTAAGTCTCCAGAGGCCTCCGCAGAAGCCGAGCAGAAGCTGTCCTGCTTTCTGTACAGCTTATGGAACCATGAGCCAATTAAACCTCTTTTCTTTATAAATTAGTCAGTTTCAGGCATTTGTTTATAGCAATGAGAGAACAGGCTAATACAGGTAGTTTACTTTTGGTCCTAGGATTTTCCCTCCACCTTTATACTCCTTCTTAGACATTCTATTCCATTTCATAGCTTCCTCCCCACCTCCTTGTGTATTGTTTAGTATTATAACTTTAGAGCTTTATATAAAAATTCCTGGCTATTGAGAATGTTACAGGAATTGAGATAGGGTGGAAAATACATTGTTATTTTTAAACTTGGCAGCAGCTCTTTGTTTCAAGTGGATGGAATGAGCACTTTTTTGGGGTCTCGACTCCTTCCATACACACATTTCAGATGATATAGAAGGAATAAAAACGGAACACACAACAGCAAAGAGAACAACAGAAAAGACATCAATGGATAAAAGTTTTCAATCATTTTCTGGAATAAATTTCTAGAACCCTAGAGAATGCTGTCTCATGAAAAACAGCGAAGAATGACAGAGCCTGGAGCCCACTCGGAAGGAAACAGACCTCCTCACAGATGCTGGAAAGGCTGAGGCTGAAGGTAGGGCAGGAGGCAGCAATGGAAAGCAGGGATTAACTGATGGCTCCTTTGTGTGTGCACATATGTCTTTGTGATAAGATTCTTATCTTTGTTTTGTTATTGTGCAAAAATGCACCCCCTTGCCAAGTATGAAGACTGGCTGGAAAAAAAATTATAGCACCATGGTTTTGACTAATGGGAAGTGAATGAGGAAAGCATCTGTGAGCTGATATAGAATGACTTTCTGGAGATAGTAAGTGAAAAAAACAAATGCAGAAAAGCATATCTAGAATGCCACTTTTTGTATAAGACAGAAGGGAAAAAAAGAAAAATGTATATATGCTGCTTACCATTATAAAGAGAAACACAGGAAGGATACATTAGAAGACCAAGCTGGCTACCTGCCAGGGGCTGGAGGGAGATGGGAGGGAGTGACACTTCCCTGAATATGCCTTTAATGTAGTTTTGAGTTTGGAAAACGTTAATGTTCAACATATTGAAAAAATAAAATTAAATCAATAAGAAAGTGAAATAAAAAACAAAGGCTGAAAGCAAACTGAAACAAATCATACTACTTCACAGAAATTCCATAAACACACTGGAAGGAAAGAAAGACAGAGAGAGAGAGAGACAGACAGAGAGAGACAGAGAGAGAGAGAGCTAAAGGAATGAGAAAAGAAAGAGAAAAGAAAAAGAAATTACCCAAGTAACTTACTACAAGTTATTTGACTACATACCCAAAGACTTGGGTGGGAGGGGGTGGGGGGGGACCTGGAAACCAATCTGAACTTATTTTGCATGTTTATTAAGGTGGTTATGGATCAAGCAATTCTGAAATGATTTTTGATGTATTATAAGATTGAGTAAGTAAATGTATTAGAAGCCAGGGTTCTCACAGTGGAAGAAGGGAGATACAAATATGGAATGGTGGAAAGCAAGCAATAACTCTATGGATATGGACTGGAACTGTAGGCATTGGTGTGAATTCATGCTTTCTAAAATATGGATATGTATGAGTATATGTGTGTTTATATGCACATACATTACATATATATGTATGTTGCATATATCTTTGTGTGTACATTGTGTGTGCGTGTGTGTATCCCTGACTTTGTCTGCTGAATAGGCCAAGAAGCAAACCCCGCCCCACCCCAGAAGCAATGTGTATACATAGCACCCAGATTTTGGTCTTTAATCCCATTTCCCACCAAAACAAACCTGGGCCCGGAGACATAGAGCTTATCCTTGTTAGTAACTGACTTCATGATAAAGAATCCAGGTTCTATTAGAAAATTCTACCAAAACTTTACTTTAGAACATGTATAGTCAGAGGGAATTCCCACTAAGAAGAGGGACTGAGAAGTTCAGGGTCTGGGCCGCTCGCCAGCGACCAGGCTGGTCTAGCACAATGGAATGGCAGCAACCAAGAGCTTTTCATGAAGCAAAACTTACCCAGTTTTTAAATTCTGAGACCAGTTCCTCTCACTTTTTTTGTGTGTGTTAAATATATTCATTTAAAATTGAAATAGTGATGACAGTAGATGGTGGTGGTTGGGCATTTTTAAAATTTGTTTTGCTTTTATTTATTTTTTAAATTTTTGTTTATTTTCTTTTGAGATGTAGTCTTGTTTCGCTGCCCAGGCGGGAGTGCAGTGGCATAATATTGGTTCACTGCAAGCTCTGCCTCCCGGGTTGAAGCAATTCTCCTGCTTCAGCCTCCTGAATAGCTGGGATTACAGGCGCCTGCCACCATACCTAACTAATTTTTGTATTTTTAGTAGAGACGAGGTTTCACCATGTTGTCCAGGCTGGTCTTGAACTCCTGACCTCAAGTGATCCTCCTGCCTTGGCCTCCCAAAGTGCTGGGATTATAGGCATAAACCAATGTTTCTGGCTGTTGCTTTGTTTAATTTTAATGTCCTGGCCAGTCACGGTGGCTCACGCCTGTAATCCCAGCACTTTGGGAGGCTAAGGTGGGCGGATTGCTTGAGGTCAGGAGTTCGAGACCAACCTGGCCAACATGGTGAAACCCTGTCTCTACTAAAAATACAAAAAATTAGCCGGGTGTGGTGGCCCACGCCAGTAGTCCTAGCTACTCAGGAGGCTGAGGTAGAGAATCGCTTGAACCTGGGAGGCGGAGGTTGCAGTGAGCTGAGATCGTGCCACTGCACTCCAGCCTGGGTGACAGAGTGAGACTCCATCTAAAAATATATATATATATTTAATGTCCTTACTTGACAAAGTAAAACCCTGACAACGCCAAGACAGTTCTCAAAGTTCTTCTGGACATTTCACTCATCTATGAAATCAGAAAGTCTGGGAACTATTGGGTTAGATAATTTCTTCAGTTGTCACTGACTCTCTGATTTTATGGAAGTCCAAAGAGATTTAACAAGTTATCTCTGAATTTACTGAAGAGTAAAGAAATAAATGAGCTGCTTCGATTATTACGAATACAAAAATGACTTGGAATAAATAAACACTAACTATATTGCATGGTTTAACAACAAACAGTTGTCAGGGGCAAAAGATACAAGGCAAACCTCATAAGTAATAGGAGCTAATTTATTCAAGCAAAATGGCTGCAAAGTTGGAATATCATTAATGGATTTATAGGAAGTTGCTATGGACTGAAGTTTGTGTTGTCCCCAAATTCACGTTGAAACATAACTCCCAGGCCAGGTGCAGTGCCTCACACCCGTAATCCCAACACTTTGGGAGGCCGAGATGGGAGGATCACTTGAGGCCAGGAGTTTGAGATCAGCCCAGGCAACATAGCAAGACCCTATCCCTATTTACATTAAAAATAACAAGAACTTAACCCCCAATGTGATGGTATTTGGAGATGGAGCCTTTGGGAGGTGGGTTAGGTCACAGGGGTGGAGCCCTCATGAATAGGATTAGTGCCTATCAAAGAGGCCTGAGAAGCTGGGTACAGTGGCTCCACTTCTGTAATCCCAGCACTTTGGGAGGCTGAGGTGGGAGGATTGCTTGAGGCCAGGAGTTCAACACCAGCCTGGGCAATGTAGCAAAACCATATCTCTACAATAAATAAATAAAATTGGCTGAGCATGATGATGCACACCTATAATCCCAGCTACTTGGGCGGTTGAGGAAGGATAATCAGTTGAGCCCAGGAGTTTGAAGCTGCAGTGAGCTATGACTATGCCACTGCACTCCAGCGTGGAAGATAGTGATATCTCATCTAAAAAAAAAAAAAAAAAAAAAAGGCCTGAGAGCTCCCTTCCCCTTTCTGCCATGTTTGGACACAGTGAGAAGACAACCATGTAGGAACCAGGAAGCTGGCCCTCACCAGACACCAAGTCTACTGGCACCTTGATCTCGGACTTCCCAGTCTCTAGAACTGAGAAATAAATCTCAGTTGTTCATAAATTACATCTATGGTATTTTATTATAGCTGCCCAAACGAACTAAGACAGAACTTAAAAAAGGAATTACACTTCTTATTTTGTACCTGTTTTCAGAAATAAAAACATGACCTAGAGTCTTACATCCCGTGGAAATCCATGCTAAGAAGATAGATACAGAATCCTCCCTTGATTTTATGAGCTGTTATGCAACTGCAGTTTATTTAGAAACAAACTGGCCCAACAAGAGCACTCAGGCACATAAGCTGAAAGTAACAACTCATGGTTCGAGAGTTTTCTTTAATTCATGGAGAGTTCATGTTTAATTCATGGTTATTCAAGCCCAAGGTAACTGCATTCTCACTGCTTGTTGAAAGAACAGCCTCGGGAGATTTTTTTCCAAGGACATTGCTTTGGAAAGAAAATAGGATGCTTTTTCTTGATTCTCAAGAACGGTACACGCTGACAACGGGTGGACATGGTCAGCGGGTCGCCACTTCTCACCATTCCTCATTTTTCTTATTCAGTGTCCTGACAGCACCCCAAACCCGGTTTACTGACTGCATAGGTCAGTTCTGAAGCATCCTCACCCCGCAGCAAAATGAGGCAGTCTGTCAATGTGGTGACGGACTATCGCCATCTGGTGGCGATGGAGTGACTGCGACGCTTAGTGGGCGGGGAAGGAGGGTAGAAGTGAGAGAAGAGTTACTAAGCACGCACCAGGCATGATGCTAGACGTTTCACAAGATCATTGCATTTTTATCCTCACACACACACAAATGTGAGGATGCCATCACTGCCTCTCCCTCAGAGAGGAGGAGATTATTGCTCGAAGGGCTTCATTAGTACGTAGCTCGCCCAAGGACTGAACTGGTGATACATCCAGTGTACAATGGAGGCAGGTCTCTCCCATGCCAAAGCTTTCCTTCTCTCTTCCATGCCATTGTTCCCGCCAGTTCTGGAGATTTGACATTCTAGAAATATGCTAAAAATGTAGAACAAGGATGCTGGTTTTCAGATGGCAATAGGGTGGATGAGGAATGGATGAAGTATAATAATTGGAAAGAAACATATTTTTGAGCTCTTGCCATGTCCCAAATCCTATGCTGGGTGCTTTTTGTTTACCGCATGCTAATCTTCAGGCAAAGGAGAGGAGTAGAGAAGCCCTAAGGAAGTGACCCCAAGGGGACGGCACATGGGAAAGCCTTGACATAGATGACGCACAGCTGCATTTGGCTTAGTTCAGGAAGAGCTTACCAATGAAGCCCTTCAATGAAGATGATGAAGGAGGAAGTCAAATTCAGTGTTCTGGGGTCACAACCCAGATTCCAACTATCTCCTCAAATACCTGGGGAGGCGTGGGTGGATGTGGGTGGATGGGACGGCTGCACTTGTACACTACAAGTTGGGTGAGCTCTTGTACTCTTACTAAAATTAAACCATCAATGCTGAGAATGGCCTTTGCAACAAGTCCAATCCCCTTGTCTTACTGACAAGAGGACTGGGCCCAGAGAGTTGGCCAAGGGGCATGGCTGAGGTCACATGACTCCTGGAGGTCATGTAGCCTCCCTGGTGAGTTTCTGAGTCAGAGGATCCAGGTTACCCGAGTGGGAGCTGGGGTGTGTGTAAAGATCACCTACTGATCTTGGTTGGTGGCAGAGCTCAGGTTTCTTGGCCACTCTTGGAGCCATGCCAGGGCTCTGCCACCTTGGGGTGGGCCTCATTCTGGATCAGAGGATTGGAACTTTGTTTGACAGCTGATGATAATCATTTTGGGACACCAGTCACATCTGTTCACCAATCACTCACTTAGCTGTATTTATAAGGATAGGGAACTGAAGAAGCAAATTCAAGGGCTCAGGAGTGAGCAATTGGCCAGGCAGAGTCTAATGAAAAGGCACCAGGCTACTTCTTTGATATCTTATGGTTTTGAAGAGCTATTAAATAAGCAAATTAGCAAAAATGTAGTCACTCTAAGTTTCTTCTTTCATCATCCAACAATATTCTGATCTACCCATTGTGTATCTGGAGCAGGGCTGTTTTCTGTGTGGGGATTGCCACGGTCTCACAGTGAATGCCAGCCTGTGGCACAAGAGGGCCATGGATCCTTTGGAACTGGATACAGAGACTGCGGAAGGCTAATCTTGGCAATTTATGATTTTTTTTTCCTTTTTTTTTGTTTTGAGATGGAGTCTCTCTCTGTCGCCCAGGCCGCAATTTATGAATTTTAAAAAGATTGACCATGAATATTTCAGTTGAATTATATGGAATGGTTGTCTACTTGTACTCAAGCATTGCCAATTCGTCACCTAGGACATTACTTTTCAAGCAAATGTATCTCAAGATAAATTCCAAATATGAAAATCAGTTACACATCATCAAATTTCTTTGACTAGCAAACTTCTCTCATGCTTTAAAAGTATGGTTTGACATATTATTGGCATTTAACTTTTGGGGATCATTGCCTCTGTAATACATGGGGCACACATACTCGTGAGCAAACAGATGAGCCGTGCTTACCTCTTTGTGGTCTCCATCTTGGAGGGGTCCGGCAGGGAGGAGAGAACCAGGGACTGGAAGCTTTTCCAGTGCATTATTCTGGGAATAATGTCCTGTAAGGAAAGTCAGCACACGGAAAGCAACTGTTTGGTGAGGTAAAGTTTCTGAAGGACTTTTGTTTTATTCAACTATTTTTCAGTCTTAAAAGGCTAAGCACCAAAATCTGTAATTTCATTCAGTTTGAATTTTTCTGAAGCAAAAAGGCAATTGCTTCAGCAAAGCACATTAAACAGTGCAACACAGAATTAGAGACAAAGGCGAGGTTTGCTTCCCTTGCTTCATTAGGCACTTGCACAAGCAACATGTCCTCGGGATGGAGGGCAGCTGCGGCCTTAGAATCTATTTTGTTTATTGTGAATGTGATGCTAATGCAACACTTGGAGAGGATGGCAGTTCATCCAGCAGCACTCCAGGCAGGAGAGCTGCACACGCGCGCCACGTGGGAGGCGAGCGCTGCAAGGAGACCCCCGGCTGGGCCGAGTGCAGGGTGCATGATAGAGGCAGAAGGGAATGTGGCTGGAGAGCCAGGCAGGTCACAAGGGCATTGTGGGCCAAGCTAATGAGCTTGGAGCTGCTACAGCAGGCAGCGGGGACCCACGGAGGGCTTTCGAGCAGGAAATGACAGGATCAACTCGTGCCTAAGGAAGATTTCTCTGAAGGGAAGGCTGACTGCAGCAGCAGTGGGCCAAGGGCTAGACTAGAGGGAGGTCTGCAAATCTGTTTGCCGTGTCAGTGGCACACTGGTGCCCGGCCCCCCCGCCCCCCCGGGGTGGTTAGATGAGGGGAATGGGGGAGAAGGAGGGAAAGGATCTCATGGGTAACTACACAAAGTCCATAAAACAGAAAGGCAAGTAGGTGACACAGGAAGAGGAGGCAGTTGAGGGTATGGCTGGTAGAAGTGGGGAGAGAGCTCATAATCTGAGTTAAGGGTTAATTGAGCTTGAAGGGCCTGAGGATAATCCTCAAGGGGTGTCACGGGATATTCAGGTCAGGGTGGTTCCCTGGGGGGGAAGTAATTCCTTGGAGCCACTTCTTTGCATGTGTCACACCACTACTTTGTCCATTCTGGTTTCTACACTTGGGGCCAAAGAGAGAGGAGGTCAGACAACGGTTGTGCCTACTGTGTGGCTGTTTTTACATGATTGAAATACGAACACGTGAACATTAGGTGCAGCCTTCCAGAGGAATGTTGACAAAGGGTAGCAGGCAGCCCGAGAGGCAGGTGTGGTCAGGACAAGGCAGTGCGGGGTCTCCACCTGTACCCCTTTAGGGCTGGCGGTATGAGGGGCGGTGTTACCATCCTTGTTCTGCAGTTGTGGCGGCAAACCTTTGTCGCAATTCCAGCTGTGACCCTGTCCTCGTCCCCTGCCCCTCCCTGCAGCCCAGGGTCACTCTGCCAGTGAGCCTGGTGATGACATTACCGTGTGATGGAGAAACTGCTTTTGGGTGACAGGAATGCTGGACCCGTGGCGGGACTCTTTGGTGAATTTGTACTTGGGGTGAGAGCATAGATGGTAATCTATCAACGTTTCTGCGTAGGTCAGAGGATGCATTACAGCAAATAATCCTGGGTTGGGATTCTGCCGAAGACAGGGAAAAAATATTCTTTTCTGTTTACCAGTTTCTAAGCCAGGCATAGGACAAGCATCAGCTAATGCTGTCTGTGGCTCCCACTAGCACTAACACTCTGTGACTCCATGTCAGCTTGTCTGGAAAAGAGAAGCAGGAGAGCAGAGGTGTCTTCAAGTCGACAGCATTTAAAAAATCATAGTTATTCATAAATGTCACTTTTCTGGCTTAAGAGCTTCATTACAAACCATATGGGTTTACTAAACTCCCATGAAAATAAGTAAAACTGAAATCACAGCTTAAAACAGCTTTGAGTATTTGTTGCTAATGCTGATGAATTAGGGGGAGTTATTAAATGAGCACACTGGTTTAAAAAAGCAAATAAGCTTCTGGTTTTGAAAACAAAAATAGGCTTTTAAAAGCTACTTTAAAGAGATGACAAAAAAGAGGATGACATTCGATGTATCAGGAAATGTCAACATTTAACATTGTTTTGGTAATGTGTTTAATTCAGGAAGGCTCCATTTGGAAGTAGTATCTGGTTTTAAGGGAGATCCTGTTTTTTATTAATTTTCCAGCAGAACTAATGGAGGCACAGAGCAATTATATCAAAATACTAAAATATAGAGCCTTTTACTGTTCTCTCAGAGGCTCGTAAACCAAAAACCCTATTCTTGTCCCAAACAACAACGTAGCGCCCCTCCCTGCCAGCTGTTTAACCTCAGATGTTTGATGTTTAATAACCACTACACTGAGATTCTGTTGTTTGTTTGTCTAACTTTTAAAAACAAGTTAAAAACGCCCCACAAAACCACTTAGCTTATGGAAACTCAATCTCACTGCCAAGAAACAAATGTCCCCCCAAACTTAAGTGACATGCAGCTAGACCTGAATGCATTCCGGCACCCAGATGCAAGGTAGGGGAGGGCCCAGCAGTGGTGAGTCAAGAAGGCTGGAAAGGAGGTAAGCGTTGGTGCAGAGGCTGCTATGCCACTTGAGGGCCAGGATGAGGGCCTGGGGCAAAGGTAGGGAGAGGGCTCGGGGCTCATCTCCTGGATATAAAGGAGTGGGGAGGGCAGGGAGGCAACGATGACCACTGAGGGGGTCTGAGATGCCCACAGTAATGTGGAAACAAGCATACACCTTGGTAAGCACTTGTGGTTGAGGCAGGATTTAGGGAGGCAGTGTGATGGGGAGTGGGGCTGGGCCCACCCTATGGGGATAGTGTGAGGGCAAAGGTACACAACACCAGGGGAGGAGAAATGACCTGTGTGGGCTTCAGGAGTGTCTTCTACTCTGGTTGACTGAGGGCATGTGAAGCTGCCATGTGGCTGGCTCTCTTGGTCTGCCTTGGGCCAGGCGTCATGAATGCAGTCTTTTTGGAAATGGCAATGGCACTGTCTCCCATAGTTGTCATCCTTCAGATCCCCATTGCTCCCAGAGTAACTGGTCTCAGTGGTCACCCCATGATGCTTTTAATTTTAATTTTCCTAAACTAACACATGCATATGGTAGCAACTCACCTCGGCTGCAAGGATTTGTGAGGAAAAGCAGTGGTTCCGCAGGCCCTTCCTGTTCCCAGGCCCACATCCCAGAGGCTGCTTCTTTCCCTTGTTTCTGGCTTTTGTGACTCTGGTGGTCACCACCCTAACTCTAAACATCATGCTTATTCTTCCACTTCTTGATTGTCAACCTCAGGCAGTATCTACTGACTCATTACTATGCAAGACAAGGACTTCGCTTAGGTACACAAATGCCCCTTCCAAACTTCTTTCCTATTTTGAAGATTACATTATTCTGCTTTTGCTCACCATTGTGACTTGCAATGGTACACACATACCCCTATTTCTTGTACATCATCTTTAGTTGAGTATTTCAACTCCCCTTCAGGTGAAATCAAAACATCATTCTTCTGCTTTTCTGTACCTTTTCTTCTTGCTTTCACAATTTTCCTTTGATATTGTTGAGATTCTTAACATTTGCCTTCCGGAACTACAGCCAAGACCTTCATGCTTTGCTCATGGGTTGTCTCTAAAAGTTGAAAACTAATAAGTAGCATTTACTTTCTCTCAGCTATGTAAATATGTTTCTCTTCCAGGCCAAGTAGAGGCTTGGATTACGGGTTTGGCTTATTTACTTATTTATATTTTGGCTAAAGGTTCAATATCATGACCTGTGGGCCACTGTTAGAGAAGAGTTGTGGTATCAAGGCCAAATGGATTATATTTTTAGATTTTTCCATCAGCTCTTAAAAATCATGTCAAATTTCAGTTTGGTTTCCTATTTGGAGCACATACTGATGTTCAGTTGATTTCCCCCGTTGTAGATTATAATTGCTTCTTCTTTTCTTGATGTGCCTTTATGCAATCCTTGAGTCTTCGAGACTCTCAACTGCACTGTTAGTGCTTGGAGCCTACCCTTTCCTAGACACCTCTTTCTCAGAGCCCTTTACCCTCCCTCCTCCAGACTGAATGACCAGAGATCAGCCCAAGACTTCACTATAATGCTTCACCGGTTGTAACCACTACAGTATTTCTTTTCCTTCCTTAGGGTCTCCTAATTCCTACTTTTACTGCTGTACTGATGTATAGTTGATGTGTATATTTAAACACATTTAAATTACATAGTTTGATATGTTTTAACATTTATTTTACCTGCAAAACCATTGCCGTCATAAACATAATGAACATTTCCATCACCCCCAAGAGTTATTTCATGCCCTTCATCATTCCCCCATCCTCACTTCCTGCCCCTCCACACCATCCACCCAACCCATCCACAGGCAGCCACCAATCTTTCTGTCTCTGTAGATTACTTCAGATGTTCTAGACTTTTAACTAAATTGAACAAAACAGCATGTAATCCTTTTTGTCTGATTTCTTTTACCCAAGATTTATATGTTTGGGAACATATAAATCTGCTATGAATATTCTTGCACAAGTTTAATGCTTCTATTTATCTTGGGTGAATAGCTAGGAATGGAATGGTTGGACATATGGTGGGTGTATATTAACTGCTAACTTTGTAAGAAACTGCCAAACAGTTTTCCAAAGTAGTTGTACCATTTTACATTCCCACCGGCAGTTTTTCAAATTGTAGGTGTTCTAACAGAGAGATCTCATTGCCGTTTTAATTTGCATTGTTAATGATGTATTATTCTCTGCATCTTTTCGTGTGCATATTTGCCATCTGTATATCTTCTTTGGTGAAGTATCTGTTCAAATCTTTTGGCCCATTTTAAAATTGGATTGTTTGCTTTCTTATTATTGAGTTCTGATAATTCTTTTAAAAATTATTTATTATATGGTGGTAACAACACTTACCATGAGAACTACCCTTTTAACAAATTTTTAAATGTGCATTATTGGCTATAAGTGCGATGTTGTACCGCAGATTGTGAGAGCAGATTTGTCTTTCTTGACTGCAACTTTATGCCTATTGCCTAGTAACTCCCTGTTTTCCCCTCAGCCTCTGATAATCATCATTCACTCTTGATTCTGTCAATCTGGCTATTATCAATATCTCATATAAGCAGAATCATACAGTATTTGTCTTTCTGTGGCTGGCTTATTTAGCTTAGCATAATGTCCTCAAGGTTTATCAATGCTGTTGCATATTACAGAATTTCCTTCCTTTTTTAAGGCTGAATAGTATTCCACTGTCTGAATATGCCACTTTTTTTATTCCATTCATCTGTTGATAGATTTTTAGATTGTTTCCACTTCTTAGCTATTGTGAATAGTGCTGCAATGAACATAGGAGTGTTAATATCTCTTTGATATCCTGTTTTCTTTCTCTCTATTTTTTGAAACACGGTCTTGTTTTGTCACCCAGGCCGGAGTGCGGTGGTGCCATCATGGCTCACTGCAACCTCGACCTCCTGGGCTCGAATGATCCTCCCACCTCAGCCTCCCAAATAGCTGGGACTACAGGCTTCTGCCATCACACCTGGCTAATTTTTTGTAGAAACAGTGTCTTGTTATGTTGCCTAGGCTGGTCTCAAACTCCTGGGCTCAAGTGATCCTCCTGCCTTAGCCTCCCAAAGTGTTAAGAGTACAGGCATGAACTACCATGCCTAGCCCTGATTTTAATACTTCTGGAAACATATCCGGAAGTGGGATTGCTGGATCACATTATTATTATTATTACTGTTATTATTATTATTATTCGAGACAGGGTCTCACTCTGTTGCCCAGGCAGAAGTGCAGTAGTGAAATCACAGCTTACTGCAGCCTTGAACTCCTGAACTCAAGAGGTCCTCCTGCCTCAGCCTCCCAAGTAGCTAGGACTATAGGCATGTGCCACCACACCCAGCAGATTGCTGGATCATATGGCAGTTCTATATTTAATTTTTTGAGGAACCTCCATACTATTTTCTACAGTGGATGCACCATTTTGGATTTCTACCAACAGTGTGTAAGGATTCCAATTTCTCTACATTTTCCTTAACACTTACTGTGTTTTATTTTTTTGATAATAGCCTTCTTAACAGATGTTAGGTAATATCTCATTGTGGCTTTCATTTTTTTTCTGAGGATTAGTGGTGAGTATTTTTTTCATATAGCTGTTGGCCATTTATAAGTCTTCTTTGGAGAAATGTCTATTCAAGTTTTAACCCACTTTTTAAATTGAGTTATTAGTTTTTTTTTTTACTATTGATTTGTAGAAGTTTCTTATATATTTTGATATTAACTCCTTATCAAATATATAGTTTGCTGACTATATATTTATTTATTCTGTAGGTCACTTTTTCATTCTGTTGACTGTTTCCTTTGTGAGTTTTGACAGTTCCTTATATATTCTGGATACAAGTTCTTATCAGATATGCAATTTCCAAATATTTTCTCCAAGTCTGTAATTTATATTTTTATTTTCTTAACATTAACAGAAATTCTTAATTTGGACAAAGTCCAATTAATCCATTTTTTTTTCATTTATGGATTGTGGTTTTTTGGTGTTTTATCTAAGAAATCTTTGTCTAATTGAAGATCACAAAGATTTTCTATGTGTTTTCTAGTAGTTTTATAGTTTCAGGTTTTCTATTTAGGTCTATGATCCATGTTGTATTAATTTATGTAGATGGTGTGAGGTACTAATTGAAATTTTTATTTTTGTTTTTGGTAAATAGATATCCAAATGTTCTAACATTATTTGTTGAAAGATTATCTTTTCTCTAATGAATTATCTCTGACCTTTGTCAAAAATCAGTTGACCATAATGTATGAATGAATATATTTCTGGATCCTCTATTCTGTTCCATTAATCTGTTTATTTCTCCATTTATTTAGGCTTTCTTTGAGTTCTCTCAGTAAAGTTTTATAATTTTCAGTGTACTGGTCTTATACATTTTTGTCATATTTATCTCTAAATATTTCATGTTTTGATGCTATTGTTAAATGATATGGCTTTTGAAACTTAAGTTTCAGAATGTTTGTTGCTAGTATACAGAAATATAATTGATTTTTATATGGTGATTCTGCATCCTGCAATCTTGTTAAATTCCCTTATTAATTTTAGTAGTTTTTTTTGTAGATTTCATTGTATTTTCTAGATAGACAATCTTTTTTTTTTTTTTTTTTTTTGTAAATAAAGACAGCTTTATGTCTTCTTTTCAAATCTGGGTACCTTTTATTTATTTTTCTTGTCTTGTTACCTTGGCTATACTTATAATCCTGAATAGAATTAGTGAGAGCAGACATCCTTGCCTTATACTTGATCTTAGGAGGAAGGCATTCAGTGATTTACTACTCAGTTTGATGTTGGCTCTAGGTTTTAAATAGATGACCATTATTTGGTTGAGGAAGTTCCCTTCTATCCCGCACTTGCTGATAGTGTTCATCAGGAATGGATGTTAGATAATTTTTCTGTTACTATTGAGATGTTTTTCCTTTTTGGTATGTTATATGTAAACTACAGTGAGTTTGTAATGTTAAATTAATCTTGTATTCCTCGTTCAAGCCCCTATTTGGTTATGATACATTATCCTTTTTATATAGCAATTAATTTGATTTATCAAAATTTTGTTAAAAATATTTTCATCTATGTTCATCAAGGATATTGATCTTTTCTTTTTTTTCCTGTAATATCTCTGTCTGGCTTTGGTATCAGAGTAATACTAGCCTCCAGAATGATTTGGGAATTAGTCTCTTCTCTTCCATTTCCTGGAAGAGCTTGTGTAGATTTTGTATTATTCCTTCCTTAAATATTTGGCAGAATTCCCTAGTGAAGGCCTCTGGGCCTGGAGGTTTCTTTGTAGGAAAGTTTTCAACCAAAAATTCAATTTCTTTAACAGATATAAAGCTATTTTGGCTATTTATCTCCTCTTAAATAAGATTTTACAGTTTGTGCCTTTTAATGAATTTGCACATTTAACTTAAGTCATCAAATTTACTGGCATAAAGTTTTTCATAATATTAACTTCTTATCTTTTTAAAATCTGTAGAATATGTAGTGATGTCACCTTCTTCATTCCTGACATTGGTAATTTGTGCCTTTTGCCTTTTTTCCTGATCAGTTAGGTTACAGGTTTATTCATTTTATTGATCTTCTCAAAGGACCAGTTTTTCTCTCTATTGTTTTTCTGCTTTCTATTTCATTTGATTTTCTTTTGAGATGGAGTCTTGCTCTGTCACCCAGGCTGGAGTGCACTGGCGTGATCTCAGCTCACTGCAACCTCCTCCTCCTGGGTTCAAGCAATTCTCCTGCCTCAGCCTCCTGAATAGCTGGGATTATAGGCAGGTGCCACCGCATTTGGCTAATTTTTTTGTACTTTTAGTAGAGACAGGGTTTCACCATGTTGGCCAGGCTGGTCTCAAACTCCTGACCTCAAATGATCTGCCGGCTTGGCTTCCTAAAGTGTTGGGATTACAGGCATGAGCCACTGTGCCCGGCCTATTTCATTGATTTTCAATCTGACCTTTATTATTTCTTTTTTCTGCTTAGTTTGGTTTCATCTGCCCTCCTTTTTCTAATTTTTAAAGGGGTAGCTTAGGATATTAACTTGAAACTTTTCTTCTTTTCCAATCTAGGTGTGTAGTGCTGTTAATTTCCCACAGATTTTTTGTTTGTTTTCATTTTCATTCACTTAAAAATACTTGCTAATTTCTTTTTCAATTTCTTCTTTGGCCTATATGTACATATTATAGATATTTAGAAAAGATCATAAAATTATTTTCATTAAAAATGCAGGAATTGCTAAAAGACGGAATCACTGATATTCTCCAAAAAATAAAGGTTGGCAAACAATTTTAAAGGTCAGATATTGTTTAACACTTGAAATTCCAAAGAGGAAAAATATTCCCAATGAGTGCTCTGTTTCCTATAGAGTAACTGCTGAAATAAAGGAACACAGAAAACAAGGCTTCTGCCAGTTGTCACTTACAAAAACATACAGAGGATCATAATCTAGAGACATGGCTAAGGCCTCAGGTGGTTTCATGCTCAAGATTGATGTCTTGCCAGAGAGCTGAGTTGTGGAGTCCTGTTTCGGAAGGGCTATGATGGTGGTGACTTCATCCTAACAAGGAGCAAGGACAGCACGTTAGTTTTGATGCCAGGATAAGAGGGAAAAGATGAGAGAGATTCTGGAAGATGGGGGTGTGTTACCTCAGCTCCTTGCTTTAGGGCTCGGGCAAGCTTTTGAGGTCTGTAACTTGTTGAAGACTTGTGGACAGAGAATGGCTGATATCTCTTAATTTTGTACAGTTGAGGAACCTGAAGGTGAAAGAAGATTGAAAATCCTTAAAAACCTGTTACCATTTGGTGGGATCTACTTCTCAACAACAGCATTTCCGAGCTTCCTGGTGGTAAAAGTAAGACAAGCACCATGTTGTAGTCATCGGATTGTGGCTATTGTTGGTTTGGACCAGACTGCACAGACTTTAGTGAAAGTCCTGAGCCCTGTTCTGGGTTTCAGCACACATGAGTGTTCATGATTACTCAACCATACTACACGGCTTAAGTGTAGAAGCACACCAAAATATTTTCATTTTAAAAAACAGAAGTGGTCATATACCTCAAGAAAGGCTGACTAATTTTTGCTCACTTTATCTTATATTTTTTCTTGAAGTTTCTAACATATGTAGTTCAGATAGCTTCATATATGCATGATATAGGTATATCCACAGAGTAGAAATCCTGGTTTGCCTAAGCCACACTATGAGAAAAGAATCTGCTGTACCTCCCATATGCCATCCAATAACAGCACAGTGTGCCACACAGTGTAATCTACCATAAAGCAAAACTATAAAACACTGCAATTCAAATTCAAGAATATTTTGTTTACTTAATAAGAAACTCAATTAATTAATTTATGTGACAGGTCTGACCTGCAGACTGAAGAAGGAATAACTCTGCTTGATTTGAACTTCTGAAGACTTAATTGGGACCAGTCCAAGGCCATCAGGAGCCTAAAATGTGAAAGGAAAAAAAAAGAGAACAATCACCACTGAGCAAGAGTGGCTACGCTTCTGTTTCCACTACATTTTGAAACATTAGTGACCAGTTCTACTCTCAGAGCAACTCCTCCTGCAACCACAGTTGCCACTTGATCTGTAGGGCAGGAAGGCAGCCCTGATCACCCCCTCCTCCATGTCTCCTAGTGGATGTGAGTCTCTTATTTTCTGTGGTTGTGGAGGCTGCAATGTGTCACTCAGAAACTTCCTCAGGCTTGAAGGACTCAGGCTTGAAGGACTCAGTCCCTAGCTGCCAGGAGTGTAGGGATAGAAACACCTCTTGGGGGCAGGGGAGCCCTCTTCAGGGGCTGCCTCATCTGAAGGGCACTGCCTCAGTCAGAGTCAAGCGCTCCTCCCAGGCAGCTCACCTCCATGGCAGGTTGAAGCCACGGGAAACATGCTGTGTCCTCTCACCCTGTGCCAGCCTCAGAGTTCTCACAGGCCCAGCTGAGGCCTTTGTTGAGGTGGACCCCAGTCCTACTTCTCTCTCCACCCAATCCTGTCCCCTCTATCTGCCTTCCACAGGTGTGAACCCCCGAAGAACTGCCTAATACACTTCCTGCATGCTAGTCTGCCTCAAACACCCAGAGGATCTGGATGGTGCCTGAATATGACAGGCACTCAAAAAATAGCATACAACCCCTAATCTAATACACCATCACTAAACTAATATGATGAAACGTTAATATGCCACAATGACACCATTTCCCAATTTTGAGATGCTAAATATAAGAAAAAGGCATCTTACAATTGATGAAATACAGTATTTATAAAATAAATTAATTCATTCTTTTTTATAGACAGGAATGCTGAGCGCTCTATTTTTCAATAACCCTGAGCAGCAGAGAAGTCTTTGTAGCACTAAAATATCAAATGAAACATATCAGCTTCAAATTATTCAAAAATAATGAGGGGGGCTCCACTGCACAGTGAGGATCTCTTTCCACCCCATCAACCTCTTCACCCCATTAATTATCGAGTGTCAGACATTTATTGTTGCTTGAAAATCACAGGATTTTTATTCTTTAGGAACTAATTATTCTGCTCTTTTAAGTCACACAATTATCAAAAGCAGAAAACGTGGAATTTCTAAATTCAGTCCCGTAATTCTTGAGTAGATTACCTGCAATGCTTAACAAATATTTTAGAATGTGAATGACAAGTTTATTCTTTGAAATTGACAAAATATTTTGCACATGCACTTGCAATATTGATTTGAGTATACTTTTTATTACTAACGATGTGAACTCGAGCAACAGTTTGTTACTGGCTATGTGAATATGTGCTTCAGTTTCCTCATTTGAAAAATGGTAAACCTATCATGTAGATTTGTTGAAGATTAAATGAGGTGAACCGGAAGGACTTAAGACACTGCCTGATGTATAGTAAATACAACCTAAGGGTTAACTCTCACTTTTTCAATAATGCACCATTGTGCCCGAAGGGAAGAAGTATGAGCCATTATACCTCCTGCTACCCCAAGAGAGAAAGATACACACACACACACACACACACACACACACACACACACACACACCCCAGAGAGAGAGAGAGAGAGATGTGGGTTGTGAGTCTGATGGGTTAGATTGTCAGTTTCTGGGGCCACATTCCCTTCTTATGAGGTCAGGCCCAGACTTGAGGGCTGCCCTTCCCTGACTTCTACCATTTGCCCAGGCAGCAGAAGGGCCCAGCTGAGCAGAGCCTGCCTCCCTGGGCCAGGTGGGGCCCTCTCGGTTCCTCTCTCTGCCCTTCTGCACTCAGGCCCAGTTCCAGGGCAGTTGGGCGGGGGTCAGTGCTCATGCTGCATTTCAGGCTGGGAAGGACCCAGCCCAGGTTACCAGGGAGCTCTGTGCAGGTGTATCAGGAGCAAGGCAGATGGCAGGAGATGATCCCTGGTTTTCCACTGGTAATACTCTCCTCATCTACCTTTGGAGCCTCTGGGAGGAGGTGAAGGGACTGAGACTGAGGTAGGGCTTGCCTTGTATCTGCCCAACACGATCATGATCATGTCCACTCCCCGCCCCCAAGCCTGACGGCACCTACCAACTCGTTGGAGTCCTGGGGTGGGCTGCAGTCTGGGAAAGCGAAGGGCAGCACCTCCTTGGGCGACACAGAGAACCGGCTGGTATAATCATCCTGACTGATCCGCCTCAGGAAAAATTTGAAGAAATTCGCCTCTATGGGTGAAAAAAAGGGCACTTTTAGGGGGTACTAAAGGTATTTTTATGGGAACTCACCATATATATTTGCATATTTTCCATATACCAATTAGTGGGTGTGTGTGTATATATATATATCCACTTTCACTGTCCCATTGGTTCCTTACCTCAACCTCCTTTCTGGTTAAAAAATTTTATCTTTATTTCCAAAAAACTATAATTCATAATTAAAATATCTCTGATGAATTAAGCAAAGAAAAAGATTAAAGAAGTAAATGAAGACATTTTCTACACAGACCCATGGAATTCACAAGTAAATTTTATAATTTTTTAGAAAAAAGAGTTTCTTTATTAGAAACTTCAACACCAGAGATAAAAAATAATATAGGAGGAAGAAAGAGAATCATTAAAATGTTGTACAATATTTTGAAAAACAAAATACACATTTGGGTCTCAGTGGAGTGGCAGATGGGAGTGTGGTTGTGCCTAGGGAGGATGGGGAAGGCTGAGCCAGGCTCAGAGGCTCAGGCCAGGAAGGGAGGAAGAGTCTGGAAAGATTAGGGCCTGCTTGTGGGCTGGCAAACAAACTGTGGATTGGGAATATATGTATTGGGAGAAGATGGTGATATGGTGTTTGGGCTCCCAGAAGCTACCGAGAGTGGGCCTCCAACAGTCCCAGCCAAGCTGGGCATCAGAGGATTGGAATTCCTTTCTTTTTTTTTTTCAGAGACAGGGTCTTGCTCTATCACCTGGGCTTGAGTGCAGTGGCGCGATCATAGCTTACTGCAACCTTGAACTCCTGGGCTTAGCTGATCCTCCCACCTCAGCTTCCTGAGTAGCTGGGACTACAGGCATATGCTACCAGTCCTGGATAATTTTTAATTATCCAGGGGTCTCACTATGTATGTTGCCCAGGCTTGTCTCGAACTCCTGGGCTCAAGTGATCCTCCCACCTTGGACTCTCAAAGTATTGGGATTACAGGCATGTACTACAGTGGCCACGGTGGCCAGCATGGAAATTTCCTTAACTTAGGGAAAGACAATACAAGATTAAAAGGCTTAATGTGCAAATGCTAGGTTGAGAAAATCCAAATTCAGCCAGTCAACCAGCAAGTATAAATGATGACTACCCTAGTCTCTGGTGACAAGAAGTAGCAGAGGGCACAAAACAGGAGGTCTAGTCACAGCCAAACTTCACAGACATTACAACTTGGTATGGGGTTGGGGGACCTTGTTCATTATCAAGTGGGTAGGTATTTCAGCCAAACCTGGCACAGAGATCCACTTTATATCATGAGATAGGCTGAATAATGGCACTCAGAGGTACCCACATCCCATTCCCAGGGGCCTGTGAATGTGTTATCTTCCATGGTAAAAGGCACTCTGCAGATGGGGCTCTGGGATGGGGGATTATTCTGCACTAGACAGGTGGGCCTTATGTAATCAGAGTCTGCATAGGAAGGAAACACGGGAGTCAGACTCACACAAGGAGATGTGAGGACAGAAGCAAGAGGTTAGAGTCATGTGGGGAAGGGGCCATAAGCCAAGGAATGCAGGTGGACTCCAGGAGCTGGAAAAGGCAATGACTTGGGCTCCCCTGAAACCCCTGGGGGGAGCACAGCCCTACCAGCACCTTGGTTTTAGACTTCTGACCTCCAGAACTGTGAGATGATAAATTTGCATTGTTTTAAGCCATTAAGTTTAAAAGGCTTAATGTGTAAATGCTAGGTTGAGAAAATACCATATTCAGCCAGTCAATCAGCAAGTATAAATGATGACTAACCTAGTCTCTGGTGACAAGAGGAAGCAGAAGGCACAAGTGATTTGTTATAGCAAGGATAGGAAATTAATATTTGTGACTGGTGAAAATTTTTTATTTGCATAGAGCTAACTTCATTCTAAGGAAAGTTCACGCTCAGAGGCATGATCAGTCTCGGCATCTCTGTGCTTTGCAGCCGTACTTCACCTTGTGCTATCGATTGTTTTGCTTGGCCAATCTTTCTCAGTATACTCTCTTTGTCCATTTCACGAACAGCACTCAGCATATTGAATAATCGTCCCTGAATCATGACCTGAAATTGGAGTGGATAATGATTTCAAATTATTAATCAACACATGCTCATTTTGGCATTCAACCTAATTCACTTTCCCCAACCACACTAAGAGCTGAGACTGCCACTGTAAGAGTCCACAGGGAGCGTGGCATGCTACTCTCCCTAGACTGCGGCCACAGGGACTTCAAAGTCTGGGCAATACTGACTTGCCTGAATACAAAAAAGACCAAGTTGTCATCTGGCCTTGTCCCACCCAATTTATGAGCCTTGATTTTCTCATATTTCCAGTGTGGAAAGAATGACTAGTTCTTTGTTGTTTCTTCTGGATATGTCTGAATAGTAATGCTACCACTGTGCTATTTTCAGAGTTGAAGGACAAATGGCACGGGTGATTCTGCAGCAATAGCACTGTGGGTTACGGGCAATGCTAACTGCCTACCAATGAGCTTTGCCTTCAGAGCTGATGCTACTGCAGGTGAGTGCTACCTGAGCCCAGAGCTGTGGCTGAGGGGATTGTTCATTCCATAATTTACATCACTTTCCATTCTGTAAGCAGCTCTTTTTTTTTTTTAATATATACTGTAAGTTCTGGGATACATGTGCAGAACATGCAGGTTTGTTACATAAGTATACACGTGCCATGGTAGTTTGCTACACCTATCAACCCGCCATCTACATTAGGTATTTCTCCTAATGATATCCCTCCCCTAGTCACCCACCCTCCGACAGGCCCTGGTGTGTGATGTTCCCCTCCCTGTGTCCATGTGTTCTCATTCTTCAACTCCCACTTACAAGGGAGAACATGCGGTGTTTGGTTTTCTGTTCCTGTGTTAGTTTGCTAAGAATGATGATTTCTAGCTTCATCCATGCCCCTGCAAAGGACATGAACTCATCCTTTCTTATGGCTGCCTAGTATTCCATGGTGTATAAGTGCCACATTTTCTTTATTCAGTCTATCATTGATGGGCATTTGGGTTGGTTCCAAGTCTTTGCTATTGTGAATAGTGCTGCAATAAACATACATGTGCATGTGTCTTTATAGTAGAATGATTTATAATCCTTTGGGTATATACCCAGTAATGGGACTGCTGGGTCAAATGGTATTTCTGGTTCCAGATCCTTGAGGAAATCACCACACTGTCTTCCACAATGGTTGAACTAATTTACCGGCCCACCAACAGTGTAAAAGCTTTCCTATTTCTCCACATCCTCTCCAACATCTGTTGTTTCCTGACTTTTTAATGATTGCCATTCTAACTGGCGTGAGATGGTATCTCATTGTGGTTTTGATTTGCATTTCCCTAATGACCAGTGATGATGAGCTGTTTTTCATATGTTTGTTGGCCACATAAACGTCTTCTTTTGAGAACTGTCCGTTCATATACTTCACCCATTTTTTGATGGGGTTGTTTGTTTTGTTCTTATAAATTTGTTTGAGTTCCTTGTATATTCTGGATATTAGCCTTTTGTCAAATGGATAGATTGCAAAAATCTTCTCCCATTCTATAGGTTGCCTGTTCACTCTGATGATAGTTTCTTTTGCTGTGCAGAAGCTCTTTAGTTTAATTAGATCCCATTTGTCAATTTTGTCTTTTGTTGCCATTGCTTTTGGTGTTTTAGTCATGAAGTCTTTGCCTGTGCCTAGGTCCTGAATGGTATTGCCTAGGTTTTCTTCTAGGGTTTTTATGGTTTTAGGTCTAACATTTAAGTCTTTAATCCATCTTGAGTTAATGTTTGTATAAAGTGTTAAGGAAGGGGTCCAGTTTCAGTTTTCTGCATATGGCTAGCCAGTTTTCCCAACACCATTTATTAAATAGAGAATCCTTTCCCCATTGCTTGTTTTTGCCAGGTTTGTCAAATATCAGATGGTTGTAGATGTGTGGCATAATTTCTGAGGCTTCTGTTCTGTTCCATTGGCTTATATATGTGTTTTGGTACCAGTACCATGCTGTTTTGGTTACTGTAGCCTTGTAGTATAGTTTGAAGTCAGGCAGCATGATGCCTCCAGCTTTGTTCTTTTTGCTTAGGATTGTCTTGGCGATACCGGCTCTTTTTTGGTTCCAAATGAAATTTAAAGTAGTTTTTTTCTAATTCTGTGAAGAAAGTCAATGGTAGCTTGATGGGAATAGCATTGAATCTATAAATTACTTTGGGCAGTATGGCCATTTTCACAATATTGATTCTTCCTATCCATGAGCATGGAATGTTTTTCCATTTGTTTGTGTACTCTCTTATTTCCTTGAGCAGTGGTTTGTAGTTCTCCTTGAAGAGGTCCTTCATATCCCTTGTAAGTTGTATTCCTAGGTATTTTATTCTCTTTGTTGCAATTGTGAATGGGAGTTCACTCATGATTTGTTTCTCTGTTTGTCTATTATTGGTGTATAGGAATGCTTGTGATTTTTGCATATTGATTTTGTATCCTGAGACTTTGGTGAAGTTGCTTATCAGCTTAAGGAGATTTGGGGCTGAGACAATGGGGTTTTCTAAATATACAATCATGTCATCTGCAAAGAGACAATTTTACTTCCTCTCTTCCTATTTGAATACCCTTTCTTTCTTTCTCTTGTGTGATTGCCCTGGCCAGAACTTCCAACACTATGTTGAATAGGAGTGGTGAGAGAGGGCATCCTTGTCTTGTGCCAGTTTTCAAAGAGAATGCTTCCAGCTTTTGCCCATTCAGTATGATATTCGCTGTGGGTTTGTCATAAATAGTTCTTATTATTCTGAGATACGTTCCATCAATACCTAGTTTATTGAGAGTTTTGAGCATGAAGGGGTGTTCAATTTTATCAAAGGCTTTTTCTGCATCTATTAAGACAATCATGTGGTTTTTGTCATTGGTTCTGTTTATGTGACGGATTATGTTTATTGATTTGCATATGTTGAAGCAGCCTTGCATCCCAGGGATGAAGCTGACTTGATCGTGATGGATAACCTTTTTGATGTGCTCCTGGATTTGGTTTGCCAGTATTTTATTGAGGATTTTTGAATCAATATTCATCAGGGATATTGGCCTGAAATTTTCTTTTTTTGTTGTGTCTCTGTCAGGTTTTGGTATCAGGATGATGCTGTCCTCATAAAATGAGTTAGGGAGGAGTCCCTCTTTTTCTATGGTTTGGAATAGTTTCAGAAGGAATGGTACCAGCTCCTCTTTGTAACTCTGGTATAATTCGGCTGTGAATCTGTCTGGTCCTGGGCTTTTTTTTGGTTGGTAGGCTATTAATTACTGTCTCAATTTCAGAACTTGTTATTGGTCTATTCAGGGATTTGGCTTCTTCCTGATTTAGTCTTGGGAGGGTGTATGTGTCCAGGAATTTATCCATTTATTCTAGATTTTCTAGTTGATTTGCATAGAGATGTTTATAGTATTCTCTGATGGTAGTTTGTATTTCTGTGGGATCAGTGGTGATAACCTCTTTATAATTTTTTATTGTGTCTATTTGATTCTTCTCTCTTTTCTTCTGTATTAGTCCGGCTAGCAGTCTATCTATTTTGTTAACCTTTTCAAAAAACCAGCTCTTGGATTCATTGATTTTTTGAAGGGTTCTTTGTGTCTCTATCTCCTTCAGTTCTGCTCCGATCTTAGTTATTTTTTTGTCTGCTGCTAGCTTCTCTAGTTCTTTTCACTGTACTGTTAGGGTGTCGATTTTAGTTCTTTCCTGCTTTCTCCTGTGGGCATCTAGTGCTATAAATTTCCCACTAAACATTACTTCAGCTGTGTCCCAGAGATTCTGGTATGTTGTGTCTTTGTTCTCATTGGTTTCAAATAACTTATTTATTTCTGTCTTCATTTCGTTATTTACCCAGTAGTCATTCAGGAGCAGGTTGTTCAGTTTCCATGTAGTTGTGTGGTTTTGAGTAAGTTTCTTAATCCTGAGTTCTAATTTGATTGCACTGTCGTCTGAGAGACTGTTATGATTTCTGTTCTTTTGCATTTGCTGAGGAGTGTTTTACTCCCAATTATGTGGTCACTTTTAGAATAAGTGCAATGTGGTGCTGAGAAGAATGTGTATTTTGTTGATTTGGGGTGGAGAGTTCCGTAGATGTTTATTAGGTCCACTTGGTCCAGAGCTGAGTTCAAATCCTGAATATCCTTGTTAATTTTCTGTCCCATTGATCTTTCTAATATTGAAAATGGGGCGTTAAAGTCTCCCACTATTATTGTGTGGGAGTCTGAGTCACTTTGTAGGTCTCTGAGAACTTGCTTTATGAATCTGTGTGCTCCTGTATTGGGTGCATATATATTTAGGATGGTTAACTCTTCTTGTTGTGTTGATCCCTTTACCATGCCCTTCTTTGTCTTTTTTGATCTTTGTTGGTTTAAAGTCTGTTTTATCAGAGCCTAGGATTGCAACCCCTACTTTTTTCTTTTTTTTTTTCTTTTGACAGAGTTTCACTCTTGTTGCCCAGGCTGGAGTGCGATGGCACGATCTCAGCTCACCACAGTCTCCGCCTCCTGGGTTCAAGCGATTTTCTTGCCTCAGCCTCCCGAGTAGCTGGGATTCCAGGCATGCACAAGCACACCCGGCTAATTTTTGAATTTTTAGTAGAGATGGGGTTTCTCCATGTTGGTCAGAGTGGTCTCGAACTCCCGACCTCAGGTGATCCGCCTGCCTTGACCTCCCAATGTGCTGGGATTACAGGCATGAGCCACCATGCCCAGCCAACCCCTGCTTTTTTTTTTTTTTAACTTTCCATTTGCTGGGTAAATATTCCTCCATCCCTTTATTTTGAGCCTATGTGTGTCTCTGCATGTGAGATGGGTCTCCTGAATACAGCACACTGATGGGTCTTGACTCTCTATCCAATTTGCCAGTCTGTATCTTTTAATTGGGGCACTTAACCTGTTTACATTTAAGATTAATATTGTTATGTGTGAATTGGATCCTGTCATTATGATGCTAGTTGGTTGTTTTGCCCATTAATTGATGCAGTTTCCTCATAGTGTTGATGGTCTTTACAATTTGGTATGTTTTTTGCAGTGGCTGTTACCGGATTTTCCTTTCCAAATTTAGTGCTTCCTTCAGGAGCTCTTGTAAGGCTGGCCTGGTGGTGACAAAATCTCTCAGCATTTGCTTGTCTGTAAAGGATTTTATTTCTCCTTCACTTATGAAGCTTAGTTTGGCTGGATATGAAATTGTGGGTTGAAAATGCTTTTCTGTGAGAATGTTGAATATTGGCCCCCACTCTCTTCTGTCTTGTAGGGTTTCTGCAGAGAGGTCCGCTGTTGATCTGATGGGCTTTCCTTTGTGGGTAACATGACCTTTCTCTCTGGCTACCCTTAACATTTTTTCCTTCATTTTAACCTTGGTGAATCTGATGATTACGTGTCTTGGGGTTGCTCTTCTCGAGGAGTATCTTTGTGGTGTTCTCTGTATTTCCTGAATTTGAATATTGGCCTGTCTTGCTAGGTTGGGGAAGTTCTCCTAGATAATATCCTGAAGAGTGTTTTCCAACTTGGTTCCATTCTCCCCATCACTTTTAGGTACACCAGTCAAATGTAGGTTTGGTCTTTTCATATAGTCCCACATTTCTTGGGGGCTTTGTTCATTCCTTTTCATTCTTTTTTCTCTAATCTTGTCTTCACGCTTTATTTCATCAAGTTGATCTTCAATCTCTGATATCCTTTCTTCCACTTGATCGATTTGGCTCTTGATAGTTGTGTATTCTTCATGAAGTTCTCGTGCTGTGTTTTTCAGCTCTATCAGGTTATTTATGTTCTTCTCTAAACTGGTTATTCTAATTAGCAATTCCTCTAACCTTTTTTCAAGGTTCTTAGCTTTCTTTCATTGGGTTGGTACATGCTCCTTTAGCTTGGAGGAGTTTGTTATTACCCACCTTCTGAGGCCTAATTCTGTCAATTTGTCAAACTCATTCTCCATCCAGTTTTGTTCCCTTGCTGTCGAGGAATTGTGATCCTTTGGAGGAGAAGAGGTATTCTGGTTTTTGGAATTTTCAGCCTTTTTGCACTGGTTTTTCCTCATCTTCGTGGATTTATCTACCTTTGGTCTTGGATGTTGGTGACCTTCGGATGGGGTTATTGTTTGGAAATCCTTCTTGTTGATGTTGATGCTATTCCTTTCTGTTTGTTAGTTTTCCTTCTAATAGTCAGGCCCCTCTGCTGCAGGTCTGCTGGAGTTTGCTGGAGGTCCACTCCAGACCCTGTTTGCCTGGGTATCACCAGCAGAGGCTGCAGAACAGCAAAGATTGCTGCCTGTTTCTTCCTCTGGAAGCTTCATCCCAGAGGGGCACCCACCAGATGCCAGCTGGAGCTCTCCCGTATGAGGTATCTGTAGACCCCTGCTGGGAGGTGTCTCCCAGTCAGGAGGCACAGGGATCAGAGACCCACTTCAGGAGGCAGTCTGTCCCTTAGCAGAGCTTGAGCACTGCGCTGGGAGATTTGCTGCTCTCTTCAGAGCCAGCAGGCAGGAATGTTTAAGTCTGCTGAAGCTGCACCAAAGCTGCCCCTTTCCCCAGGTGCTCTGTCCCAGGGAGTGGGAGTCTTATCTGTAAGGCCCTGACTGGGGCTGCTGCCTTTCTTTCAGAGATGCCCTGCCCAGAGAGGAGGAATCTAGAGAGGCAGTCTGGCTACCGTGGTTTTGCGGAGCTACAGTGGGCTCCGCCCATTTTGAACTTGCTGGTGGCTTTGTTTACACTGTGAGGGGAAAATCGCCTACTCAAGCCTCAGTAATGGCAGACGCCCCTCCCCCCACCAAGCTCAAGTGTCCCTGGTGGACTTCAGACTGCTGTGCTGGCAGCGAGAATTTCAAGCCAATGGATCTTAGCTTGCTGGGCTCCATGGGGGTGGGATTCGCCGAGCTAGATGACTTGGCTCCCTGGCTTCAGTCCCCTTTCCAGGGGAGTGAGTGGTTCTGTCTCACTGGCATTCTAGGCACCACTGGGGTATGAAAAAAACTTCTGCAGCTGGCTTGGTGTCTGCCCAAATGGCCACCCAGTTTTGTGCTTGAAACCTAGAGCTCTGGTGGTGTAGGCACCCGAAGGAATCTCCTGGTCTGCGGGTTGTGAAGACCATGGGAAAAGTGTAGTATCCGGGCTGGAGTGCACCGTTCCTCATGGCACAGTCCCTCATGGCTTCCCTTGGCTAGGGGAGGGAGTTCCCCAACCCCTTGCATTTCCTGGGTGAGGTGATGCCCCACCCTGCTTTGGCTCACCCTCCATGGGCTGTACCCACTGTCTAAACAGTCCCAGTGAGATGGGCCAAGTATCTCAGTTGGAAATGCAGAAATCACCTGCCTTCTGCATTGGTCTCACTGGGAGCTGCAGACAGGAGCTGTTCCTATTCGGCCATATTGCCAGCCCAAATGGCTCTTTTATTTAACAAATATTATAAAGTGGCTACTCAGTGCCCTGTCCTGTGCAAGGCACTGGAGATACAGTAAGGAGCAAATAAATGTCCTGCCCACAAGGAGCTGATATTCCACGTGTGTATAGGAGGCAAAGTGGGATGACAATAAATACCAAGAGAAAAAACCAAGATAAATACCCTGAAGAAAATAAGAGGATAATGCCTGAGGCCATGACCGGAGGGGCTGGAGGTGGGATGCCTGCCCACTTACGCAAGGATAATGAGGGAAGGCCTCTGCAGAGGTGAGATGTGATGCAAGGCTTGAATGGTGAGAGGACAACAATGGAAAGATGTTGGCAAGAGAGTTCTGAGCAGAGGAGGTAGCCAGTGCAGAGGTCCTGATGCCGGAACAAAGGAGACATGTTTAAAGGACAGAGAAATCCAATGTGACCTGGTAGCCTTGATAAAAATTGTGTATTTTATTTCAACGGTTACAGAACATCTTCGGAGGGTTTCAGCAGGGGAGAGACACTGTCACCTTTTAGTTTTGCAAACACAACTCTGGCTGCCACGTGGCACTGGATGTAGGGGAGCCTGTGGTCATGGTCCAGGCGAGAGATGCTGGGAGCCTGGTCTGTGGCTGTAGTTGAGGAGATTAGGCAAAGCATTGGCTGGCGACACATTGGCACATAGAACTGACAGGGCTTGCTTTGGAACTGGCTGAGCCATCACTCAGAACAAAGCCCATCATTGCTGATACCCTTTTTCAGGCTGGAAGGCTCAGTGCAGAAGGACCAAGGTGGTCCCATTAGCAACAAGCCAGTCTGGCCAGTCTCTTGCTGTTGTTTTTCTATTGTCAATGGCTGTGCTTTCCTCCCTGGGAGCACAGCTTTGTGCTGCCTCTTCTTACCACTGTCCTCCCTGCCCTGAGCATGTCATGGTGGACTCTGTTTGCACATATGCAGAGACCACCCAGGGAAAGCCTTACCAGGGACACTGGCTCTTGGGCCTTGGAGGCTGGTAAATAGGTGAGGGTCATGGGGCCTTGGAAGCTGGTGAGTAGGTCCCCAAGGCAGTGATCTCTGCCTTCCTCTACCTAGACTGCCACAAGTCCAGGCTGAGAAGACTGCCAGGAAGACAAGCTGTAACACAACGTTTGAAGTCCCTTATATATATTCATTCATTTGATCCTCACAACAACACTTTGAGACAGGTCTCATTATTCTCCTCAGTGTTCAGGTGAGGAAACTAAGGCACAGTGGTTATATAACTTGTCCAGGATCAGAAAGTGCAAGGAAGCAGCACCAGGAACTAGTGCAGGCAGTCTGCTCCACAGCCCAGGCTTTATCCACTGCTCTCCCTGGCTTCAAGTGTGGCCCTG
Organism: Pan paniscus; assembly: GCF_029289425.2. Lineage (NCBI taxonomy): Eukaryota > Metazoa > Chordata > Mammalia > Primates > Hominidae > Pan > Pan paniscus. Next base: position 21,617,157 of record NC_073262.2, on the reverse strand, counting down.
CCCACCAGGGAAGTCACACACAAGTGACAGAGATGAGAGATTTACAGGCAGCACAAGAAGCACATGGCACCGAGGAGATCCCTAAATACTAAAGTGCACAAAGACAGCCTCTTGTAGGAAAAGTGGACTCAGGCTGGCCCAAAGGACAGGTGCAGTCCCATGGAGCAGAGCTGGGGAGGCACTATAGTCAGAGCTGAGAGCAGGTTCACAGGGGTAGTAGCAGGGAATGAGTACGATGTGTGTGGCAGACCAGACTGGGACAACGAGAGGACAGTGGCTGCTAGAGGGGTGTGGCTGTGGCCAGAGCAGGGGTCACATGACACCCTTTACTGGCATATGAGGCTCAGAAGTCTTCGTTTTATCCTGGTAACAGGAAGCCACTGGAGGACCAGCATGAGGGTGAGGAAGCCACAGAAGGGAGATGGCAACTCTGAAAGGCATGCATTAAGCCTGGATGCTAGAGGTACGATCCCTCAGACATTCTCAATTGTTCTCCCTAGAAGTAACTGATCAATATCCCATTTTTACTCATAATAGCCAAAAGGTGAAAACAACTGAAACTTTCATCAACTGATGAATGGGTAAAGAAAATGTGGTCTATCCATACAATGGAATATTATTCAGCCATAAAAAGAATGAAGTATTGATACATGCTAAAATATGTACAAGCCTACGAAATAAGTTATATGAAAGAAGCAGTTACCAAAAGCCATGTATTGAATGTTTAAAGTGATGGATATGGTAATTATCTTGATTTGATTCTTATATAATGTATACATGCATTGAAACATTACACTGTGCCCCACAAATATGTACAACTATTATGTGTCAATTATAAATTTATAAATTGATTTTTTAAAAGGCTGCATATTGTATGATTCCATTTATATGAAATGCCCAGAAAAGGCAAATCCGTAGAGACAGAAAGTAGATTATTGGTTGCCAGGGGCTGTGGGGAGGAGGGAGTGGAGAGTGACTGAAAATGGCACCAAGTTTCCTTTTGAGGTGATAAAAATGTTCTAAAATTAGACAGGGGTGATGGCTGCCCAGCTCTATAAATATACTAAAAATGACTGACGTATATTTTACAAGGGTGAATTTTATGGTGTGTAAATCGTATCTCAATAAAGGTGTTATCAAACCACCATTGCTTGATTTCCTTATGCTGATGAGTAAACAAATCAACATTTCCAGCTGGTGCTGAGACTTACCTTGCGTGCTACTTGTTGAAACCGTTTTTGTGCCCTGGACCTGCTGAGCCAAGTGTTATTAATGAGTGGATCAAAAGTAGGATGAAATTCCTTGATTTTCTGTGAATATAAAATATAGGCACATCTTACATTTAAATTTTAACTCCTGTCATAAACATCTAATAAATACATTTTCGAGTTTGATCCCAAATCAAGTTGTTACTTATTTGTTGTATTGCTTAGTGAGCAAAAGTGCTTATTTATTAAGCACTTTTAGTGTACACAGCATTATAAGGAACACTTCTTGAGTTGGGGGCCGAAAGTGGAAGACAAGATTAGGGTTTTAAGAAACTTATAGTCTAGTTAGGAAAGCTCAAGCAAACACATGTGACTTTGAGGAAGAATAAAGTCACCAATCCCATGTGGTGGTGCTGACAGTGCATCCAGAATTGAAAGGCGTGGGCTGTGAGATCCCCTGGCTGGGAAGGACTACTTTACTCAGCCCTGCATGCCCAGCGCTGACACATGTATTGTCCCACATGTGCCTGCATGTCCTGGGCACCAGTGTATCTAAGTTAGTAAATGAATAAGGAGGAAAGAGTGTCTGCGGGTATAGTGAGGCTGGCCAGAGTCTGAGGCACTGTAGGTTCTTGAATAAGGAAATTATATAAAAAGAGACAGCAGAAGGGAATCAGTCTTACTTTGGCTTATGCCATGAGCTGCAGAGGAGAGGGAAGAAGATCAGTTATACAGACAGAAAAACCTGTTGGATTAGTCATGGGGGACACCCAAAGGTTGGACTCTGATATGGCCCATGGAAGAGCCATTGGCAAGACTTTGTGGCCAGAATAAACCTAGTGAGGAGGAGGGCAGGGAGAAATGTGGTAAAAATAATTCAGATATGGCAAACCTAGCAAAGAAAAGTGAGAATGATGGAGGTGGGAGATTAGAATTTTATCATCGTTAAAATTAAAAGTTGGACTTTTAACCAGTGATATGGTTTGGCTGTGTCCCCACCCAAATCTCATCTTGAATTGTAGTTCTCATTATCCCCAGGTGTTGTGGGAGGGACCAGATAGAGATAATTGAATCATGAGGGCAGTTTTCCCCATCCTGTTCTCGTGATAGTGAGTTAGTTCTCAAGAGACCTGATGGTTTTTGTAAGGGGCTTCTCCCTTCACTTGGTTCTCATTCTTCTTGCTTCTGCAGCCATGAGAAGAAGGATGTGTTTGTGTCTCCTTCTGCTATGATTGTAAGTTTCCTGAGGCCTCCCCAACCATGTGGAACTGTGAGTCAATTAAACCTCTTTCCTTTATAAATTACCCAGCCTCAGGTATTTCTTCATAGCAGAGTGAAAACTAATTAATACACTAAATTGGTACCAGGAGTGGGGTGCTACTATAAAAATACTCGAAAATGTGGAAGCAACTTTGGAACTGGGTAACAAGCAGAGATTGGAACAGTTTGCAGGGCTCAGAAGAAGAAGGAAAATGTGGGAAAGTTTGGAGCTTCCTAGAGACTTGTTGAATGGCTTTGCCCAAAATGCTGATTGTAATATGGACAATGAAGTCCAGGCTGAGGTGGTCTCAGGTGGAGATGAGGAACTTGTTGGGAACTGGAATGAAGGTGACTCTTTCTTTGTTTTAGCAAAGAGACTGGGGGCATTTTGCCCCTGCCCTAGAGATCTGTGGAACTTTGACCTTGAGAGAGATGATTTAGGTATCTGGCAGAAGTAATTTCTAAAGAGCAGAGTGTTCAAGAGGTGACTTGGGTGCTGTCAAAAGCATTCAGTTTTATGTATTCACGAAGATATGGTTTGGAATTGAACTTATGCTTAAAAGGGAAGCAGAGCATAAAAGTTTGGAAAATTAGCAGCATGATGATGTAATAGAAAAGAAAAATCCATTTTCTGAGAAGAAATTCAAGGCAGCTGCAGAAATTTACATAAGTAATGAGGTGCCAAATGTTAATCACTAAGACAATGGGGAAAATGTCTCCAGGACATGTCAGAGGTCTTCATGGCAGCCCCTCCCATCACAGGTCTAGAGACCTAGGAGGGAAAAATGGTTTTGTGGGCTGGGCCCAGGGCCTTGCTGCTTTATGCAGTCTTGGGATTCAGTGCCCTGTGTCCCAGCCATAACTAAAAGGGGCCAAGGTACAGCTCAGGCCATGGCTGCAGAGGGTGAAAGCCCCAAACCTTGGCAGCTTCCACATGGTGTTGAGCCTGTGGGTGCACAGAAGTCCAGAAATGAGGTTTGGGAAACTCTGTCTGGATTTCAGAGGATGTATGGAAACACCTGGATGTGCAGGCAGAAGTTCGTTGCAGGAGTAGAGCCCTCATGTAGAACCTCTGCTAGAGCAGTACAAAGGGAAATGTAGGGTTGGAGCCCCCACACGGAATCCCCACTGGGGCACTGCCTACTGGAGCTGTAAGAAGAGGGCCACCATCCTCCAGACCCCAGAATGGTAGATCCACTGACAGCTTGCACTGTGCACCTGGGAAAGCCACAGACACTCAATGCCAGTCTGTGAAAGCAGCTGGGAGGGAGGCTGTACCCTGCAAAGCCACAGGAGCAAAGCAGTCCAAGGCTATGGGAGCCCATCCCTTGCATCAGCATGACGTGGATGTGAGACATGGAGTCAAAGGAGATAATTTTGGATCTTTAAGGTTTAATGACTGCCCTATTGAATTTCTGACTTGCATGGGGCCTGTAGCCCCTTTGTTTTGGCCAATTTCTCCCATTTGGAATAGGTATATTTACCCAATGCCTGTACCCCCATTGTATCTAGGAAGTAACTAACTTGCTTTTGATTTTACAGGCTCATAGGTGGAAGGGACTTGCCCTGTCTCAGATAGGACTTTGGACTGAGACTTTTGAGTTAATGCTGGAATAAGTTAAGGCTTTGGGGGACTGTTGGAAGGGCATGATTGTGTTTTAAATTGTGAGGACATGAGATTTGGGGGACCAGTGGTGGAATGATATGGTTTGGCTGTGTTCCCACCCAAATCCAGTCTTGAATTGTAGTTTCCATAATTCAAGACATGACCCTCATAGAAGGGCATGATTGTGTTTTAAATTGTGAGGACATGAGACTTGGGAGGGGCCAGGGGCAGAATGATATGGTTTGGCCATGTCCCCATCTAAATCTCATCTTGAATTGTAGTTCCCATAATCCCCATGTCATGGGAGGGACCAGGTAGAGATAACTGAATCATGGGGGCAGTTTCCCCCATCCTGTTCTCATGATAGTGACTTAGTTTTCACAAGATCTGATGGTTTTATAAGGAGCTTCCCCCTTGGCTTGGTTTTCATTCTCCTCATTCCTGCCACCATGTAAAGAAGGAAGTATTTGCTTCTTCTTCTGCCATGATTGTAAGTTTCCTGAGGCTTCTCCAGCCATTCAGAACTATGAGTCAATTAAACCTTTTTCCTTTATAAATTACCAAGCCTTGGGTATTTCTTCATAGCAGTGTGACAATGAACTAATATTACAAGACAGAGATAATCAGGTGGATGGGGCCACAGTACTCATTTTAGATTTGAGAACAGTAAGGCACCACAGCCAAGAGGCTTGCCAAGGTCCCAAATCTGTCATAGAGTTGTAACTAGGACTCTGGCTTCTGACTTCTGACTTTGTATCCTTTCTACCAAGGGAAGGAGGATAATGAATAGAGGCCAAGGGACCCACCTTGAGGACCTGTGAACAGGGGCTTGGAGAATGAAGGAAAACAAAAAAGGAGATCTAAAATGAGAAAGTAGTGGGATGAAAAGGAGTGGCCAAAGTATGTAGTGCTGTTCATTTCAAGAGAAACATGAATTACAAGTTTTGATGCTTTACTTGCAAAAACATGGTAACATTCTGAAAATGTATGCAAATTAAAAAGTATTAAATATCTCTTGGTAAAGGATTTCTATAAAATTGTTTAGCATTTAAAAAAATAAGCATTTAAAGAGCTGCCAATAATCAGATTCTAAATAAAGGAAAGTTACCCACCTCTTCTTGATTGCGAACGACCCGTTTATGGCTAACTTCTGTTTTAAGTCGCTGAAATTCCTCATCCAAAATAGGATCTCCTCTGTCTAGCTGGGTTTTTAATCATCAAAATAATTTAAGTTGAATATAAATGCGTAAAACAATTTGTCTTTAAAACTTGTAGAAACCCATTAAGCAATTGGCCAAATCCACCCATGACGTTCCCATTGGAAGTGGTGAAACACAAGTGGGTAAAAAAGATCAGTATGATTACACTGTTTAAACATAGGGAGCTCTTATCGAAGCACAGATTCGATACCTTCTTTTTTTTTTTTTTTTTTGACGGTGTCTCGCTCTGTCACCCAGGCTGGAGTGCAGTGGCACAATCTCGGCTCACTGCAAGCTCCGCCTCCCGGGTTCACGCCATTCTCCTGCCTCAGCCTCCCAAGTAGATACCTTCTTTTTATAACTAAAAGATAGTGTCTTTGGAAATTATTTCCAAGACACTTAACATTCATAGAAAGAATTTTAGGACACTGTAACTATGGGACTATACAAATTTCATTAAAAAGACATTTAACATCTCTGTAAAGTTTTAAGCTCCTCAGAGTCGATTATCCAGGTGTCAGGTTTTAAGGAAGGCATGTGGGGATTCCTCCCTTTTCCTGGGTGGTGGAAGCTGACAGGTCTTCCTGGGCTGGAAAGCAACCTGCGGTTCCCTGGAGGTGAGTGACCCCAGACTGCTCTCCTTCCTTCACCTGCCTGCTTCCCTGATGACGCCTGGGCCCTTTTTCTTATTCCCAGGAGCCAACAGTGACTCCTGGGGTAGGCTGGCTGGGCTGGGTTCAGTGTCTATATGTGTCTGCCCAGGTGGGAAAGGGGACTGCGTACTCCGCAGATGGTGTTAGTTTTTGCCTATCTGTGTGTTCTATTAATTGCTTGTTGGGTAACTTCAAAAACCAGCTTGGCTCTTAAGTATACTGTTTATAAAAATTTTAAAAGACTTATTTGGAATAAATCTATTCTGATCATCACATTAACACCCTACTCAGAAATAAGAGAGGTGTGTTATTGTCACCAGGGTGGTGAGCTGCCTAGCTCTGATTGGCACATATTGGGAAGTTGAGTTTGAGACTGAACACATTAAGTTCAAAGTACAGATTTCATGGGGAGACCCAGACCCCCACCAGCATTAGGAGTAAAATAAAATAGGCAATATAAAGAAGGGACTGGCAAATAGATCACTAGCTAGAATAATGGCAAGGGAGATTTATTATATCTTTATTGAGACACTGCTGACTTGATGATGAGTAAAAGCTCATCATCCTTGAAGGCTGTGCCATCTCACTCTGAGGCCAACTCCTTCCTTCCCCCATCATTTCTCCTCTTTGTTTCCACCACATGCCTGGGGCCTCCAGGAGTTCCGTGCCACTGGGTCACCTGCCAGGACTCAGCTCTCAGATAAAATCCCCTGGACACACAGAATGGGGTCCCTGAGACGTTTGATCTCCCATATTCCAGGGCGTCTGGGCTGCCTGCTCATCCTCCTTGCCCCAGGAGCCATGCTAAGGATGGGACTGCTCCTTGGCTGTCACTGCCCGCAGCCACAGCCTCAATGCCCACAATGACTGATCTGGGCATGTCTGTGCCAACTTCACCTTTAAAAAGGTTAGAAAACAGCATTCCACTGTTGGGTTGACAGACAATACTTGATGTTTTGTTTTTAAGAAAGCATGCAAAGAATCTGACCACGTGGAACTAAATTTAAATGCACATCTAATATGTGCTTTTCCTAAATGCAAAGATTTACCAATGTAACGATTTTATATTCTTTTGTTTGTCTTATGAAAAATGAAGAAAAATAAGACAAATTTATTTAAATATCTAGTTGGACTCCAAATCTAGAAAGAAAAGTACATTCTCTATGAGAAACATATTCATATCTGACACGAAATGTTTTTCCCCAATCCCTCCCATCCACTGCTGCCAAGTCAGTCTACCTGAACCTCACATTCCCCAGCTCAAAAATCTGTGTTATGGGTTGAATTGTGTCCCTTCGAAATTCCTGTATTGAAGCCTTAACCCCTAGAACTCAGCATGTGATGGTATTTAGAAATGGAGTCTTTAAAGAAGTGACCAAGTTAAAATGAGGCTGTGAGAGTCGGTCTTAATCCAAAATGACTGGTGTCCTTATATCAGAGGAGATTAGGACACAGACAAGAGGAAGACCACATGAAGATATGAGGAGAAGGTGGCCACCGATAAGCCAAGGAGAGAGGTCTGGAATGGATCCTTCACTCATGGCTCTCAGAAGGAATCAACCATGCTGAGAACTTGATTTTGGACTTCCAGCCTCCAGAACTATGAGAAGATAAATTTCTGCTGTGTTAAGCCACCCAGCCTGTGGTACTTTGTTAGGCAGTCTGAGCCAATTAATATAATATGTGATCATTCTGCAAGTCCTACCAATTAAATTCAGACACAGAGCCCCAGCAGACTCCTGTCTCCTCTGGCCCATGTGTATCCTGTGTTTTAGCCACTGTGGACTTGTCCTCAGTGTTCTCTGCACCTGTGTGTAGGTAACAACCATCTTCAAAGCATGGTGAGGCCATGGGTGCTGCACAGTCCCACAGTTCCCATCCCTGAACCTACAGGGGCTATCTTGGCACCCCAGGTGTGGTCCCACTCCCCTCAGCCCACTTTCCCTTTTTCTGCTCAGCCCCTTTGAGGGTCTCTGACTTGGGACTATCATTTGCATCTGTCTCTGATGTGGGTCCTGGTTACCAACTTTGGGTCTCTTTTGTCTTCATGCTCTGTAGATCATGGGACAGGGGACCCCAACCCAAAATTCCAGCTCGAATTTGAGCCATTCCCTCCATGTGAATGCCTTTGTCCTCTTTGCTACTTTTCAAAAAATTATACAATGTCTTCCAGGAAGCATCCCAATCAGATGAATTCTCTCTCCTCTCTGGCTTCTGAATCCCCACAAAACTTAGTATAGGTCTCTGGTGACATTTATAGCCAGTCTTGATTTATGGTTGACAATTTACTTGTCATCAGCCTTTCCCACTCCCAGCTTAACTGTGGGTTTTCCTCCACCTGGCATCTTGCATATAGTAGGAATTTAAAAACATCTAGCGAAACAAATGATAGCAAATTAGCAGTAACTCTGACCTTATACTTGGCACATGCTTTTTGCCACTCTTCAGTAAGCTCTTTTTTAAGTTTAAAAGACATAGGATCTTTACCAAGGTGCACCTGCCTGGGGAGAAAAAAAAAAAACAACTGTGTCCAGAACCCATCAGAATACCAGAGTCAACTTTAGGATGGAATATTTCACTATATTCCAAAACTGAAAAGGAACCCTGAGATGCTGGAGGAGACACATGGGATAGAGAAGTTATAGAGGCTTCAGCAACATAACTAAGATGAATAATGTGTTCTACAAAGTTAAGCTTATCTTAAATAGTTATGAATAACAACATCTGGATGCTCAACCTTCTAAATCATTAGGGAAATACAAATCAAAGCCACAACAATACACCCCTTTACACCCACTGGGATGGCTATGATGATGATGATGATGATAATGGAAAATAACAGGTATTGCTGAGCAAGTGGAGAAACCTTCATATGTTGCTAGTGGGAATGTAAAATGGTTTGGCCACCATGGAAAACAGTTTGGTGGCACCACAAAAAGTTAAACATAGAGTTACCATATGACCCAGCAGTTCCACTCCTAGGTATGTACCTAAGAGAACTGAAAAGATATGGTCACATAAAAAAGTGCATATAAATGTTCATAGCAGCATTATTCATAATAGTCAAAAAGTGGAAACTACTGAAATGTCCAGTAACTGATGAATGAACAAGCAAAATGTTGCATATCCATTCAATGAGATTATTCAGCCATAAAAAGGAATGCAGTACTAACACATGTTATGATGTGGATGAATCTTAAAAACATGTTAAGTGGAGGAAGCCAGTCACAAAAGACTATGTATTCTGTGATTCCCTTTATATGAAATGTCCAGAGTGGGCAAATCCATAGAGACTGAAAGTAGATTGTGGTTGCCAGGGGCTCCAGGGGGTGGGGAGTGGGGAGTGATTGATAATGGGTATGAGGTTTCTTTTTCTAGTGATGCCTATGTTCTGGGATTGAGTAGTGGTGATGGTCATGCAACATTGTGGATTTACTAAAAACCTCTGCACAATATACTTTAAACTGGTTAAAATGATGAATTTTATCACAATTTAAAGAAACGAATATGCAATGTATTCATCACGAAACCCAGCACATATCTTAAATAAATAATAGTTATGATTTTTAAAGTGGAGGTGGAAGGATGTTCTAGAGAACTGTTTTAGGTTAGAGGAGACTAAAGGGACATGAAAGCTAAATACAAATGGTATGATCTTTGACTGGACCCCGGACACCTCTCTTCAAAAACAAAACAAAAACAAACCAGGTACGGGCCGGGTGTGGTGACTCACACTTGTAATCCCAGCACTTTGGAGGCCAGGGCTAGTGGATTGCTTGAGGTCAGGAGTTTGAGACCAGCCTGGGCAATGTGGCAAAACCCTGTCTCTATTTTATTTTTATAAAATTTAAAATAAATACTTTTAAAAAGACTAGGTATACAGTACATTTTGGGACAACTGGCTAAATTTGCCCATAAGACTGATTATTAGATAATATTATTCTATCAGTGTGAAATCTCTTGGAAGTGATTATAACAATGTTGGAGAATGTCTTTGTTCTTAGGAGCTACATACTGAAGTATTTTGGGGTGAAGCTCCCTGATATTTGCAATTTATCTGTAAATGGCTCAGGGGAAAAAGGTGCATGCAGGTGTGTGTGTGCATGCGTGTGGAGTGAGGGGAAGTGTATGTGTCATAATGTCAACAATTAGTGAACCGAGGTCAAGTGTATGTCAGTTTAAGATCTTTCAACATAAAAAGTTGGGAAAAATATTAAAGGAACAACACAGCATTCAGAAAGGGATTTGGGATGTGACTTCAAGTCTGATACAGAGATGCACAGAAAGAACAAAAACACCAGTACTGACAGTGGTCACTGGTCACTGTTGACTGGGGGCATCACCGTGATTTTTTTTTCCTTCTCTATATGTAAAAAAACATGTTTTCAGGTTTCCTACAATGATGACCTACCTGTTTTTCATAATAGGGAAAAGGTGTTTATAAACATAAAATTTTCAGTTCCTTGGAGTACTTCCCGTTAACTGAGGCGGGACCATAACTATAGACTTAAGCTGAGGCAGAAGGGATTTCTGATGGAAACAAGGGCTATTCCCCAGAGACAGGGGAGCAGCCCGGTGGGCACCTTCAGAGGGCTTCAGGTGAGGGCATGTTCTCATGTGTCGGGAAGGGTGGAGCCTGGGTCATGGAGTAGGCAGCCTCTCAATGACACTCTCCAAGAGTCTCTTTTTCAGCCCAGTTTACTTTAGCTCAGGCATGGGGACTCGTACCTGTAATCTCAGCACTTTGGGAGGTCAAGCAGGAGAATACTTGAGCCCAGGGGTTTGGGTCCCACCTGGGCAACATAGTGAGACCCTATCTCTAAAAAAAAAAAAAAAATTGCTGGGCATGGTGGCATGCACCTGTGCTCCCAGCTACTTGGGAGGCTGAAGAGGGAGGATCACTTTAGGCTGGGAGGCTGGGGGTGCAGCCGGCCATGATGTGACACTGAAATATGCAACACTGAAATATGCAAATGTTGCATAACCATAACCTTGGATATGCAACATTTTGCTTGTTCATTTATCAGTTACTGGACATTTCAGTAGTTTCCACTTTTTGACTATTATGAATAATGCTGCTATGAACATTTATATGCACTTTTTTATGTGACCATATCTTTTTTATGTGACCACTCCAGCTGGGGTGACAGAGTGACACCCTTTCTCAAAAAAAAGAGTTTACTTTTCAGCTAAATCTGTACATATCTGATCTGGTAAAAAAAAAAAAAATTGTGAACCAGTTTCTAATTTGGGCACAGAAGCACAAGAATTCTCACATCTCAGTTTAAAAACCTCCATTAGGAGCCCCCCAGAGCCTCACCCCACTGGGCTACCCAGAAGGCCTCTGGGGCACACAGCCCAAGGCACAGGGGCTCCTGGTGAGGTGGAGGATGATGGGGGTGAGATTGGGGGTGCCCAAGGCACCCAGATCTGTCCTGGGGTGAGGGGGTGCCAGCAGCAGTGGCCAGCAGGAGCAGGGAGCATCTCCCACAATTCACTCTGGTCCTGCCACTGGTCACACTTGGGAAACAGCGTGGTTTGGTCACATATATTTATTCCTAATAGAAGCTTCCTACTGAAGGACCACTGGCAGCGAAACAATCATTAAATTCTCCAAAGTACCTAAAAGGTTATTACGTTTTACTGTCTCTCATTTATAAAAGATCATCACCTAAAAATAACTGTACTGTCACTTGATACAAATAATTGCTCAATATTTACCACTTAAGATGATTTTCCATCTCTTCGTGAATGTCCTGTCTGACTTTCTGTTCAAAGAGTGCCTCCTTCATCTGTCTCGTTTTTGAAATTTCAGTGCCCTGGTCCAAAACTGAAGGCAGGAGCAGACAATGTTTATACCAGTAATCAGATTAAAATCATGGGCAGAGAGAAAAACACATGTCTAATGGCGGGGCTTAACAGCAATCTAACTGAATTTTGTTGTTCATAGGTAATCAGTGTGACCAGCAATAACTCTTTCATATTCTGCTCAGGGGCTGCTTTATGGCCAATCAACTGGTTACCTTCTCTTAATTCTTTAATCTTCAATTTTCCTGGTTCTTGGTTTAAAACAGTTGCCACAGCAAATGGATTCGATAAATTTACTGGAAATCTGAGGTTCTGGTACTCAATTTCCTAAGAGACCAAATCAATAGGGAAATCAGTTAGTCTGCCGCTCTGTCACCCTTTCATCGCACCAAGGACAAGGCCCACCGTACCTTCAACTTCTGAGGCTTCGGCTTCGCTGGCGGTCGGTGAAAATTTATATGCATCATTGCTTTTTCTGGAGGAACGTTTACTTTCTTAGAAAGGGTATTCAACCTTTCAAACTCTTCTAATCTATAGGTTAAAACAAGTGTTAGATTAGTAAATAAGCCATTAACTCAAGGTTCCTAATGTTTTATGTTCCTTCTGATAACACCACAACTTGAAGTCCCTTATTATACCTAAACTGAAAATAAATGTGTGCCCCAACAGTGGTCTACTAAAATAAATGTGACGTCCGTGCATTAGAGTATAATCAGCGATATCAAAATTGCCCACCAACGGTTTTTTTTGCCTTACATTCTTTTTTTTTTTTTTTTTTTTTTGAGATGGAGTCTCACTCTGTTGCCAGGCTGGAGTGCAGTGGCATGATCATGACTCACTGCAACCTCTGCCTCCCAGGTTCAAGTGATTCTCCTGCCTCAGCCTCCCGCATACCTGGGACTACACGTGTGCACCACCACACCCAGCTAATTTTTGTATTTTTAGTAGAGACGGGGTTTCACCATGTTGGCCAGGATGGTCTCGATCTCTTGACCTTGTGATCCACCGGCCTCTGCCTCCCAAAGTGCTGGGATTACATTGCCTTACATTCTTAAAGAACATACTGACAGAAAACATGACATGCTGAAAAATGCTCTCAAGGTCTAGCACAATCAATTTCTAGCCTGTTGGTTTTCAATAGCTAGATTTATTACATTTAAAAAAATCTTACCTTGATTTATCTTCCTAGTAAAAGAATGATTATGCCAATTGTTTGTAGCAAGATGTTTCAAAAAGAGACTCAGACTAATGTTTGGGATCTTTTCTGTAATTAGAAACTGACTTTGGACATGGGTAGTTAGAGATAGTGCAGCTAATAGCCCGCAGAAGCTATTCAGGTTATCTGTTATGAGATGCAGTAGAACTGTGTTCTATTCAGAAATGCTACCTTTGAAGCATTTCTTTTTTCTTTTTTTAGAAATTATTTTTATCTAAATAGTTATATTTTTCTGCAACATAAGGCAAAGTTATGATTTTGAAAATAACCATTTTAAAATTTATTTGTTCGGTACCAATTTGGCATAATAGCTTAGGGGAAGCATTTCTTTAAGCAACGATGTGTGGACAATTGTTTTATAGGATAAACACTTGTTTTCCATGACAGTACAAAAATAAGATAAAAAGAGGTGAACATTCACTCACTCTGACAGTTAATATGTATTTGCTGACCACCCACTGAACAGGCCTGGTTGCATTGTATGGAACTTATGTTAGCAACCTCAAATTTAACGTCTCTCATGTAAGAGCATCCTTACAACCCAGGGCATGGGAGAACCTGTCCCTTGGTGAGACTCACACCCACCGACATGCTCTGATGTGCAGGGTGAGGTGTTTAGCCAGGTAGCGAACTGAGGTTCAGCATCCCTGTCTCAGCGGAGCCTTGACACCACCTCTGCTGTTAAATATTGGGGAGCAACTAAACCTGGGGGCGTTAAAAAGCAGCCTCCTAAACAATATCCTCAACGTTGATGACGGAAATGAAGAGGTCTAAGAAAATGATAAATCAGTTACATGTGGAATTTGGCAGTGCCAAATTTAGACATGAGTAAGTCTATCACACACCCTATAATGAAATGAAGAAAGCAATCTATGAAAATTTCTGAGAGCACTACAGCCAGTATTTTTTCCTGTTCAGGAACTACAGCTAGTTTTTTTCCCTTCATGATAGAATTTATATGTTATAATATTATTTGCAGTTCGGAAAGACATGCAGATCTTAAGACATAGTCCTTGACAATGTCAAGAGTATACCAGATAAGATACTAACATAATAATTTAGAAATAGCGTACACCTGCATTTGTATGGTGCTTCTGTCATACAATGCTGTCGTGCATGTAAAAGCACAGCCATGGAAGGATATACAAATACAAATCGCACTCACGTTATGTCTTTAAGAAAGTCATCTGAGTATTGTAGCACCTGATGTGAAGTGGCAAACACCATTTTGCTCACCTGCTTATGTGCCACCAGAAAAATCAGCAGTTTTAAAATTTGTGTTCAGTTCTACTTGTTTGTTGCCCGAGTGATTTCAACGATCGTTATTTGCAGGATTTGGGTTCAGCAGGCCACACTAATATCCTACAGTTGACTTAGGCTGCTTTGAATTTTTAGGAAGAAAAATCATGATATAAATATCTAAGATATCATGGAGTGAGTTCATATTTTGATATAAGGTTGCTACTCCACTTGTAATATGCTTAATGATGTCAATATGTGATGTGTATCCATGCGCAAAGAAGAGGAAAACCAAGATATTTCCCCATCATTTTCAAAATAATTGTCAGAATCTTCTAAGATTGGTATTTATACTGTGACAACTTTTTTGTTTGTTTGTTTGAGATGATGTCTCGCTCTGGCACCCAGGCTGGAGTGCAGTGGCGTGATCTCAGCTCACTGCAACCTCTGCCTCCCAGGTTCAAGCGATTCTCCTGCTTCAGCCTCCCAAGTAGCTGGGATTACAGACACGCTGCCACGCCCAGGTAATTTTTGTATTTTTAGTAGAGACAGGGTTTCCCCATGTTGGCCAGGCTGGTCTTGAAAGCCTGACCTCAGGTGATCCACCCGCCTCAGCCTCCCAAAGTGCTGGGATTACAGGCGCGAGTCACCATACCCAGCAACTTTTAACGTTTATATAAAAATCTCGGGTATAAGAAAAAAATCATGATGTTAACCAGAGGTACTGACATATAAAAGTACAAGCTCATATTCAAATGGAAATGGAAGTTCAGAAAGGATTTGTTATGAAGCACAACTTAATCCCATTTCACATCTTTACTCTGACTTGAAGTCTGATGGTGCTTTGAAAAACCTCCTGTGTTTTTCAAACATTTCTGTTTTTCAGACATTTCTGTCACTGCCTCATGTGAAATCACTTGTTATATGACTTATTTTGGTCTCTTGAGGTTGTGGGCCATTTCCCACTGAGCTTTGCAATGGGCACTGCAAACAGCAGGGACTCAATTAATTAAAATGCTATATGGAAACCTTAAAAACAGTTATGTTGTTCTGGCCCTATTGTTTACATTTTTGACTAGGCAATAAGACACACATATGGTAAAAAAATTCCAACAGTGCACCAGTAGTGATCAGTGAAAAAACATGTCCTTCAAAAATCCCTTTTTCTTGTTTCTTCCCGTCTTGTCAGAAGCAACTCCTGCTACTAGCATAGATATGTTCTATATTTCTGTTATGTTTTAAAGTATATCTTATGTTGGCTCATCATTTTAAATAAGTTTTTGATGACATTCTTTTACAAGAAAGACAGAATGGAAGAAAGGAAGACTTGGATTTTCAAAAAAGGGTTAAAAATAAACAAAAACACTGCAAAGACGCCATACGGTAAGGCCATGTTGGGATAGCACGTTCCGGTGAAGACACATTCGTATGGTTGAGAGTTGAACTGCGAAATCCATAACTGCATTTTTATTTGTGCAGTCCCATACTGAAAGGGTGTAAACTTAATAGTCACAGTCATCTTCCCATTAGCCGGAATTATTCCTGAGAGGAAAGAAATGAGAAAATGTGATACCCTCTCTTCTTGCCAAGTCCAGTCACAGGCTGACACACACACAAATATGGCTGACCCTCTGACAACGCGGAGATTAGGGGCACTGACTCCCCACACAGTTGAAAATCCACACATAACTTTTGGCTTCCCAAAAACTTAACTAATAGCCTACAGTTGACTAGAAGCCTTAAAGATAACATAAACAGTCAATTAACACATATTGTATATGTTATATGTATTTTTACTATAAACCAGATAAAAGAAAATGTCATTATGGAAATGATAAGGAAGAGAAAATATATTTGTTATTCATTAAGTGGAAGTGGATCATCACAGAGGTCTTCATTCTCTTTGTCTTCGTGTTGAATAGGCTGAGGAGGAGGAAGAGGAGGGATTGATCTTGCTGTCTCAAGGGTGGTAGAGGCAGAAGAGGTGGAAGAGGTGGAAGAAGAGGCAGGCACACTCGGTTTAACTTTTACTGAAAAAAGTCTGAATATAAGTGGGCCCATGCAATTCAAATCCATGCTGTTCAAGGGTCAACTGTACATTCTTCCCATGCTAAGCACAAGCACAGTCTTTCTATTATCCTTATGTAGCTTTTTCATTAAATACATGTGAATCAACTTCTGCATGTTTACATTGATCTTATTTATTAATTACTATATTAATCCTTTACAATAATTATTTGATTGTGTCACTTCTACAAATATATACACATCAATCTGCATTAGCGATTCAGACATGAATTCCCAGAACTATCATCTGTAAGCAAATTACCAGATGTCAATATTAATGCTGTAAGCAACAGGAAAAGCTAGGAACGCACATACAAGTTTGTGTTCAAATAATTCAGTTCTTTCTTTGTATAATTTGATTCTTTCTTTTCAAATCTTTAGGATGGACTGTTATTCTCCCCAGAGTCAAATATCACACCGTGCCTAATTCCTCTTTTGTATCTCTGGTGCCAACAGGGCTTGGAACATAGTAAGTGCTAAAAATGTGGAGAGAAAAAGAGAAGAAAGGGAGGATCAATGTTATTTATTTATTTACTTATTGCTGTCCCCAACTAGAATGTAAACTGGAGGACGAATGTTCTGACTTCCACTGAAGGCTCTTAGGTTTGCTTTCTAGATGAGACCGTCTGCCCTTGTGCATCTGGTCCTCCCACTGTCCCTGCAGAGGCCTCGCACAGTCCCCCCAAACATGCCCTCCTTTGCATCCATCCACTTCCTGAATCTTGTGCTACCCTCCCTTCTCCCTGTGCCCAACCACGTGGGCCTTTCCTTCACCCATTCATGTGCTTATTAAGTGCTTACTTAATAAGCACTTAATAAGTGTGCCAGGCACTGTTTTAAGCACTAAAGTTAGAGCAATAAACAAAACAAATCCCAGATCTCACAGTTTACATTCTAGTGGGGGACAGCAAAACATAAATAAATAAACAAATGAACATAAAATACAAAGTCAAGACATGAATACCAACAGGCAGGAGGAAGCAAGTGGGTGGAAAGGAAAGGCCCCCCTTGTGAGGAGAGGTGGGAGCAGGAGTATGAGAACGAAAGGGCCTTGGCTCTAATCCCTTTTCGTTGGCTCCTGCAGGCTCTGTACTGTGCACTGGCTCAGCACTTGCAATTCCCTAGGCCTGAAGAACTCTCTCCAGATTTTCTTTTAGCTTCATCCTACTCCCGGAAATTATTGCATTTACCATCTGCCTTCTCCTAGTTAGAGTGTAAATTTTAGGAAAGCAGGCACCTGCTCATTATTGCATTCCCAGCACAATAAATTCTTGCTGAATGAGTGAACGAACCCAAACTTAAAAGCCTATATCAACCTATATATTACACCAAACTCCCTATGCCTCTCCCTCCACAGGAACCTTCAGTCAGCCCTACTGAACTCGCGTTCCCTTGATGTGTTACCTTTCAAAATTTCCCTGTCTCCCAACTAGGTATCAAGCTCATAAGGCAGACACCAGCCCCATACCTTTTATATCTTCCTGGATCCCCAGCACAGTGCTTTAGAAATAGGTCTTCGTCAATTTCCTGAGAGCAGAAGTCAAACTCTTTCAATGATACCCACTAGTGACCCTAGAATCCACTGCAGGGAGGAGGGAATCAGCAAAAGACCTTGGGTCCATCAGCCAACCTAAGACCAGCTGGATAGAAACTGTGACTCTCCATCATGTGTGGGGCTTCAATACTTTGACCACCCACTTGGTCAGAAAATAACCCCCTTTAACCCATAAATTGACCCGGGGCTCTAAAATAAAAGCATTCTATTGCTTCTGCTCTAGCTCATTAACTTAAAAAAATAAAGACAAGCTCTGGAAGCAAGGATTAATGTTTGCCTTGACCCGGCTGATTTATTTTTAAGTGCTGCCAGCTCAGACCTAATACATAAAGCACACTGTGAAGGTGTAGTCTAGGCAACCAGAGTACACTGCTTTTTCCATTAACAGGGATGCCAGTTAACACAGGGAGCAGCAGATCGTCAAATGTTAGCAGCTGTAAAAGGCGTGCCAAGGAGTTACAGCTTACTGCTCAGCCAAAACTAACAGTGGCACAAAGGAGAGTATGTTTCATGCTTTTAAAGTGAGAAGGGCACCCCCCACCCCAAATTGCTCTCTTATGCTCCAGGCCAATTTCATCTGGTCAATTTCAGATCACCACCCTTAACATAACCAGGGGTAATGTGGAATCACAGGACATGGAGGGTGGTGAGCAGAGACAGAGAGAAGAGGAAAAAACTCAGAAATCAACTGAAGGCTAAGAACACCCTAGTTTATCAATACGATGGGTATCATAAAGAAAAAGTAACAGCACTGAAAAATAATACAGTGAAATAAATGAAGTCATGAGGAAATACCACTGTGTCTTCACTTGGACTACAATTATATAAAGCATGTGCAAAAGTATGAAAAGTTATTAAAAGGAGACAGAAAAACAAAAGCACATTACTTGTTATGGCAGTGAGGCCCAGGATGGGGAACAGTGAAAAAAATTTCTTCTTTCCCATGTCCAGACAGTGTTACTATAACATTGTACTAACGCTGTAAAATTATTTAATTTTAAAATAATTTTTTCTTCAAAGATCTCAAAAAGTACAGATCACTGTCCCTAAATTGTCATAGAGCCATTCGAGCCACATACTTAAGGTGTTATTGAGGCAGAAAAGAGTCTGGAGACAAGGAACCTAAGGCTGATTCATGCTGACCTCCTAGAACTAAATCAGAAAGAAAAACCCAACTCTCCACACCTAAGCAACAAAAGGACTGGAGGCTACTCCCTTTGTAAAACCCCCCACATTTTCTGCGCGGCAGATGGAAAATTGAAAGTATCTCTGATTGATTGCAGAAAGCAACCAAAGCATAGGAGTCTAAGTTTGTAACTTCACTTCAGCCTCTGATTGGGGGTTACTCCTTCATTTACATAGGGTGCACATCAAGTAACCAATGGGAAACCTCTAGAGGGTATTTAAACCCCAGAAAATTCTATAACAGAGCTCTTGAGGCCCTATGCTCACTGGCTCCCACCCTGTGGAGTACACTTTCGTTTTTCGGTAAATTTCTGCTTTTCTTGGCTCTTTCCTTGCTTTGTGTATTTTGTCCAATTCCTTGTTCAAAACGCCAAGAACCTGGACACCCTCTACTGGTAACATTATAAGTATTGGTTTTAATATTCCAAGATTTAGGGTTCCTCTAGCTTGATGACTTTGGGTAAACTACTCGATCTCTCAAAGCTAATGTTGGGAAATTAATAGCTATTTAGCTTTAAAATCATCCACATTCTAACAATGCTTTCGATTCACTGGATTACAGAAAGGAGGGCTACCATCCCACTCACAGTGGCAACACTCCACAGCCTCTGCTGCTGCCCAGGGAGTGTGGGCAAGAGAGAGGCCCCAGGACCACACAGACCCTGACTTAGACCTTGCTTGATTATACATGAATTGTGTAACTCCGCTTGGCTACCTTAGCTGAGGCTCAGTTTTCTCATCTGTAAAATGAGACAAGGCTTAAAGGAGAAAATAATGTACAGGGTCTGGGATAGTGCTTGGTACGTAGTGTGTGTCCTATAAATGTGGCCTTCTCAATCCTTATGCTAAATAAAACAAGAAACAATTTATTGTGTATTAAATTGTCTTTAAAATATCAGAAAGAAGAAATATTTCTTTGAAAAACTTACACTTGACCCGCTTGAGTTCTTACACAGGAAGAGGCAATTGCCTCACGATGCCAAATCACTGGGATGAGGGTCCCAAAGCACTAGGTCTTCCTTTTGCTCCACAAAAGTGCCAAGTGCAGGCGATCCACAGCTCAGAAGACAAGGACTCAGCGGCCTCTACAAGGTCTATTTTAAAACATAGGCCTGGACACTTATCATGAAGAGGTGAAAGAGAAGCCCTGAGGGCTTTTGGATACCGTTCATGTCTAAATTTCCCGGGAAGAACAAGCCCTGCTCAGCCATAGCAGATGAAGACACGTGTGGTGCACATACTGAGACGCTAACAATCCCTAGTACTTATTTTAATCTTTTATTCCTTTCTCCCTCCCGCAAGCTTTTTTGACTGGAACTAGAAATAAGTGGTAAAATTAAGTCTTTTGGAATCCACTAACTTTCTGTTTCATCCCTGTTCATCAAATATCCAAAATGCAGACCTCGGCTGCAACACCAGACAACCTGAGGGCTGTGCCTGTACTGATGGGGGGATGTGGAGAAGGAGTCTGAGTAGAGGATGCTGGGGAGGATGCCAGGCCAGGAATTCCTTTTCCATCAAGTATATAAGCTGCTGGCCAGGAGCAATGTGTGCAGCACACAGGCATTGGTGCCTAACATCGCGGAGACAGCACCCATGGAGGGCAGGGCGACTGGAGGGGCTTCAGAGCCTGCTCTAGGAGCTGCAGGAAGTGCAGCGCACCCCCCAGCCACCCACTGCTGGAGCCCATTCACTCCATCATCTGTCCCTCACCATCTCCAAGGTCACCACCCATCCAAGCCAACCTCAGCTCCTTCCTGAGGGGAAGGCCTGTGCCCACCTTGTGCTACTCCAACATGCATTCCCCTCAGGAGCCAAAGAGACTTTTTAAAATATGCATCAGGCCATGTCACCCTCTGCTTCAAACTCTCCAGTAGACTCCCATCCCACTCAGAACCCAATCCTAATACCTACCCTCCTCGAACCCCTGCAGGCCTCTCCAATAGGCCTTGCACACTGCTCCCCTCGCTCACACACCCTGGCCACAATGGGCCCTCGTCTTTCCCTTGAATGTGACCATTGCCGAGCCTGTTCCAGCCTTGCAGCCCTGTGTGGGTTGCTTCCTCTGCTTGAAACCCTCTTCCCAAGTCTGGTGCCTTTCTGTTAACTGGGTCTAAGCCGACATGACTTTTCCTCCAAGAAGCTCTTCTCGACCACCAAGTTGAGAGCAGTCACCTGGTCACATCGCCATGTCTTATTTTTCTCACCACCATTTTTACTCTGGACAATGTCTTTTGTTTGCAGGCCTGCCTGTCTCCCCCGACTGGCATCTCTGCTCCAACACAGCAGGGACCAGGTCTGTCTTGCTCTCTTCAGTACCCAATGCCTATACCAGTGTCTGATGCCCAGCAGGCGCTCAGTAGTTACTTACGGAATGAATGGACAGATGAAGTATGTAAGACCACAGGGAGGAGGTGAGCCCGGCAGAAACCAAGCGCAGAGCATTTCTGGCAAAAGATAGTGAAGTAAAGCTTCAGCTCAACTACCCTTCTTCAAAATCACAAAACAATAAGGAAAAGAAGGGTAAAAATGGTAAGGAAAAAAAATCTATTAAATAGGGAAGTGGCTATAATCCTAAAGCACAAACAAAAAGCCTGACTACCAAGTCCTGTAAACTGAGACATGGGAGCATGCCGAGAACCAAGAGGGGCAGATTTCTCCTAAAGTAAGAGTCACAGCCCTGGAAAAGTCTCTAACTACTCTTTGGTTAAAGTGACAAAATGTAGGAGTCTGCCTGGGCCTTGAGCAGGGACAGAGATAAAAGAGACCAAACCCCAGCATCACAGACCAGCAGGGGAGGGGGCTGAAGAAGCAGCTAGGCTGCCACACCATGCCCACTGTCTGTGACCTTGGACCCAGTTCAGAAGGCGCTGAAAGTGACCTGGCAGGGAGGGAGGAGAGTCGTGACCACTGTACAGCAGCACACAGGACAGGTGACTCTCCTGGGAGCCACCAGCCCTTGTGACCACTGAGCAGAGATGGGAGACGTTCTCTCAGAGGGCTTGAATACACAGACTGTGGGGCTGGGTTCTCTGCATTGCAACCCCAGCTCTGCTGCTTCCCAACTTTGTGCCCTCATGCAACCTACATAACACTCCATGCCTCAGCTTCCTCATCAGCAAAGTGGACAGAATAATGGAATCTACTTCATAAGAGTTGCTGGGGTATTAAATGAGTTTGTGCATCCGGTGTAGTGTCTGGCACATGGTAAGCACGATGTAAGCATTAGCTATTCAAATTATTATCCCTTCTTCCACATTATTCTTTTGCTGCTGGCAGGCTGTATTCAACACTGAGTAGAGTGCTGAATAGAACACCACAGGTGCTGTGCATATAAACTGCAAAACTAAAAATTAATACTTTTTGAAGGAGGAGAGGAACAGAAAGAAAATCACATAAAGAATACACATGATGACCGGGTGCGGTGGCTCACACCTGTAATCCCAGCACTTTGGGAGGCTGAGGAGGGTGGATCACGAGGTCAGAAGTTCAAGACCAGCCTGAACAATATGGTGAAACCCCATCTCTACTAAATATACATAACAAAAAAAATTAGCCGGGTGTGTTGGTGCACACCTGTAGTCTCAGCTACTCAGGGGGCTGAGGCAGGAGGATCGCTTGAACCTGGGAGGCAGAGGTTGCAGTGAGCCAAGATCATGCCACTGCACTCCAGCCTGGCAACAGAGCGAGACTCTGTTTCAAAAAAAAAAAAATACACATGATAAGAGGACAACCTCAGGACACAAGTAGTTCATGAGAGTCTTAAAGAAAACAGACAGTATGGCCTCATCACAGGAACAGTCACCAGAATTCAAGAAAGCAATGTAAGAACACACTCAAAGGAGACGAAAAGAGAACTGGTGGAGCTCAGAAGACACATGGAAAAAGAAAAGGAACTGTATGTTATGGTTTGGATGTTTGTCCCCTGCAAATCTCATGTTGAAATGTGGTTCCCACTGTTGGAGGTGGGGCCTGCTGGAAGGTGTTGGGTCATGTGGGTGGATGCCTTATGAATGGCTGAGCACCATCTCTTGCTGATGAGTGAGTTCTTGCACTGAGTTCACATGAGAGCTGGTGGGGTTTTTGTTGTTGTTGTTATTGTTTTGTTTTGTTTTGTTTTTGAGACAGAGTCTCGCTCTGTTGCCCAGGCAGGAGTGCAGTGGTGCCATCTCAGCTCACTGCAAGCTCCGCCTCCCAGGTTCACGCCATTCTCCTGCCTCAGCCTCCCGGTAGCTGGGACTATAAGCGCCCGTCACTACGCCTGGCTAATTTTTTGTATTTTTAGTAGAGACAGGGTTTCACTGTGTTAGCCAGGATGGTCTCGATCTCCTGACCTCGTGATCCGCCCTCCTCGGCCTCCCAAAGTGCTGGGATTACAGGCGTAAGCCACCATGCCCGGCCAAGAGAGCTGGTGTTTAAAGAACCTGGCACCTCCCCACCTCTCTCTTGCTCCCTCTCTCACCATCTGATACCGCCTACTCTCCCTTTGCCTTCTACCATAGTTGGAAGCTTCCTGAGGCCTCACTAGGAGCAGATGCCAGCACCATGCTTCCTGTACATCCTACAGACCCAATTAAACCTCTTTTTTTAAAATAAATTACCAAGCTTCAGATATTCCTTTATAGCAACACACAGACTAACACAAGCACTGAGGTGGAAACATCAGCAAAGGAACAACAATAAACACACACTCATATGTATACACCACACTCATGCAAATACCACATACATGCACACACATACACACACACTGAAAACACAGGTAAGGATGTGGCAGGTAGGAATGAGAAATCCACACAAAATGAAATTATTTTAAAGCAGATAATAGATACTGAAGGCAAAGGAGAACCAACATACACACATAATTGGTATTCCTGAGGAAGAGAACAAAGCAAATAGAACATGAAAACATTCAAGGTTTTACTAGTTGAAACATTTCCCAAAATAACAAGTCATTTTTCTCCAGATCAAAAGGATATGCCATTTTCCAGGGGACAAAAATGATGCAGAACAACACCAATACATATCCTGGTGAACTGCTTAACCTCAAGACTAAAAAGAAAATTTCTGAGGGCATCCAGAATTCACCTTCAATGGGGAACAACTCAGCCCAGCCTCCAAATTCCTAGCAAAGCCAAAGCCGGGGACGATCAGCAAGGTCTACTAAGTTCTGAGATAGACCAAGTTGGAAACCAAGACTGTTAGACCTCAACAGGTTGTCTTTCAAGATTGCAGACAGCAGAGAGACACTGTCAAACATGCGAGCACGGAGGCATGCGGCCCCAGGAGCCTCTGGTTAACAAGCCACTAGGTGACAGCATCCAGACAGCCAGAAAAACTGAAGTGAAGAATTTGTGAATGTAGGGAACATGGAATAAAGAATAGAGGTGAAATCTGTGGCTCCATTTCAATAGGAACTAAATAGCTACAGCATTCATGGTCACAAAAGAGAATATAAATGCTATAGACAACATAGAAGGGTACGACAAAGCCAGGAGTTCTAAGAGGGGAGGGAGAAAGTACATGCATGCTGTTTCCCATTTTCCATGGCCAAGATTCCAGCTGAAGGTGAGGCACACAGTTGAAGAAGACAGTGGCTCTGACCTCTTAATGCCTTCATTATCTCTTTTCTTAATTTTAGCAACAAATTTTAGGAATGAATATTGCATATACCAAGGAAGTTCACCAATTCCTTTTAGCTTCACTTGTTTTTCTTCAGTCAATATCAAGTAACATCATTTTTACATATCATATGATCCAAGTTTTCTTGTAGTTTTCCGTGTCTCTGCATCATCGTATGCCTCCAGCCTCCCTCTTTCTCCTCTTTGTACATAGGCACAGAGAGGTGTCTGCAGGGATAAATGTTCATGATGTTTCTGGAGTGATGAGATTCTCGGTAATGTTTTTTCAACTTGGATTTGGTACTTTTCTTCAGTGTTTTAATTTTTATATAATAAACACATTTCATTTTTTATAAAGCCATTTTTAAAGAAATATTTTTATTTGCTGAACCTCATTTCTTCTATACTTTACACCTGGAGTGGCTCTTTTTTTCCCATTGTTGCTGTTGCCTGTTTTCTGGCATGGCACCTACCCCAGACCAGTGTTGTGGGACCTGCAGAAGTGCCTGCTGTCTATCACGAAAGCCACATTCTCTTCCAGCCCCCTGGAAGACTGGCTTTCCCAGCAGGGTGAGAGGCTGGGCCAAACCATCTGACTTCTTCTTGGCCTTGCTGGAACAAGCACTTCTGTATGGGCAGTAGAGGTGTGAGGAAAGAGTTTCATTAAGATACAGGCATTGTCCTCTGGGTCAAGTTCACTGACTGCTGCTGTGGTCAACTGAGCTCAAGCAGCCCAGAATGACAGCCCATCAAATGGTCCTCTTGGACAGGGTCATAGAATTCAATGAGATGGTGCATGTGATATGCTTAGCACAGCACCTGGCATGCGGCTAACAATTAGTAAATAGAAGCAATTATGAACATCATGCCAGCCACGCTGTGTGCAACCACTGCCACCCATCAAGGGTATATTGAGCACCAGGTAAAACTGACCATTGCTACCAATGTGACAGAAGATTGCCACCTGTCTGTCCAGCTTTTCCTGACTTCTTCAGTGTGTCATTATTAATTACCTACGTCCTTTAAAAGCTAGGGAACTCATTTGCATCTCATATATTAACTATCCCTAATTATTCTCCCTTCCTCACTATTGGGTTTGGTGCTTTGGAAAATCTTTTAAAGGTTTCATCTCTCTATTTTACCTCTCGTAAGGACTCTTTTCCAACCCTGCATATGGCCCCCGGCTGTTCCTCCATTTGCTGACCTGGAAGGTTATCATTATCAGAGGCCCTCTGCTGGTTATCTCACTAATTTCCATCACTTGTTGGAAGTGAACCTTGCCAAAGACCTGCATGTTTTCATTTCTGTAAGCAGTCATATAGCCACTATGTGTTTTCTGAGATAAGGCTGTTCATCATGGTCTTAACTACCAGCAAGAAGCATTTTATGGGGGCCTGCGCTGTGTGCTGGAGATCTGGTCTCACCCTCCCCTTGACAATCCTGATCTGTACCCCGCACAGTTTGTGCTGGGGTTTGGGGGTCTTCTGTCTCACCTGTCCGCAGGAGTACAGTGAGGCAGGGAGGAGAAGTAGGGGAAACTTCCCCTCATTATTTTCCCTTGTGGATGTAATGGCTCTGCTCTGGAATCCCAAAGGCTGCTGGACCCTGCAGGTAGGTCTTATTATGTGATAAACTACCTCAGCCAGGGGCCAAGGGGCCTTTGGAGAAAGAAGAGGCAAAAAGGAACCAGCACATGCTCCCTTTTGAAATGTAAGTGGGTAAATGCTGGTGTGTGGACAGCACAGTGGCAGGTATGGCCAAGAGTATGGCTGAGCCCAGCTGAGATGACATGATTGGACTAGCGGCAAGTCCAGACAGGCTGCCCAGAGCAGGTGCTGCATGAAAGAGCCTTGAACCTCAACAGGCAGGGTACAGTGCTCTTGGTGTCCTTGTGCTCATGCTGGAGGATGGGGATTCATTCTTTGCTAGAAGGTGCTTCCTGCTGGATTGGTGGCCCCCAGGTAATGTCTAGAACCAAAAAGTGGTTTGAGGCCAAGGCAAGGGCAGAGGCTCTGGGTTTACTCCCAGACTGATATAAAGTTGTAAAAAATGTGCATTTCAGAAGAAAATGCAAAATATAAAATTATTTGTAAGTGGCTTATATTTTCTTATAATTAAAAAAAGAGAATGAACTTATTGAAACTTTATATAAGAACTCTAAGCAACAGCCCCCAAGGAACTCTTGCTTAGCCAGCCACTTAATGCTATAATTTACCATTTATATGAGTTAGATGCATTCTTCCCTAGCATTTGTGACAACAAGGGAATGTCCAGGATCACAAAATAGTGACAAGTAGACAAGTTCAACAATTTTTTTGTGGCATTTGCCTGATTTCCGATGCTAATAAGACCTTGGTCAATACTTCTCTTCAGAGTTCACGGAAAAAAAAATATCTTGGCCAAAGTCATGTATTGCTGGCTCTTCCAAAATTATCAACAGAGTGTTCTTGAAGTTTTGGTTGCATATGATTTCTTGTCAGCAGTACAGGAAGGTCATAAAATCCTTTATTCATTTTCTCCAGCCTCAGGAATATCTTGGCCCCCAACAACAGCAGGTCCAGCTTTTGACGGCTACAGAGCCCACCTGCATCTTAAGGATGGCCAGTTGAGTTAAAGTTGAGGGCATACCTTATAAATAGAATTATTAATAGCTTGATTCAAATTGTTTTTTCATTTGGCAAACTTGAGCATAAAATGCCTGGAAGGTGTGCGTAGATGATGCTTCTAGTTCCTAGAGAAGATATGGCTTCAGAACCTAACAGACTAGGGATGTCCCAAGTCTTTTAGAAATAAGTTACCAAACACGTGCTTGAAACAGTGTCTACAAATACACATGCTAACTGTGTAAAATTAGCCCAGTTTCTTAGTCTATCTGAACCCAGTTTGTAAAACGGAGGCAATAATG
This sequence comes from Pan paniscus, assembly GCF_029289425.2. NCBI lineage: Eukaryota > Metazoa > Chordata > Mammalia > Primates > Hominidae > Pan > Pan paniscus. The sequence goes on along the minus strand of NC_073262.2, from coordinate 21,589,635 downwards.
CCTTGTGGCCAAAAAGCCATCCAAAACTGTCCAGCTGTATGGCCTCCGAGTCAAGCCAGATGCCTGGCAAGTCAGGAGACCAGTAAGCACAAAGATTGCCTGAGCTGCACTCACTCTCCATGCAGCCAAGGCTTTCTTCACTGCAGGTGGAATTCTGGAACCTCAAAAGTATAACAGCCAACAATGTACTGATACACCATCAAAGTGGGAAACCAAACCAAGAACGTTCCTGAGACTGGTGGAGCAACGATGACCTGAGATTCACAAAATAGCTACCGAGGAGGCTGAAGGGCAGAGCCCATGAGACCAGTTTGGAATGCCACATCTGCAACACCATCCACACAATGCAGGTCATTCAAACCAGCAAAAGACAGGTCCCAAAGTCCAAGAGCCCTGGCTTGCCGGGCTTCCCTCTCTCCTTCATTCTCTTCTTTTGCACTGCACTTGCCTGATTTTCTTCCTTGGTCTTTCTTTGTTCCTGGATCCACTTCCCCTTGCTGTCCTCTGAGTGTCTGAGTGGCCCTCGGTCTACTTCTCTATCCACGCTCACTCCCAAGGTGACCTCATGTCCAGTCCCATGGCTGTACAAACGTACAACACCCAGTGACATCCAAGTGTATGTCCCTGGCACTCCCCTCTCTCTCAACTCCAAACTGGTATATTCAATTTAATTTCACTTAAAGGACAAATTTAACATATTAAGTAATAAACAAAGTACCAAAACAACCACAATCTCTTACCTGATGAATCAGACAAAGTATCTCATGTATCATGCATTTGTCTGAATTATGTGGCCCTGCATTTTATAATCTGAGCACTGGGGGAAAGGCCTGCATGATTTTTTTAAGTGTGTCATACATAGTTGTCAGTCAATTCTGCTTAATGCTGTATTTTATTATCTATGTAGTACCCTGATTTTGAATAGGTTGTGTTTCAAAACCCTCTGGGTAAATTAATATTCTGAGTCTTAGGTCACAGTTTTTTAGGGAAGTATGGCTAGGCCATAAGCTATTGAGCTTTTCTTCCTTTTCCTGGCTACTGATGTCAGCTCATTTCAAGATCTCAAGTCCCATGTGAGTTCATTCCAACACTACGAATTCCTGGACTCCTGTCTGTACCCACCTCAGTCATACCTGTAAACCTGCACGCTGACCTGTCTAAAACAGCTCCCATCATGACTGCTCAGAAATTGTAGTGGTCCCTTCTGCCCATGGAACTTAATAGAATTAGGGACCATCAGAGGGGCAGGGACCCACAGAAAGACCTACTGTGAGAATATCAACTATACTTAACATCTGAAATATTATCTTGTTTAGTATAATTTTAGTGACCATTTATTTTCCCTTCTTTTTTAGGCCCACACAGCTGAAAACAATAAACCTTTTCTCTCTGAAAAGAGAATCAAGCCCTGTTTTTTGCAATATAAACAGTGGTTACCTTGTATTTTACAAAATCTCAGAATGGCCCCTGGTCCTCTAGAAAATAATCTAAGTACATTTCATCATTTAGAATTAATTCACAGTTTCTGCTCTAAACACTCATTTGTTGGACAAAATATGTACTTGCAGAACTGAAAGAGTTGTAAACAAATGAATACCCGGACTTAAAACCATTTTAGCAATTGTTAAATTGTTTAAATTTAGCAATTTTAAATATCTGTCCACAGTAGACCACAGTAGACCACTGTGGACAGATACTTAAATCCCAAACCTAAATATCAAGAGACAGGAACTGGGAAGCAGAGATTACTTTAGGTGTAAAATCTCACTTTCAAATGTCCTTAGCAGCCTAGTGATCTATGTCCTCTGGGGCATGCAAAAACATACTGTCCACACCACCAATGAGACAAATTCATCAGACCCTTCGCTAAGATTCTGAAAGCTCTGGAAGAAAGAAGATTCCTATTTTATCTGAAATTGAATTATAAGGTGGATACAAAACCAAGGATGTACCAGGAGCCAAACTTAGCATTGGAATGGATCAATTTCTGATTTCAAGTTTCGATCATGGACGAAACTTACCTGAACATTATTAAAAATTATCTGCATGATTCAAATGATCCCAAAGTGTCATTATTCTGACGTGTCCAATTCCATTTTACATCATGTCAGTTATGTGTAAAATTCATCACTGTTATGTGTTTGAAAATATAACATTCGAATGCAGCTTATTCTTGTTTTTAGAACTTGAAATCTTGACACTCCTTACCTGATGTTGGCTCAATAGCAAAGGCTTGATGAGACTGAATCAAAGTGATGTAAAACTCAAAATCTACAGGGCAGCTGCACTGCAAAGGAATAACATAAGTTTTGCTGCAAAACAAACAAAAAAGAAAATAAAAATATTATTTTTCTTTATAACTGGTTCTTTTGGTAGCAAGGAATGGAGACTCAAGTTATGTAATAAACAGTGATGACTGCCAATGCTGATCTGGCACTTCCTGTGTGCCAGGAGTAACCCCATGCATTTCCCATGTATTAACTATTTTAATCCTATGAGGTGGTGCCGTGATTATCCCCACTTACAGAAGAGGAAACTGAGGCACAAGAGAGGGTAAGTGTTCCACACAAGGTGACGTAGTTAGTTAGTGGCAGAACCATGATTTAATGTAGTTGATTGTGCTGGGTATCCATACTCCTCACCCCACTGTCCTTGCTACCTCTCGAGTACTGTTAGGTTTATTTTCCAGAGTTGCAGCAGTAGGGAAAAGGCAGTCTCTACCACACAGCTCGGCCTCACTGAACCAAGGAAAGGCCAAATAGATGGGCTTATAGAAAGCCTGGGAGACCCCTGGCCTTTCACAGAGCCTGGACGGGACAGTGTGGAAGAAACCACACTTTGGGCTGTGTTTGATTGAAATAGGCTAGGTACTCTTTATTTGGTCAGAAGTCCAGCAACCATTAGAGAACGTGGAGGAGGTCTATGTATTCAGAAATGGTCTGTCACCCCAAGACAAGGCGGACCTCTAAGCTAGCTTGAAGCTGTTGCTTACAGCACCCCAGGAGGTGTGGCAGCAGTGGCATTTCTTGGAGTGCCCCATGCTTCCCATAATGTCCTCTCCTTCAATCAGGGCAATCCAAGTCATCCAGAGTTGACTGCCTGGGGGAGCAGAGCTCTCCAGGGTAATTCTACATCCTATGCAGTGCTGGGGGCAGGTTATCGGGTCCCCTTGCAGCAGTAGGAAGTCAAGTGCTTCCTTTCAAGTGACCCAGCCACTCCCTGCATTCCTGATTTTTTTGCACCCCCTCCCTTCTCGTTAAGCCACCAGCCAGCTTCATCTTTGACTCTGTACATCTCTTCTCTACCCCATACCTTCTGAGCCCTCACCCCATCACAGCCCTCCTGCCTCTTATCCTCTTAGCTTCTGGTCTCCCTGCCAACAGCCCATCCCCTCTCATTTTCCAGTTCATATTCCCAGGAGAACACAGTTGTAATCTGGTTTGAGCAGAGCTGCCAGACCAGCTGGGCTCTACCTTCTGGGCAGGACCCATCCGAACCCATCTGTCTGTGGACTTCTCCAATAATCACAGGCTTCCCTACCTGCCCAGTGTCTGTCTTCCCTGGAGATTCAGAGTCCTATGAAGGCAAAGACCAAGTCCATTTGGGTCTCCAGTGTATCCCAGAGTGTCGCATGGACCAAAGGCTCAACAAATATTTGTTGGTGTGAAGCGAAATAACCCTTTTTTCAGTAGCAATTTTGGGGATATGACATAACTCACATGTGGCTTTTAAAATTATGCCCAAAACATTTTTATTTGACTTTAAAATTCATTATCTTTAAAAAATCTGTGAAATATTTCAAATATAAAGAAAAATGTAAAGAACAATAAAATAACGACCCCTTTATCTACTACTGAGCTCTAACAAATCTTTTGCTTTGGGTATATCAGCATTATGTTTTTAAAGAAATAAAACATTGCAAAAGAGTTGAAGCTCCCTGTAGCTCCTTCCCCAATTCTCTCCCTCTTCCTCCCTGCTTTAAGATAGTCAGGTTTATCAACCTTTATTTTGGAGAAAATTGAAATCTGTTCCAAACTATGAACATGGCATGTCTCTAATTTATTCAAGTTTAATTTTATGTCCTCAATCACATTTTATAAGTGACCCCTACCCTGTATTCACTGTTCTACCATTCTCATGCATTCTAGTAATATTACTACTTACATATGTATGCATAAAAATATGTGGTATGTATAAAATATATAGTACGTTGTTTGTTTTTTAACAATATTGCTCTGAAACTTGCTATTTTTGCTCAAACTATGTTTTTGAGATTTATCCATGGATATATGTAAAGGTCTGTGCATTCATTTTAACGAGTGAAGAGTATTCCGTTATATAATTATACCACACTTTATTCAGCCACTCTCCTGTTGATGGGCATTTAGGTTGTTTGCATTTTTTCACTATTGCAATGTGGCAGTGAAGATCCTACTTCATGACTCCACATGCACCTGCAGTAGAGCTACTTTAGGAATAACCCCAAATGGGACTTCTGGTTAGTAGCAAAGTAAAAATATTAAATTTACTAGATACGACTAAAATATTTTTCAAAGCCCTTTACCAATTTACACCTTTACTAGCAGAATAGGAGAGTTTCTATTGCTTACCAACATTTAGGATTCTCAGGCATTTTAACTTCTGTCAACCTGATGGAGGTGAAATGCCATCTCATTTCACTTTCATTCTCATTCTTTTGAGGTTGAGTTTCTATTCCTGTGTATTCATTTGGGTTCCCTCTCCTGTGAATTGCCTGTGCATATCCTTTGCCCATTTCTCTATTCATTGGTTTTGTTCTCTTATTCATTTGTAAATTCTTTTTTTTTTTTTGAGACACAGTCTCACTTTGTCACCCAGTCTGGGGTGCAGTGGCATAATCATAGCTCACTGCAGCCTTGATGTTCTGGGCTGAAGTGATCCTCCCACCTCAGTCTCCTGAGTAGCTGGGACCACGGGTGTGCATCACCATACCTAGCTAGTTTTTAAATTTTTTGTAGAGATGAGTTCCCACTATGTTGCCCAGGCTTGTCTCGAACTCCTGGGCTCAAGTGATCCTCTTGCCTTGGCCTCCCAAAGTGTTGGGATTACATGCATGAGACATCATGACTGGCCTCATTTGTAAATTCTAATATTAATTTAGTTAATTATATGCATTGCAAGTATCTTTTCCAAGCCATAGTTTATTTTTTGATTTATTTATGGTGTTTTTTGTTGGACATAAATTTTTAATTTTAAGGTAGTCAGTTTTATCAATCATTGTTTTGGAGAAAATGGAAATCTGCTCTAAACTATAAACGTGGTATGTCTCTAATTTATTAAGGTTTAATTTTATGTCCTCAATCAAATTTTATAAGTGTCTCCATAATGAGCTTGTACATTTTGGTTAAGTTTTTCCCTAGGTGTTTTGGTATGTTTGGGTTGCTGTCACAGAATACCACAGACTGGGTGGCTTATGAACAACAGAAATTTATTCCTCACAGTTCTGGAGGCTGGGAAGTCCAAGATCAAGGTGCTGGCAGATTTGGTGTCTGGTGCAGGCCCACTTCCTGGTTCATAGATGACCATCTTTTCACTGTGTCTTCACATAATGGAAGGGGCTACGAAGCTCTCCAGATCTCTTTTATAAGGACACTAATCCTGTTCATGAGGGCTTTACCCTCATGGCCTCATCACCTCCCAAAGGCCCCACCTCCTAATAGATCACCTTGGGGGTTAGATTTAAACATATACATTTTGAGGGGGAAACAAACATTCAGACCATAGCACCAGGTATCTTATAGCTTCTGTATCATAGTGAATGGAATGTTTGTCTTTTACAATTCATTATTACTAGTGTATTGCAATGCTACTTTTGGATTTTGATCTAAAACCCTGCTAAAGTCTTTTATGGGTTGTAAAAGTTTATCTGTAGATTTCCTTAGATTTTCTATGTAGAAAATTATACAGTGTAGGCCAGGCACAGTGGCTTGCGCCTATAATCCCAGTGTGAGTCATAAAATCTAAAAAAAAAAAAAAAAAAAAAAGAGACTATTTCCTATTTACTTTCCCAACTGTTATAATTCATGTATTTTTTTCTGATCATTGCATTGATGACTTCTAGTATAATACTGAATGGAAGTGAAGAGAGCATCTTTTTCTTATTTTGACTTTACTGGAAATACTTTAATTTTTTACCACTAAGAATGATGTTTCTAGAAAGTTTGTGATAGCCTTTATCAGGTCAAGGAAATTTTTGTCTATTTCTAAGCTTTTTTTTCCCACTTAATGAGTTTTCTTTTCGTTAAAATTTGCTTGGTATACATACCTCTTTCATTCCTTCATTTTCAAGCTTCCTGAAAAGTTTTATTTTAGGTGTGTCTCCAGAAAGCAGGATATAGCTGGATTAAAAAATGTTTAGCAGGTAGGATAATCTTTTCCTTTTAATAGGTGAGTTTAATAGGTTTTCATTTGTTACAATTAATAATAGATATATTTGAACTTATTTCTACCACCTTGTTTTGTGTTTTCTAAAAAACAACTTTGCTTCATTTTTGTTCTTTTGCCTCTTGCTGGACTGATTGCTTCTATATTTCTACTTTTTTTCCTCCTATGACTTGGCAGCTATAGATTGCATTTCTATAATTTTAATTATTACTCTAAATTTTTTAAAGATATGTCTTATTGACAGCTGGGTGCTGTGGCTCACGCCTGTAATCCAAGCACTTTGGGAGGCCGAGGCGGGCAGACCACTTGAGCTTAGGACTTCAAGACCAGCCTGGGCAATGTAACAAAACCCCATCTCTACAAAAAATACAAAAATTAGCTGGGCACAGTTGCGTGTGCCTGTAGTCCCAGCTGCTCGGGAGGCTGAGATGGGCTGATGGCTGGAGCCTGGAACGCGGAGGTTCTAGTGAGCCGAGAGCGCATCACTGCACTCCAGCCTGGGTGACAGAGCACAGGCCCTGTCAAAAAAAAAAAAAAAAAAAAAAAAAAGATATGTCTTACTTATTGAAAATTCCCAACAAAGTCTAAACATACCTAGTATTTCTATCCTCCCAAATACAGTGTGGTCAGCCCTACCTGCCTATTGAAGACTCTTTCTTACCCCTCCATCTTGTATATGCTATGTTGAGTTGTAGTTTTAGCTTAAACAACAAAAAGTACTGACTTTTAAAAATGGTTAATTAGTTAAATTCACCAACATATGTAACTAATTTTGGTGTTTGCCATTCTCCTTCCATTCCCATGGCTATTTTCTGAATATGTTTTTCTTCTTGCTGGCATATGCCTCTTAAATTTTCTTTTAGTGAGGATTGTGTGTGGGAAATTCTTATGTAAATAAACTTATTTTTTATTTTCTTCCTTGGGGAAAATTTTAGGTTGACGGTTTATTTTCCCTTGGCATTTTGAAAATATTTACTCCACATCTTTCCTTAATTGTTTGTTGCTGATGAAGAACTGTTGTCACTTTTTTGTAGATTATCACTCTTTTCTCTCTGGCAGCTTTTTAAGGTTTCTCTTTTTTTTCTTATTTATTTATTCATTTTTTATCGAGATGGGATCTCACTTTGTTTCCCAGGCTGGTCTCAAACTCCTGGGTTCAAGTGATTCTCCTGCCTTGGCCTCCCAGAGTGCTGGAATTACAGGCAAGATTTCTCGTTATTCTTGATGCTCTGCAGCTTGACTCTTACGTGTCTAGGTAGAAATTTATCTTTATCCTGCTAGATATTCATATTTGAATGCACTTACCAAATCTTCATAATTATCTTTAATTCTGAAAAGCTTGGTATTATTCTGTACCATTCCCTCCACTCTCTCCTGACAGAACTCCAATTTATTAGACACATATATCTTGGAGCTTTTCAGTCTAGCTTCCATACCCCCTAATTTCCCTTCATGTAAAATGTAACCTCTATGTACTCTATACTGGGTGAATTCCTGTATTATTACTATCTTCCAATCTATTAATATTTTCTTCAATTGTGTCCAGTATAGAGTTTATTCAGTCTATTGAGATTTAAGTTTTCGGTGGCTATATTTTGAATTTTTAAGATTTCTAAATGTTTCTTTTTATCTACCTGATCTTTAAAACAATGTCCATCTATTTTTGTTTCATAATTTCTTGACATTTTAAAATGGAAGTTTGCCTCAATCATCTCATTGAGAATCCTAAGTGTATCTATTTTAAAGTTTTATTAAACTGTTTTTAATAATTAATGTCATTCAATTATATTCTGATTGTTGGGTTTTGGCTTTCTTAGCACAAGATTTATTCGTGTGTTTTGGAATTTGGATTTGCAGGCTCATTTTGAGTAAAAGGATTTAATCTATATTCAATTTTATAATTGCATATTGGGGTTCCTGCCAGCCAGCTATTTGAGTGCTACAGTGAACTCAGTCACTGGGCCAGCAGGTAACATGGCTCACCTCTGCACCACAAGCTGGTTAGTACTGTCCCTTACACCGTCCTCTGTCCACAACCAGGGACAAGGCCCCAGGCCCAGGCAACAGGTCAGCAGAGGGTTTCCAGCTTCCTTTCGTGGGAAGTGCAAAGGTGGGGCAGCTTACCTCTTCTCCTGGCTGAAGGCCAAGTGCGGATCCCCTGAATCAATGAAACACTTGCAGTCTCCTTTACCCCATGGAGTGGTCTCCAACACTGGCTGACTGCTTCAAAACCTGGAGCCTGCAAATCTGTGGCTCCATCCTGCAACCCACTCAGCATTTCTATGCTGTTCCTGCTCTGTGGAGTTGTTCGGCTTGTTTCTGAGCCTGAGTGTGTCTTTTTGGAGGTCTCTTTATATTTTGTCACTAACTAGTAATTTTGCACAAAAAAGGTTCATTGCAGTTTGAGCACACTGCTTCATCCTGACCAGATGTCTCTCACTGTACTTTTGAGAGATCTACACTCTGAATGCAGAGTTCCTAACGTCAGGCAGTGCCCTGTTTCTAATTAATTTGCACTGGTACTTGTTTTTAAAACATTGTTCCTTAGCTATGACGTCTCTTTGAGAGGAGCGTAGCTGTACTGTGAGCACATGAGATCCCCAACAGGGTATAGGCCTGCATCAGACTTTATATACTCATGTTCAGGGGCCCTAGGTTTCTGATAAAAATTCTGAATAAGGGTCACTGTACAGAGTATGGTCTTCAGTCAACAGCAAAATGAAAACTTCATAGGATTGTCTACCAAACTCACAAATCCTGTCTTAAATCAGGCTCTGTTAGAGGTATGCAGTCAATCTTCACTCTGTGAGATGTTTCCTAATTCTGAAAAACAGAATATATGAAGGTAAGGCAATTCATGCTAATAGGTGCTCAGGCCCCACTGAGTGTCAGCTATTCTACCAGCGCTGGGTAGATAAAACTAACATTACAAGTTAGTTACACATGCGTGTGAGGTATTTCTGACCCTCAGAACCTAAGCAGGCCTTGGGTAATGTGCAATGTGAAGTGTTAAAAGGCCCAAATATGGTCTTTGAAGATGACGCCAGTGGACTCACACAGCCACACAGGCTGTGTTGCCCTAGGTCAGTAACCCAGGGGTCTGCTCAAAGCTGTCCCGGCAAAGCAAAGTCTGATACTCAGGGCTCCTCTGCTAAAAGCTGCATGTTTGCATTTTCCTGAATTGAAACAAACAAAAACTCCTGGGGCTTTTCCCATTTGTTACATATACTCAATTTTCAATTAATTTCACAGCTCTGATAAGTCCCATAGAAAAGGTGTCAGGGTATTTGTTTAATAATAATTATTTGAAGCCAAGTTCCTGATGCATTAGCCAGTCTGGAAAAACAAACAGTTCCTTAAGGGCACAAAATTCCAAGTACCATAATTCAGAAGCAGATATAGCAGTGCAAGTAGTACAGTTTTCAGTGGAATTGCTGAACGTTTGCTTTCACTACTGCTGTGCATATTATGCATGTCAAATTAGTTTGCATGGCCACCATAATAATAAATCAAAGACAGTCCAGATGAATTTGAGTCAAAAGGAATTTTGGCTAATATGAAGTTTATTTAGAAGTTCTTCATATTTAAAGAGACAGAATCCTATTAGAGTCTGGGTGGAATTTTACATTTTAAACTAAATTCTCATTGTTAAATACCATTAAATCTGATATACAATGAAGAAACATATATATATGTATATATATATATCTCGTGCCTGTTATTTCTGAGAAGTGAATAGGATACTGAATTAGAGCTCTTCTGTAACTTATAGGAATCAGGCAACTAAAATATTAAGGCAAGTACATGTTAGTGCTTTTGGAAGTAACTACAACTTTTATCCCTCTTACCTTATTATTTAAACATTTTATCAATTATGCTAAGGCTATACATAAAAATATATTAAGTACTTTAAAATAATTATCCCTTATTTGAATAAAATTGAACTCAAACCTTTTAAACAGTAGACTTTTATGTTACAATCATGTGGAAATTTTATGCCTATTAGAAGAGAGCAAAATTTGCCTTACAGAAAGTAAATATAATAAAATGACTTAATAGAAATTCAAATTTCTTTCTTGTCCTTTCTCTAGAACAAATGATCTTGAACTTACTTAACATAAAATCAAATATACTGTCTAATTAAAAATATACTCTAACTAAAAAATCCCGATATCTAGAGAGGAGAGTGAAGAGGCTAGTTTACCATAATAGGATTTGGCTTCTTTTCTGGAAAAAGAAGGTTAACTGACAACAAGCATGACAAATGCTAACTTTTTCCATGATGACTAGGTTCAGAGGGCACAATACATTAACCATTAGTTATTATACTTGTATGAAATTTGAGGGAAACATCAAGATAAAAGAAAGCCTTCACATAGAGACGTATGGATAAGGTAAGCTATAACATAGACAATAACATGTGGTGGTATCACTACCAAGTGAAGCTTGGAGTTAATAGGCCCAGTGATCTCATTTTAGGGTTAAGTCAATTTAGTAGGACTTTTCCATTGTCAACTGCTCGTTGATACGAGAATCATTCATAGATCAAAGGATGTGGACAACAATGATATATCGTGTGCCATTCTTTCCCCTCCGAAGGTACAGAAGACTCACGAAATAATCCAGAGCCTGGGCAAGCTTTGGGGTTACCTGTTGTGGCAGGTTTCAAATAAGTCTACAAACTCTTCAACACTCTTTCCACTTAGAGGTGGAGTCTATGTGTTCGTCCTTGATTCTGGGCTCTAGGACTACTTAACTAATAGAATACAGTGGAAATGATGCTGTACCTGTTTCTTAAGGCCAAGGCCTAAGCAACTGGTATCTTCCATTTCTCTTGGGATGCTCATTCTAGAGCCTTGTCACCATGTTGTAAGGAAGCCCAAGTAGCCTGTGGAGAGACCTACCAGGACAGAACCAGACTTCCAGCCCTCAGGCCATCTGAGCTCCCAGATAATAGCCAGTATTTGAGTGGACCATCTTGAGAGTGGGTCTTTCAGCTCCCAGTTGAGCAGCCCTAGCCGGCTGTGCATGGAGCAGAGGGGAGCACTCCCCATCAGGCCATGCCCAAGTTGTAGCTCCATGAGCAAAATAAATGACTGTTGTTATAATATATTAAGCTACTACCTTCGGGGTGGTTTTTATACAGAAAAAGGAAACCAAAGAACATTCTCTTTCCTGCTTCATTTCTCCTTCAGCGAATGATTATCTTACCCCATTTCTGGATGCCATCTTAATTTAGCAATCTTAAAGTCTTTGTTTTGGTACTATCTCTTAATATGTATCAGCTGTTGTGCTTATATGTCATCTAACTCCCTTAACAACCCTATGAGGTAAGTATTATTATTATCCTCATTTTATAGATACATAAACTGATCTATAGAGAGGTCCAAGGTCACATGGTTAATAAATGGTGAAGTGGAGTTTTCAAGCCAGGTCTCTAGAACCTGAGCTCTTACCTGCTGTACTATAGCCCCTCTTGTAGGTCTCTAATATTACAGAAAAGCTCCTGGCATTGCGTTGTTTACATTGCAGTCCCCTTCCCTCCTGCTGCTCTCTTTGAAACTGATCCCTCTGTGCCTTTTTTGTTAAGCTTTTTAGAGGGCATTTCTTCTAATAAGCAACCATCAAAAAAGGACTATAACATCCCGCTATGGACTGTTTGTGTCTCCTCAAAATTCATATGTGGAAGCCCCAATTCCCATGATGGAGGTGGGAACTTAGGAAGGTGATTTGGTTGAGATGAGGTCATGAGGGTGGCACCCTCTGATGGGATTAGTGTCCTTTTAGGAAGAGGAAGGGACTGGAGCCCCTCCCCACCACCCCATGTGAGGAAAGCTGGAAGAGGGCCCCCACCAGAGCTCAGCCATGCTGGCCCCTGATCTCACAATTCTCAGTCTAGATATGTGAGAAATGTCTGTTCTTTAAGCCTCCCAGTCTATGGGAATTTGCTATAGCAGCTGGAGCTGAGGCAAATGCCAAGACCTTTTATAAAATGTTACCAACCTCCTCTCAAGGACCGGCATACACATAGAGAGAAGGAAGAAAGTCAGGGAACTCGCCAGTTATTTTCATTTAAGCTTTAGATATAAATTGCTATATTCAGAATGTGATCAACAAAAACAGAAGGAAATAAGGCACAATATTAGCTGTCTGATTAAACCCTAATCCCCAAAGAAACGGGCAACAATTTGAAGAGCTATAAAGAGCTGAGGGTAAAATAGGTTTCAACTTTCAAATAATGCTCTTTTATCTAAGATAATTTATGTTCTTTTGAACTTTCCTGTGTTGCTTATCTTGTTTTCAAAGACACAATCAATCTCACTGGGATTGGAGCTTCAGACCAGAAGTACGGTAGTCCCACAAATTTTAATGATATAATCAAATAAAGATAAACAGAAATTTACATAAAGAAACGTTTAAGTAACAAGCATTTACTTATTTTTTACACCTAGAGAATTAAACACCACCCTCATTTTAGATTAAACTTAGACCAATATTAGAGGTAAAGGGAATCAAATAGCAAACTAATGCAGAAACAGAAAACCAAATACCGCATGTTTTCACTTATAAGTGAGAGCTGAATGATGAGAACACATGAACACATAGAGGTAAACAACACACCCTGGGGCCTACTGGAGTGTGGAGGGTGAGAGGAGGGAGAGGGGCAGAAAAAATAACTACTGGCTATTAGGTACTAGGCATAGTACCTGGGTAATGAAATGATCTGTAAAATAAACCCCTGTGAAATGGGTTTACCTGTGTAACAAATATGTGCATGTACCCCCGAACCTAAAATAAAAGTTGACGGAAAAGAAATGAAGTTAAAATTCCCAAATAAAACTTTAGTTTAAGGTTAAAAGAAAAAAGTGAGTGGAATGGAAGAGTCAAGGGGGCTTGATGGTTTCTCTCCTGGCCTGACCTTTGACTTCCTAGCCCTTAGTTCAGTTCCCTCTTCAACCTGACTTAGTCCCACCTATTGGTAAAGCTGCTCCCACCCCTCCACCTTCACCTCTGTCCCAGCAATTTAAGAAAAGGAAGAATTCTGAAGACACTAGGGAACAAACTGAATTAAATAAGGCCACCTCTTCATACTTGGTAAACGAAGTGAAGGCATTTCTCTGGAAGATAACTTGAATTCAGAACAAGTTAGAGGTGACCAGATGACATGATATCTGTCATCTGCAGAGATCATATGTACCCTATTCATATTTCAAAAACACAGGTTTTTAAAACAAATGTGGTAAAATGTACCCAATATAAAATGTACTATTTTAACCATTTTAAGTGTACCATTCAGTGGCATTAAGTACAGCCATGCTATTGTGAAACTATTACCACTGTCTGCCCACAAAACTTTTTCATCTTGCAAAACTGAAATGCTATATTCATTAAACACCAACTCCCCATTCTGCTTCCCCACAGCCCCGGGCAACCACCATTTTATTTTGTCTCTGTGAATCCGACTACTCTAAATACTTCATATGAGTGAAATCGTACAGTATAAAATACTGATTAAAAATTAAATATTAACTGCACTTAAGATGAAAGTATTAATATAATTAACACATTTGACAATAGCTCTTTGCACCTCACCAGAGTTGCAGATAACATGGAGGAAGGTGGGGTGAGGAAGGAGATTCAGGAGGGCCGACTGGAGGTGGGAGCAGGGCCTGTGGCTGGGGCCCGAGAACAGGGCGAGCTGGCATCAGGAGTGAAAGCCATGGTCGAGGGGAGGAAGGCAGCTAAGATGGATGTGAAGGGACATGAAAAGCATCCTGCAGACTAATTTCTTTTTTTGTTGAGAAAACTATAGCATTTATTGGGGAAAGATAAGAGGACACACTAAAAACTGCTGCTAGCCTTTTCTCTTAGAGTAGGCAGCAGAAGAAACCACACACTGACCATCTTCAAACCACACTTCCTCAGAGCTAAATGACCCATAATAACGTTTGGCCTGAAAGAGCCGGCAGGATCCCCAGCTGCCAGTTTACTGGTCCCAATACCTTACCCACCAGCAATAATTAAAACAAGAAGCTCACTTGGTGCTGGAGTAAGAAATCCATTTTTAAAAAACAAAGCAACTTAAATTCAAATACTTGTGGTTTTGAAATTGCAGTATATAAGAATCTGGGGTGAGAAATTTGGGGCAGATTTAATTAAAAAAATTATTTAAGAAATTATAGTCAGTTCAGTGAATGGGTTGGTAGTTACTCTATTCTAAATATTTTGACAAGCATTACATAATCACATGCTAGAAACTACATTAGAAGTGCATGTATGTGAGTGTGTGTGTGTGTGTGCATGCATGTGTGTGCAGATACTACAAACCTGGGCTGCTGCAGCAGAAGCAGTGGCCAAAGGTGGCTACTTGTGCAGTGTTCAGGTGTCAGGTTTGATAGCTGTATTAATCAGGCAAGGAGGAAGAGAACCCAGAGAGCACTCTCAATGTAGGGGTGTCTCTCCAGGGCCAAAAACCATCCACAACTGTCACCTTTGCTCCTTCCAGGAAGGTACTGTGGCGCAGACTCTGAAATTCCCTATGTTATATTCTTAAATATTCGTGGGAATTCATCCATGAACACTTTTTCTAATAGTAGTTTAAAGTTTCTTACTTCTCAGTACTGATACTAGCTTGGTAGTTTCACAGAAGCCACAATGTGTACATGCTGTTGAATGTAATGAATCATTCCAAGAGTTTATACAGACTAGACAGAAAACCCTAAACAAGAAAAAGGTTCCACCTGTAACCACTGCCCCTGGTACATACAATCATCTGCTCTAGACATTGTTCCCAAATTTGTACCACTCCACCCCTTGGCCTCATGCAAACCAATTGACCCATTTGCACAAAGTCTAGGGGAGGAGAGCAGAGTATCACCATTTTCAAGGTAGGCTTTTATAAGGTCAACACTGGCTTTCTTCATCTTAGGTTTTTCAGTCTATCATTTGCTTTCTCTAGGAACCACAAGTCTAGAATTTAACATTTTGTGAGAAAATTTTGAAAAGAATAACCCAAGTCTTCCACTGAAAGTTCCCTTTGTTGACTATATCAAGGTGGCGCCCACTTCGGTAAATGAAAGGAAGAAATATGTACGCCCTTTTATTATTGCATTACAGATCCCTATAGTTTAGAGGTTGGATGATTTTCTTTTCTTGCTAAAATTCATAAAAGAGACTGGGTCAAGATGAGTAACTAGACTGACATTAGGTCAGCAAAGGTATATTAAATTAAAGAAGTTTTACACAACAATGTATGGAAGAACTTTTCCTATAATAAACATTTAGGCTTTTTAAAAATTCTTTACTTCTTAGTGATGAGGTCTCGCTCTGTTGCAGGCTAGAGTGCAGTGGCACCATCAGAGCTCACTACATCCTCGAACTCCTGGGCTCAAGTGATCCTCCTGCCTCAGCCTCCTGAGTAGCTGAGACTACAGGTGCACCCAGCTAGGCTGTTGTTAAATGACAAGAATTGTTTTATGCAAATATCAATTTGCAATAAAAGCTCACTGTGGATTCTACACCCAAATAGGGGTGAAAGTAAAGAACAACTATGTCGTGAGCTCATCACCCTGGTCAGATGCTTTCATAAAATGCTGCTGCTCCTTTCCATCAACTTCAAGCTTGGGGCACATAAAATGAGTCACTCATATGAGTAAACAGTGTTTCCCTTGACAAGCTGAAAAAAGTGAATTTTTTCTCTCCGAGTAGGGAGGGCTTCAAAAAACACTTGTGAACATCAATTTGATCATCTTCTCCTGACATCTGCATTTTAACCCAGTTACAGCTGGTTCTCAGCCCCCTCTCCTAGAGACTCTTTATTGGCACAATGCAAGACTGGGGGCTGCCTATGTGGGGGCAAACTCTCACCATCAATCTTCCTTCTTAGCACTAGCTTAAGAGTGCACATTCCCATGTGGCCCAGATGCTTTAAGCTCCAGGGGCAGTAGGAGAATTTGGTTACACTCAAACATCATATTCTGACCTTGGTTGTTCCCACGCTTTCTAAAAGGAGCCATAAGATTCACTAAGTAAGGAAAAGCATCCTTTGGTAAATTTCTGACCTTATGACATAAAAGTTCAAGAAGCTAAAGTATCCTGGCTTTGGAATGGAGTCACCAGGAGCCTCTTCTGTGAATGTTGTTAATGTGGCCCTGCAGGCTACAGAGCCTCTATAGCCTTGAGATGAGTACATGGTCCACTTGCTGCAGGAGCCCATGGCGGCCCTGCTCATGGCATCATTTTACCAGATCTTCAGCCACCAGATCCACAGTGGATCCTCTCCTGGATTTGTCATCACTTCCCCAGGTGAGTTTCAGGCAGGTTTGTCTAGAGCACGCTAATCAATTGATTAAAGTCAGCTTGGTGCAAGGAAAATGAGTTGATGGGAGAGCAACTGGTCAACCAACTGGACCTGCTCCAAGTTTCAACTAGTTATCTGATACCAGCAAGACGCTGTTGGGTAAACTACAGAGCATGATGAATTAACATGAATCTTTTTAGAACCATGGGAATGGAAAAATATAAAATTTCTGTATCTAATATAAGCATATCCATATTTACTTATTATAGGAAGATTGAAATTGTATTTTATCTATAATACTGTTTAAGATATTGAATAATTACAAATTTTAACCAGCCATAATGGTTAGGATATCTAGTTATAAAGCACAGTTTCAACCTACAGAAGGGAAAGAGAACTGAAAGTCCTCTGTACCCCACAGATGCTGTGTTTGACTTGGAAATGTTGGACAGAAACTGGAATGCAACTTTCTGTTATTTACAGAGGCTGTCAAAATACATTTTACCAGACCTCAAGCCACCAAAGTTGTTTATAGGTGGCTGGAAAGTGCCCACATAGAATTTTATCTCAGTAAGGAAAATTTATAACCATCAAATCCAGCCACTGAAAATGCATCTGACGAATACATACCAGCCCAATTCAGGACCTTGGGGAAAATGTGCTGAGGTCTCATCCTACCCTAAGAGAGGCTCTCCCCAGACTGCAAAAGCAGCCCCAAAGTAAGGGGCAACCCCAAAGTAAGAAAGCAGAATTAGTGGTATTAAACACAAATCCTACAACCTCTGACAATTCTGTCCCAATTGATTCTATGTGAAAGGGAAAACATACCCTTCTGAATTCACCTTTTGCTGAATTTATGGTCTCCCATCAGCTTTGTGCTTTCTCATCATGTACAGTATTTCTTTTTTAGCTGTGAAAGTAGTTGTTAGGCTGGGTGTGGTGACTCACGCCTGTAATCCCAGCACTTTGGGAGGCCGAGACAGGTGGATCTCTTGAGCTCAGGAGTTCAAGACCAGCCTGGCCAACATGGTGAAATCCCATCTCCACCAAAAAATACAAAAAAGTTAGTTAGGTGTGGTGGTGCATGTCTGTGGTCCAAGCTACTCAGGAGGCTGAGGTGGGAGGATTGTTTGAGCCTGGAAGGCAGAGGTTGCAGTGAGCCGAGATCCTGACACTTCCCTCTAGCCTGGGTGACAGAGTGAAACTCTGTCTCAAGAAAAAAAGCTTGAAAAAAAAAGTGGTTGTTGGCCAGGTGTGGTGGCTCATGCCTGTAATCCCAGCACTCTGGGAGGCCGAGGTGGGTGGATCATCTGAGGTCAGGAATTCGAGACCAGACTGACCAACAGGGCAAAACCCCGTCTCTACTAAAAATACAAAAATTAGTTGGGTGTGGTGTCGCACACCTGTAGTCCCAGCTACTTGGGAGACTGAGGCAAGACAATTACTTGAACCCGGGAGGCGGAGGTTGAGTGAGCCGAGATTGCACCACTGCACTCTAGCCTGGGCGACAAGAGTGAAACTCCAGCTCAAAAAAAAAAAAAGGGGGGGGGTTATTATACTAATTTAACGGTGTAACCACACCTAGCTAACTTTTTTGTATTTTTTGGTGGAGATGGGATTTCACCATGTTGGCCAGGCTGGTCTTGAACTCCTGAGCTCAAGAGATCCACCTTCATACATTGCTGGTGGAAATGTAAATGGTACAGCCACTTTGCAAAACAGTCTGGCAGTTCTTAAAATATTAAACATAGATTTACCATATGACCTAACAATTCCACTTCTAGGTATTTACCAAGAGAAATGAAAATATGTATCCTCATAAAAACATATACACAAATGTTCATAGCACCATTATTCATAATTGCCCCAAAGTAGAAACAACCCATATGTTTATCAACTGATGAATGGATAAATAAAATGTGTTATATCCATTAAATGAAATGTTATTCAGCAATGAAAAAGAATGAAGTAGTGATTTGAATTGGATAAGCTACAAGTTGATGGCCTTTGAAAACATGATTGCAAAGTGAAAGAAATCAGTCACACTAGACCTCATGTTGTATGGTTCCATTTATAAAAAATGTCCAGAACAGGCAAATTTATAGAGATGGAAAGTAAAATCGGCTTTGGCTGAGGCTGGAAAGTTTGAGAGTGGGATATAGGTGTTGGTATGGGTTTTTCTGGGGGGGTTATAAAAATGTTCTAAACTTGCATGTGGTGATAGTTGCATATACTAAAAAAGAGTGAATCGTACATTTTAAATTAGGAAATTTTATAATATGTGAATTATACCTGAATAAGACTTTTTTGGAAAGTATAAGTGTGTCTTTGTTCATGCTGTGAAATCAGAAAGAGAAATACCCAGTTCTAGCTAGCTCTAGTCTTCACATGGGAGAATGAAAAGACTTAGCTCCAGCCCACTAGCCATTCTGTCTCACCTAAGCAGGTGGGGGACAACTAAGAAGTACTTGTGAAGTTCACAGTCCAGAGGCACAGGCTCACTAAAAGACTGAGACTTAATCACAGGATTGTAGAATACCCTCCTGCTGTGACTTTACCAACACATTACAGAAGTCTGCTTACAGCAGTTCCTTTTACCCAGTACATGATGTCTGGCTATCAAGGAAAAATTACAAGACATACTAAAAGGCAAAAAACAGTTTGAAGAGACAAAGGAAGCATCAGAACCAGAAATGGCAGAAATGCTAAAATTATCAGACAGGGAATTTAAAACAACTATAATTAATATGCTAAGGGCTCTATGGATAAGTAGACAGCATGCAAGAACAAATGGGAAGTGTAAGCAGAGAGATGGAAATCCTAAAGAAGAACCAAAAAGAAATTCTAGTGATCAAAAACATAATAACAGAAATGAAGAATGCCTTTGATAGGCTTATTAGCAGGTTGGACACAGCTAAGGAGAGAATCTCTGAGCTTGAGGATATAGCAATAGAAACTTCTAAAACAGAAAAATAAAGAGGAAAAAAGACTGAAAAACAAAAACAGAATATCCAAAAACTGTGGGACAACTACAAAAGGTATAATATACATGTAATGGGAATGCCAGATGGAGAAGAAAGAAAAAAAATAGAAGAAATATTTAAAACAATGCCTAATAATTTTCATAAATGAATGTCATACATCAAACCACTGAGGATAAATGCAAAAGAAAAGAAAAAAAGGCAAACAACCCTACACTTAGGCATACTGTCTTCAAACTACAGAGAACCAGAGAGAAAAAAAAATATTGAAAGAAGGCCGGGTGCGGTGGCTCACACCTGTAATCCCAGCACTTTGGGAGGCCGAGGTGGGCGGATCACGAGGTCAGGAGATCAAGGCCATCCTGGCTAACACGGTGAAACCCCATCTCTACTAAAAATACAAAAAATTAGCTGGGTATGGTGGTGGGTGTCTGTAGTCCCTGAGGTAGGAGAATGGTGTGAACCCAGGAGAGAGAGGTTGCAATGAGCCAAGATTGTGCCACTGCACTCCAGCCTGGGTGACAGAGCGAGACTCCATCTCAAAAATAAATAAATAAATAAATAAATAAATAAATAAATAAATAAATTGAAAGAAGTCAGAGGGAAAAAAAAATTTCCCAGTAGAGAAACAAAGATAAGAATTACATCAGACTTATCCTCAGAAACCATGGAAGCAAGAAGAGAGTGGAGTGAAATATTTAAAGTGTTAAGAGGAAAAAAACCCACCGACTCAGAATTCTGTGCCCTGTGAAATTATCCTTCAAAAGTGAAGGGGAAATAAAAACTTTCTCGGACAAAAATGACCAAGGGAATTTGTTGCCAGTGGACCTGCCTTGCGAGAAACATTAAAAGAAGTTCTTTAGAGAAAATTAATATAATATGGGTCAAAACTTGAACTTCCATAAAGAAAGAACAATCGTTGCAGCACTATTCACAATAACAAAGACATGGAATCAACCCAAATGCCCATCAATGATAGGCTGGATAAAGACAATGTGGTACATATACACCATGGAATACTATCCAGCCATAAAAAGGAATGAAATAATGTCCTTTGCAGGAACATGGATGGATCTGGAAGCCATTATCCTCAGCCAACTAACACAGGAACAGAAAATCAAACACTGCATGTTCTCACATATAAGTGGGAACTGAACAATGAAAACACACGGACACAGGGAGGGGAACAACACACACTGGGGCCTGTCGGGAGGTGGGGGGCACGGGGAGGGAGAGCATTAGGAAAAACAGCTAATGCATGCTGGGCTTAATACCTAGGTGATGGGTTGATAGGTACAGCAAACCACCATGGCACACATTTACCTATGTAACAAACCTGCACATTCTGCACATGTATCCCAGAACTTAAAATAAAAATAAAGGAAGAACACTGAAGAAGAAAAAAATGAAGGTAAAATTAAAACTTTTATTTTTTATTTTTAATTGATCTAACAGCTAACAGTTTGTTCAGGATAATAGCAACAATGACTTCAATTATGTGTTCTTATGTATATATCTTATATGTTCAAATAGTCACAGATATGTGTATACATAATGCTAATGTATACTTACATATAAGTGAAATGAGTGACAGCAATTATACATGAGAGGAGAGGAAGAAATTAGGATTATTTTGCTATCTTAAGGTACTCAAACTATCTGTGAAGCAGTACAGTGTTATTTGAAAGTGGCTTGGATTAGTTGTAAATACATTTTGCAAACTCTAGGGCAACCACTAAAAAAAGGAAACAAAGAAATATAACTGATATGCTAAAAGAAAAGAGAGAAAATGGAATCACATAAAATACATGGTTAAAACCACAGGAAGATAAATAGTGGAAGATAAAAAGAGAACCAAAGTACAAGGGCAACAATTACAAAACTAACAAATATGGTAGATATTAATAGAACTATATCAGTAATCACTGTGAACATCAGTAGTCTAACTGCACCAATTAAAAGAAATCATCAGAGTAGATCACTGTAGACACTTTGGGAGATAGTTTGGTAGTTTCTTTTAAAACTAAACATACTCTTACCATACAATCCAATAATCATGTTCTTTGGTATCTACCCAAAGGAATTGAAAACTTACATCCACACAAAAACCTGCATATGGATGTTTAATGCAGTTTTATTCATAATTACCAAAACTTAGAAGCTGCCAAGATGCCATTCAGTAGGTGGATGAATAAACTGTAGTACATCTAGACTATGGAATATTATACAGCTCTGAAAATAAATCACCTACCAAGCCCTGAAAAGATATGGAGGAAACTTAAATGCATATTTTAAGTGAAAGCACCCAATCAGAAAAAGACTAAATACTATATGATTCCAACTATATGACATTCTGAAAAACTATGGTGACAGTAAAAAAAAAAAAAACAGTGGTTGCCAGGGGTTGTGGGGGTTGGAGGAGGAATGAATAGGAGAAGCATGGGATTTTTAGAGCAGTGAAAATACTCTGTATGATACTACAATGGTGGACACATGCCACACATTTGTCCAGACCCATAGGCTATACAGCACCAAGAGTGAACCCTAAACTATGGACTTTGGGTGATAATGATGTGTCAATGTAGGTTCATTGATTGTAACAAATACGGCACTTGGGTGGGGCTTGTTGATAAGGAGAAGCTCTGCATGCCTGGGGCAGGGAGATATGGGAAATCTCTGTACATTCCTTTCAATTTTGCTATGAATTAAAAACTGCTATAAGAATATAAAGTCTTCAAAAATCTCCAGGCCCTATTATGGTAAGATAAATAGTCGTAAAAATGGTTAAGATGGTAAATTTTATGCTACATATATTTTGATACAATACAATAAAAATAAAATCTAAAACTTAGAAGGAAAAAAAAAAACCCTGCAAGCATGGTCAGAGGTCCCATCTCTGAAAGACACCATGACAAGTAGACGGTTAAGCCAAAAGAGGCACTGACCCAGGAGTTGCCTCTGAGTGGGGTGTGCGGGTAGGAAAGACCAGTGAGGTAGGGCTCAGAAGCTGCCAGGTAGCTGGGACACGTGCCAAGAGGCAGCACTCAGAGGTGCACATTTCTAGGCCCATAATCCAATGACAAACTGCCCCTGCAGAAAGGAATGGAGCCACGTTGAGGGTGCTCATGTCTGTAGGGGATGGGGTGTGCTCATGCTAAGGCAGAGAAGGACCAAGGCTGGACCGCAGTCAGCACAGAGTAGGATGGCTCGATGGGTCTCCCAGGAAACAAAGTGCTGTGACACGAACAAAAATGAGAGTGGCAAGCTAGGAGACCAAAGGTGAGATTGGCATTTAAGGAGATAGCTTCTCATGCATCAGAGGCGGTGGCTGGGAGCAAGTCCACCCTTGCAGGAGGAGTATTTTTATCACTGGCAATATTCAGAATTGTTAGTGCATGGTAACATGCAAAAGCCGACTCACTTTTAGTAGAGTTGATTGCTTTAATATTTTCTACAGATGATGATTCCTGGAACACCCCCTCTTCTTTTCTACTCCACACCCTCCTTTTGCTGGCTCATTTCTAGTCAAATTTCCAAACTCAGCTCAGGCATGTCCTCCTCCTGGAAGTGTTGCCTGAGCTCCTCATGCTACCTGCCCCCAACTGACCTCAACCAAGCCGGGTCATCCCTTTTCAGCATACGCTGCATTAGGAATGGAAACTGTCTATTTAGTCATGGTACCAGGTCTTGATCATCTCTGCATCCTCAGAACCTAACACTGCCTGGCACATGGAAGGCATTCAATAAAGGTTTGTTAACTGACTGAATGAATACTGAATAAAGAGCCCACCCAAATGATACCTTCAACCCCAGGGTAGCCTAGGATTAATAGAAAACACTTTAGCTGAAAACATTTTCCAGTAGTCGCCCCCTGTCCTGTTACCACACATTTTGGATTGAATGTAGCATAGGACAGTTTGAGTAGTTAAAAGTTGATTATAAGCCATTATGTTAAGGGCATGAAGTCTTGGAAGGCTATGCCTGCTGCCAGAATGCCTGGAGGAAAACAGTAGCGTGCTTATCTTTTGAAAGATTTTTAAAAAATATCACATCATTATATACAATAACACAGTTAAATAAACTGTTTAGCTGAAATTTTCATTCTGGTTACAAATGAATGGTGTTATATACAAAGTAGCTTGGGAACAGCCTCTAGGGAGGTTGGTAGATTTTTGTATTAAGAGCCCAAGGATGATGTCTGCATTATTAGGCATATTATTTTCACCAGTTTTATAAATCATTGTTCTCAACTCATAAGCCTGGCTTATGATCCAAACAAAAAGTAATTTATAGAGGGGAAAAAAGAAGAAAATAAAAAAGAATTAATGAACTAGGGAGTTAGTTGTTTTCTGCCACTTCAACTTTGATAAAAATTGCTACATTTGCCCACTCAAAGGAAATATCTGTTCTCAAAATTCAGAGAGTGAGTGGACCCTGCAAGGAAGGATTCACCTTTTTAAACTCTTGGGGTCCCTGTACAGACCATTTAATACTGAGGAGGAGCGAGCGAACACAGGAAGGGTTGGTGAGTGGGAAGGAGGAAATACTGTGGTGGAGTTCTTGCAGAATTTTTTGGGGAAAATAAAGAGAGAATGGAAGAGCACGGGGCGAAGAATGTAAAAGTCACCAAAAATGCAGAAGTCTGATAGTTCCCATTGTTAGCAACAATGTAGGAGAAACAGAAATCCTCACACAATGCAGGTGGGTGTGTAAAGGCCTACAACCATTTTAGAAAACAGACTGCCATTACATAGTAACCCAACCTGTGCTGTGACCTGCAATTCCCCATTTAGGTATATACCCCGGAGAAGCTCTAGAACATGTGTACAGGAGCCATGTACTTTACAAGGATATATGCCAGCAATGTTCAGCATAGCAAAAACAAAACAAAGCAAAACAAAATAGTGGAAACTACCCATTGGTCCATCAGCAGTGGAGTGGATAAAAAACTGTGGTGAATTCATACAGTGGACAGTATATAGCAGTGAGCTACAACTGTGTATAATAATGTGGCTGAACCACAAAAACATAATGTTGAATGAAAAATGCAGGTTACAAAATAACTTGCACAGTAGGAGTCCATCTACATAAAGATCAAAAACTGGCAAAGCTAAACAATGTATGATTTAGGGGTGCATGTGCATGCATCAAAACTACTAAAGTAAACCCAGGGAATGGTTACTACAAGATTCAGTAGAGTGATTGCAAAGGTAATGGTCATATTTCATGCCTTAAAACCAGTATTCATTGTTATTATTATTATTCAAACTGTGCAAATTATTATAGATTCTTTTATATGTATTATTTATTTTACAATTTTTAAAGAGCTTTATAAAAACAAAAGTAAGCAGAGAGAGTGAGTGAGAAGCTTACTGTCTCACTCTGGAGGGGGCAGAGAGGAGGGCCACGCATCAGCTGAACCAAGGAAATTGTTCCAGATCTAAACTTTGGAGTTCCACTCAAGGACAGCAGGTTGTACTGAAAAAGAAGGGCCTCAAAGCTCATATGCACGGTCCATAAGCCTCCACCACCACTAAAAGGGTTCTGTGGCTGCTCTTTCTAACTTGATCCACCCGGTCATCAGCAGCTTACAGTCCCCTGCTCAGTGCTGCCTGCAGGCTCTTTAGGCCTTGCTTTCCCCTCCATAAGCCTGCTGAAGCCCACAGTCTTTATCTACCTGCTGGCCCTATATCTAGAGGGATCTGGCATTTACCAGCTACTGAGTGGATTAAAATCTCCCAGTGGCCATTCATCACCTGCAAGATGGAGTCCATGCTCTCTGCTGCCATCACGCCTTTGCAGAGGCTCTTTCTCTGCCTGCGGTGCCATCCTCTTGTCCCCAGCCCATGGCATCCTTGGAGGATAACCCAGCTGTCACCTCCTGTATGAGTTGTTCTTAGCAACTGGAGTGATTAATTGATGACATGGTCCTATCCCCATTAGACTCTGAGGCCTCCGGAACTGGAGCCTTTATTTAGTCTTCTTTTCACCATGAGTGATATTCAAAATATCAACCCATCAGCACTTCACAGACAGCAATCAATCAGAGTGAATACTGTAGAAAGCTG